>NC_048230.1:39699929-39997220 GCF_002007445.2 Ailuropoda melanoleuca
CCCCCCGCCTCGCACCGCCCCGGCCTGGGCCCGGCGCCCGCCAGGCCGGCGGGAAGAGGCGCGGACACGCGCACCCGGCCCGCCGCGGGGGCGCGCCTGGCTCTGGGCGGGGCTGTATTGTCCTTCTGTGGTGGAGCTTAATCAAAATGGCTTCCAGCTGGTCCTCGGTGGGGATGAGGAGGCTTGAGGCCTAGACGTGAGACTCAGGCTGAGGAAGGCAGACTGACTAGAGGAGGAAGAGGGAGCCTAAGTCAAAGCCACAGCATGAGGGTCTGGGGAAAAAACGCTCTTGTTTGGTCGCCCAAATGTAGCTTTCCACACGGTTGGAGGAACATCACACTCAGCCTCTCATCCTTTGAATTTTAAAGCTTCAGCCTCAACCCGCTTCCCACCGGGCTCTTGCCTCAGTGCGGGGGCTTCTTGCTTCTTGCTGGTAAACCCGTACTTTGCTAGCTGAGGAAAAATGTTCATCCTACAAACTCCTTACTCATGGCCTGGCTCCCAACCTCCAAGAGGAAACAGGATCCGTCAGAGTGAACCACCGAATATCGAGCTTCCAAACCAATGGGTCAGGTTAAAAAATAGAAGTAGGTCCCTCCTGTCTTAGGAACAATCCTGACTTAAGTGCAGTGGATTCCTCCCGCTACTCTAGGTAGGTTTTATTATTTCCTTCGCCATTATGCTTTCTTCCACTCCTCCCTTAGCATAGAAAAAGACTCTCTCGACTCTGTTTCCTTCTTAAGTTACCACCATATCTCGCTCCATTCTTGGCCAAACATCTTGAAAAACTGTCCATGCCAGCTGCCTCCACTCCCTCACCTCCCACTCACTCCTCAATCCACTGCAATCTGGTGCTGTCCCTGGAGCTCCACTATAACTGCTCTCTGCAAGGTCACCACAGACTTCGGTGCTGATCCAGTGTGCTTCCCTGTTCCTCACTCCTCTGAACTCCTTCCCTGTGACTTTGGGCTGTTGACTCGGGCCTGTCCTTGACCCCTTTGCAATTCTTTTCCTCCTCAGCCCTTCCCTTAAATGTTCCTTGCATTTTGTTTTAGATCCTTTTCTCTTATCACTCTATTCCCTCTCCTGGGATGATTTCACCCACCTTCTATTACCACCTATTAGCTGATGATTCTCAAATATATATTTCTAAACTAGATCTTGCTCTGACCGTCCATAAATCCAACTGACCTGTGAACATCTCCACCTGGATGTCCCAGGGGTACCACAAACTCAGCAAACCTCAACTAAAATTCCTCACTTCACCTTCCAGGAACTGCCCTTCTCCTTTGAGTTCTTGGTTCGCTGAATGGCACACCATTACAACTGTTGCTCCTCCAAGCCAGAGAGCCAGGGGGCATCCTTGACTTCCTGCGCTTCTTCACCCTGGCCCCTCCCCATGCAATGGATCTCTGAGTCTTGTCTATTCCACCTTCTAAATACCTACCAAATCTAGCTACTTCTCTTCAGCCTCTGTCTGGTCTCTGGGCTAGTCTGTCTTTGCTGGGCTTTCAGCTGATCCTCCATGGGGAAGAGGAGGCTTAAGGCCCTAGACATCAGACAGGCCAAGGAAGGCAGATTCATCAGGGCAGGCAGGGGAAGCCTGAATTCAAGTCAGCTTACCCCAAGGCTACTGCAATAGTCTCCTGAGCTAACCCAAGCTACCCATTCTAGGTCTTTCACATCATTTCCTCCTGGAAAGTCTCTGCTTCAGTCATATTCAATTACTTGGGGTTCCTGAGTGTGCCGGCTCTCTAACAACTCTAAGCTTTTGTCCATTGTAGGTATTCAAAGATTCACCGAATGAGTAAATAAATTGAAGCTATTACTATGTGTAAGGTCGTAAGCTAGGCATTGGGCAAAGTCCCTGACTCAAATAACTTATAATCAGGCTGGGGGTGGGTAGGAAATACACAAGAAGTGAAAGGGGAAGAGAACCAACTGCCGGGCGTCAGGCACTGGTGGGGCTTTACTAATATTAGCTCATTTTCTCCTTACACAAACCCTTCCAAGTAGGTGTAGTATTTATTTGCTACTGAGGGTCAAAGGAGTTAAGTAACTTGCCCAATATCACACAGCTGGCAAGTGGTGTTGATTGAGCTTCTCCTGTATGCCAGCGAATGAACAAGCTGGGTACTATGCCAGGTACTATAGAAAAAGAAAAAGAGATGCTATCCTTGCTCTCCTGAGCCTGGGTCTTCTGTTGCCATCGCATACCTTCCCAGCCTGATAAGACTGGAGAACCATCAAGAAGGAATATGTCATGTTAAACTTACCCTTATTAATATATGAGGGCCAATAATCAAATACCCTTCCTCTCCAAAGTTATGCTAAATTACAAAATCACCTTAGGCAAAGGAGGAGCTCCTATAAAAAGTAGTTAAGCATATTCAAATGTGTGAGCAATATATATTCCAATGGCAGGGGCCCCTGGGTGGCTCAGTTGGTTAAGTGACTGCCTTTGGCTCAGGTCATGATCCCAGGGTCCTGAGAATGAGCCCCACATCAGGCTTCCTGCTCAGCAGAGAGTCTGTTTCTCCCTCTCCTGCACCCCCTGCTTGTGAGCGCTCGCTCTCTCCCTCTCTCTCAAATAAATAAATAAATAAATAAATAAATAAATAAATAAAATCTTGAAAAAAAAGAAAAAAAGAAAAAATATATTCCAATGGCAGACTGGAATTCTGTGAGTTGAAGCTAGGGAATCTACTAAAGTTGTATATTGAGAGTCTCTCCGATTTCCAAGAGGGAAAAATGTGAAAAGATAATTTCCCTACATAAAGTTTCTCCCTCCATCATTTTTATAGGGGTGTGAAAGGGGGTGGCTGTGCACTGGAAGAGGGTGCTTTATTTTTTTAATTTTATTTAAAGAGTTTATTTATTTATTTGACAGAGAGAGACAGCGAGGGAGGGAACACAAGCAAGGAGAGTGTGAGAGGGAGAAGCAGGCTTCCCAAAGAGCAGGGAGCCTGATGCGGAGCTCTATCCCAGAACCCTGGGATCATGACCTGAGCCAAAGGCAGACGCTAAACGGCTGAGCCACCCAGGTGCCCCGAGAGGGTGCTTTAGAATAAGAGAGTAGAAGGGGTAGCAAATACAGAAAAGAACAACGGCATATGTTCATCAAGTGATTCTTATCTGGGAATTCTGTGCTAAGCCCTTGACCCTCACAAAACCTCTGTTATTGTCCCCATTTTACAGATGAAGAAAACGAGACATAGAAAGGCTGGGCAACTTGGTCACCCAGCTTGAAGTGGCAGAGCCAGAATCCTGTGGAACTCAAGCTTTCCAACTCAGAGCCCAACATTTAGTTACCGTAGGACCGCATATAAATCCTTATGGAAGGAAGAGAAAAAACAGGCAGAAAAAAAATCCTAGAATAGTGCCAGGAGCACCAGTTAAGTTGTTTTGACTTAAATTTTTGTTTTGTTGTCTCTCAGCAGAATGAAATTTCCATGAAAGCAGAGACCTCTCTGTCTCATTTGCAGTTTTATCCCTAACACCTTGCATAGTTCCTGGATCCTGAAGGATGAGAGAAGTGGTAAGTGAGGAGGGAGCCGTGTGGTGAGAATTTTGACCATTAGGGGTTAAGTAGGAACTTGGGCAAGAAAGGCCTCATTCCTCTAGAAATCTTATTAAATATCAGTAATTGGTGTAAGAAGGTAAGTAAGGGTAGGGTGAACCTGCCAGAAGGTACTCCTCAGGGCCAACTGCCAAAGGGAAAAAAAAACCCACAATATTCCTACAAGTAGTAGGAAAACAAGAATCACGGAGTCTTGTTTAGAGCTTTAAGTGTTTGCCAAAAACCCCAAGAAACACATAACTGAATTTATAACACAGACAACTAAAGCATGTAGTTTGTAACATCAAATTTCCTTCACATTCTAACAAAGGTTAGTTGAGTACTTGAGCTATCTCTGTGAACACTGTAAGAACACTGAATACTGAATGCCTAAATACTGCAGGAAATCTGGAGGCAGAATGGTGATATTATAGAAAACTTCCAGCTTTCTATCTTTGCGTCATGGCAGAGATGGGACTCCAGATAGTGCCAACAGTCAAAGCCAAGAACCTGCTATGTTGCACTTTAAATGTGTCAGCTGGGGTATAACTGTAGGGAATTATTGTCCCACATCACAATACCATACACCACTGTCTGGTAATATACATAGTGCACACACATAACTTGGGATGGCCCTGTAAGGGCCTTTTTGCCGGCAGGTATCATTGCTATTCACCTTTGTAGTCTCAGCAAGTAACAAAATCCTGAGACCCAGTGATCAATAAATATTTACTGGCATAGCAATAGTAACATAGTACTTGTCATGAGAATACCAAAAATGCCTACAGTGGGTTTCTTGAATGCAGCTTCTACACTAGAATGACAATTTCTTCTAATCCCATTAATGCTCCAGTCCTACTTCTCTGTCCATTACTGAACTCAAGCAGGGCCCAATGACTTGAGGCTGTTTGCTTCATAAAATGAACAGAAATTGAGCAAAGCTTATATTTCGCAGTCATGCCAAGATGGATAAAATCTATATTCTTCAAGCTGCTGTTTGTGAGTGTTTACTTTCACCGTGAGGTGGAGAAGAGAGCTGGAAGAATGGTTCTCAGAAGGTGGTCCCTCGGGCAACATCACCTATGCTTGTGAACCTGGTAGAAGTGCAAATACCCAGGCACCAGCCTAGACCTACTGAATGAGAAGCTCCATGAGATGGAGCCCGTGAGTCAGTGGTTTAACAAGCACTCGAGATGATTCTGAAGCTCACTGAAATTTGAGAGCCACAGGGCCAGAACAGCTTTTACTCCTCCAATAGTGAATTTGTCACATTCATAATTTTATTTCTCAACTTGAAGACTTACATGGGGCTATAAAGCAAGTTTTCACAAATAAGGCCTTCTTTGTGTATGTGTACATACGTATGTATCTATGTATATATGTATGTGTTTAAAACATTTATCAAGAAACTATTTTATTTATTTATTTATTTTTAAGTGGGGTCCACACCCAGTGTGGAGCCCAATGTGGGGCTTGAACTCACAACCTTGAGATTAAGACCTGGGCTGAAATCAAGAGTCAGATGCCCAAATGACAGTCACCCAGGTACCCCAGGGAATTTTTTTATTTTTAAAGATTTTATTTATTTGTCGGGGGGGGGGCTTGCATACACAAGCAGAGGGAAAAGCAGGCTCCCAAGGGAGCCTAATGTGGAACTTGAACCCAGAACCCTAGGATCATGACCTGAGCTGAAGGCAGATGCTTAACCCACTGAGCCACCCAGGCATCCTGAGGAGCAGAAGCGGGGGGAGAAGGAGAATCTGAAGCGGACTCTGCTCAGAGAGGAGCCCTATTCTGGGCCTGATCTCAGAATCCTGAGACATGACCTGAGCTGAAATCAAGAGTCTGACTCTTAACCAACTTGCCACCCAGGTGCTCCTTGTCTCTCAATTTTAATTTGGTCTTTATGCACATGTGAGCATCTTTATATAATTTTAGAAATATTAATTTTAGAAATATTAATTGTAATTAATTGTAGAAAAAATTTTGGTTTACTTTTGAATTTAAAATTATCTAGGGGGCGGCTGGGTGGCACAGCGGTTAAGCGTCTGCCTTCGGCTCAGGGCGTGATCCCGGCGTTATGGGATTGAGCCCCACATCAGACTCCTCTGCTGTGAGCCTGCTTCTTCCTCTCCCACTCCCCCTGCTTGTGTTCCCTCTCTCACTGGCTGTCTCTATCTCTGTCAAATAAATAAATAAAATCTTTAAAAAATAAAATAATCTAGTAAACATGCTAAAAGATGACTTTAAAAATTTTTTTTAAAAAATCCAGTTAATTACCATATAGTATTATATTAGTTTCATGTGTACAATATAGTAATTCAAAAGTTCCATATAAAAGATGACTTTAAAAAAAAAAGATTTTATTTATTTATTTGTCAGAGAGAGAGAGAGAGCACAAGCAGAGCAGCAGGCAGATGAGGAACAGGCTCCCTCCTGAGCAGGGAGCCCAATGCAGGACTCCATCCTAGAACCCTGGGACCATGACCCTAGCGGAAGGCAGACGCTTAACCGACTGAGCCACCCAGGTGTCCCAAAAGATGCCTTTTTTTATGATAAGGTAATAATACTCACTCCTGCTAGTCTTTTTCTTTCTTTCTTTCTTTTTTTAAAAATTCTGTTTTTAAGTAATCTCTACAACCAGCGTGGGTCTAAAACTCATGACCCTGGGTGCGCCTGGGTGGCACAGCGGTTGGGCGTCTGCCTTCGGCTCAGGGCGTGATCCCGGCGTTATGGGATCGAGCCCCACATCAGGCTCCTCTGCTGTGAGCCTGCTTCTTCCTCTCCCACTCCTCCTGCTTGTGTTCCCTCTCTCGCTGGCTGTCTCTATCTCTGTCAAATAAATAAATAAAATCTTAAAAAAAAAAACAAACCCATGACCCTGAGACCAAGAGTCACATCCTCTACCAAGTTAGCCAGCCAGGCACCCTCCTCTCCTAGTCTTTTTTTCTACATAAATATTGATAGATACCTCTTTTTTTTTTTTTTTTTTACAAAATTTTACTTTTATCTTCATAAAATTTTGCTACAAAATGATTGTGTAAGGCTTTTCTGTGGGACATTTAGATTACTTCCTTTTTTTGTCATTATTCAAAATGTCCTTCTTGATTATTTCCTGGAAGTACAATTATGGGGACAAAAAGGTGAACATTTTAAAACATCTTGAGAGACTTTTCCATGTTCTTCATAGTTTTTTGAAATAGCTGAGCAATCTCATTGCTGTTATGTTTATTCAGTTGTTCCTCTGTTCCTCTAAGGTTGAACATCGATACCAGCAATTCTCAAGAGAGGTGATTTTGTCTCCTAGAGAACATTGGGAATATCTAGAGACATTTTCAGTTGTTACAATTGTTGAGGGGTATTATTGGCATCTAGTGGGTAGAAGCCAGGGATTCTGCTGAAAATCCTGCAATGCACAGGACAGCTCTTACAACAGAATTTTCTGGTCCAAAATATCAATAGTGTGGAGATCAAGAAATTTTTGTTGTTGTGTTATATATAGCACACACCAAAATCCATATACCATTTTTCTTTTGAAATTATTTGAAATACATTTTCCTTTTTAAAAGATTTTATTTACTTATTTATTTGAGAGAGTACAGAGCGAGAGTGAGAGAGCACAAGCAGGGGGAGTGGCAGAAGCAGGCTCCCCGCGGAGCAGGGAGCCCAATGTGGGGCTCAATCCCAGGACCCTGGGATCATGACCTGAGCCAAAGGCAGACACTTAACCAACTGAGCCACTCAGGTGCCCCTGAAATAAATTTTCAAGAGAGGACTTACAGGGTCAAAGTACATAAATATTTGTATGCCTTTCTCTCTCTCTCTTTTTTTTTAGGGAGATAGAGAGTGCTCCAGTGGGGGGAAGGGCGGAAGGAGAATGTTAAGCAGGCTTCACACTCCAGATCACGACCTGAGCCGACATAAAGCTGGGTGTTCAACCAACTGAGCCACCTAGGCACCCCTGTAACGTTTCTTGATAATAGATTTCTTTTTTTTTTCAAGATTCTATTTATTTATTTGACAGAGAGAGAGAGAGAATACTAGCAGGGGGAGCGGCAGGAAGAGGGAGAAGCAGACTCCTGCTGATCAGGGGTCCATCCTAGGTCCCTGGGATCGTGACCTGAGCCGAAGACAGGCTCTTAACCAACTGAGCCACCCAGGCACCCCTCTTGATTATAGATTTCTACCTTGTTTCCAAAATAGTTATGTCACTTGATATGATTATGTATTTATTTCTCTGCAGGCTAGGGAGATTTGATTTTCCTAGGATGCATTAAATGCATCCACTTCACACTTTTATATAGGCCGTATCTAGAGATTTGGGCTAGAGCACAATTCTTCTGGCTTGATCTGAGAATGATTCTTAGTTTGACTTTGGAGTGACTGAAAGTGATTTCTGGTTTGACTTTTGGGCAATACATATGTTTTGTTTTAGGAGATTTTTATTATTTATTTATTTATTTATTTATTTTTAAAAAAGATTTTATTTATTTATTCGACAGAGATAGAGACAGCCAGTGAGAGAGGGAACACAAGCAGGGGGAGTGGGAGAGGAAGTGGGAGAGGAAGAAGCAGGCTCGTAGCAGAGGAGCCTGATGTGGGGCTCGATCCCAACACCGGGATCACGCCCTGAGCCGAAGGCAGATGCTTAACCGCTGTGCCACCCAGGCACCCCTAGGAGATTTTTGATTCCAGAAACATTTTATTCTTTCTGTCTTCCTTGGATTCTGATATACCTTGGGTTGAAATTTCTCTTGCATAATTGAAGACTCTTCAGTACAGATACAGGAGGAATTCAGGAGTTCAACCAACCAATATAAGGAGAGGAGGAGCCTGTGGAGGCAAAGAAGACAAAAATATTTGTATACTTTTTGTTTTTCCAAAAGTATTCATTTATGATTATATGTAAGGAAAAGAGGATATTAAAAAAAAAAAGAGGCTATATAAACTATGTAATTGAAACCTCATTCTTGGAAGAGTGTTGAAAGAGAAGGAGAGAAGGAAAAAAAAAGGTCCATAGATAGAATAATAACTCTATTAGCTATAGTTTTCTTTAAAAAAAAAAGTGAATGTATTCGAACGATTATGTAAAGTTCCTAGTGTGTGGTGCTCTTAGACCAAAATATGTTTCTTTCTTTTTTTTTTTTTTAAGATCTTACTTATGGAGCACCTGGGTTGCTCAGTTGGTAAGCATCCGCCTTCAGCTCAGGTCGTGATCTCAGGGTGCTGGGATCTAGCCCCACATTGGGCTTCCTGCTCAGCAGGGAGTCTGCTTCTGCCTCTCCCTCTGCCCCTCCCCCCTGCTCATGTATGCATGTGTGCGCAGGCGCACAAGTGGGGGGGGGCGGCAGGCAGAAGGAGAGGGAGAATCCGACTCCCCGCTGAGCAGGGAGCCCAATGTGGGGCTTAATCCCAGGACCCTGGGATCATGACCTGAGCTGAAGGCAGATACTTCACCGACTGAGCCACCCAGGTGCCCCCAAAATATGTTTCTAATACTTTTTCCCAGTATTATCTAGCCCTGGGTCAGACAATTCAATGCTTCTATTATTTTAAAATGAGGGTCTTTTTTTTTTTTAGATTTTTTTGTCTTTAAGTTATCACTCTACTCAATGTGGGGCTTGAACTCACAACCCCAAGATCAGGAGCCACATGCTCTAGAGACTGAGACAGCTAGGCACCCCTTCAAGTGAGTCTTAAAATATTAAGAAACTGTAGTACTAAAACTTTCCAAGGTCTTCTGTCATTCAAATAGTTTTCTCAGGTCTCCCTTTGAGAAAGGTGGTTTTTCTTTTTGGTCTTTCATCCTATTATTATTATTATTATTTAAGATTTATTTATTTGAGAGAGACAGAGACTGAAAGAGAGAACAAGAGCAGTGGGACAGCGGAAGGACAGAGGAAGAGGGAGCATCAGTCTCCCACCCGGGCTGGGAGCCCAGTGTGGGGCTAGATCCCAGGACCCTGAGATCATGACCTGAGCCGAAGCAGACTAACCGACTGAGACACCCAGGTGCCCCTTTATTATTATTTTTAATTAATTTTATTTATCTTTTTGAGAGAGTGAAAGTGTGGGGAGGCAGAGGGAGAGAATCTTTTTTTTTTTTTTTTTAAGATTTTATTTATTTGAGAGAGGGGGAGAGCAGGAGGGGGAGAAGCAGGCTCCCCGCTAAGCAGGGAGCCTGATGTAGGGCTCAATGCGGGGCTGGATCCTAGAACCCTGGGATCATGACCTGAGCTGAAGGCAGACGCTAACCATCTGAGCCACCCAGGCGCCAGAAGAGAGAGAATCTTAAGCAGGCTCCATGCTAAGTGCAGAGCCCCACGTGGGGCTTGATCTCACACAACCAAGATCATGACCTGAGCAAAAATCAAGAGTTGGACACTTAACTCACTGCCACCCACATGCCCCAAGATTTTAAGTAATTTCTATACCCAATGTGATCAAGAGTCACATGCTTGAAAAAAAAAAAAGAGTTGCATGGTTTACTGAGCCAGCCAGGGACCCCCTGAATGTTCATTTTACTTTCAGAAAATATTAGGCCTCTTTTTACTCCCTGGAAAATGGACATGAACGCTTTCCTCATACTTCATAGCCACATCACTGGTGTTAGAAACACTTAGATTAGTGAAACTGTAACATTTGGAAAATGCGTCAATACATAGATGGCAGAACACTGTGGAATTTAGTGCAAAACTGCATTAAAGTTCATCCTATTGATGGTTGTCTTCAGAGACAAGGATTTAGATGAAATTGTGATAGCCACGAGGATTTTTCTTCCTTTGCTTAACCATCTGTACCTCAAAAGAACTACTGGGGTGACAGGATTTTCCTAACCACTCCATCTTTTTCTACCAATTCAAATAGGCCGTTCAGAAGAACCTCAGAGAAGGGAGCGTTTTGAAATTATATCCTGTTTTCAGATCAAATTTCTTTTCTAAATAAAAGCAGCTGCTACATTTTCAGGCTGCATTTCCTAAGACTTATCTTTAAATTTCTAATTATCTTCGATTCGTTCAAAAAGTCGCTTGTTAATTTAGAAACAGTCCTATTTTCTTCTCTGTAGGTGTATTTGCAAATACGGCATTTATAAAATAAATTACTCCTTTAAGTTATTGGAGCACTTCTGAGTTTTCCATAAGGTCTGGGATTCCCTGATTTGAGTCCCCTTTTCTGCTGTGCTTTCGTGAGATAACAAACCAGTATTTGTATTTAATTAAGCAAGCCCAGCTGTCTCGATTTCACAGTTGTTTCAGCCGCTTTAATTTTGTCTGCGTGCCTTTCGAGCGTTTTGGGGTGGGAGTGGCGACGATTGCCTTCGTACACAAACCCAGTGGACCGACAAGGATTGTGAAAGGACTGGATACCATTCAGAGAAGCAGCTGCGACGACGTTAACTTGCAGACCAAACAGGAGCGAGAACAGACAGAGTCGGGAGATGCCACCGGCTGGCTCACTCCGGGGCCGGGGCCTGCACTCAGACCAGAACGGCCGCCCCAGCCCGCGCACGCGCAGCCGCAAAGCCGCGGCTCCCGCCGTCTCCGGGGGCCTTTTCTCTGGCTGGCGCGGGGCTGTCCGCGGCGGCGCCTGACCTGGCTGAAGGGTTACTGTGAGGACAGGCTGCCTTGGCTCTGTTTTCCTTGTCGTGTTGTCGCCGGCCAGGAAGGAGGGACACGTGTAGAATGTCGCGGAGGGAGGATCGTGGACGAGAGGCGAGGCCTTTGCGGCGTTGGGGGTTTCGGCCTGCAGGCAGTGCAGGAGGCGCTCGGGAGGGGGGTCCTCTCTCGCAGCCGGCTGTGAGCGGGAGGCCTGAGCCGGGAGCTTTGGCGGCGGTGCAAGTTCCACGGGGCTGAGGCGAGGCGCTATGGAGGAACTCGACGGCGAGCCGACCGTCACTGTAAGGGCGCCTGCGACGGTCATGCCTTCGCGGTCCGAGGATTGTGTCTGCTTGGTCATTGTATGCTTGTCTACCTCCCGCGAGGCTCCTGGCCCCCTCCCTCAGCTCACTTGCCACAGTTCGGAGGTCCCATTAGGTGCTCGTGTTTGGGTCGCAGTGGTCGCTTGGTTTCTGCTCTTGTTTGTATACTCAGAAATGCCTGGCTCGGAGGCCTCACTCCATCTCTCACCCTCTCTTGTCTTCCCGACTTTCCCATCCCACTTCCCTCGCTTTTCCTGTTGGGCTAGTGCTCTAGTGAGCGGGCTCGGACCAAGCAGAGGTCGAAGGGGCTTTTTTCCTTCCGCAGAGCTAAGCTTTGTATCGCAACCCCGTGAGCTTGGCTTCTGCTTCTTGTGTCGTGCTGGCCTAAGATTTACTAAAAGTATTTGTTCTCGGAGACTTCTTGTTCTTATTGCTCTGTTTGCTTTCACTTCTGTCTGGACTGTCAAGAGGGTGTCAAATGTGAATGATTTATGATGTTCGTAAAGAGATTCGTGGCCCTTATATACGAGATAAGTACCGATCCTTCTGCCTGGAAGATTCTGTTTTTCTCTCAGATGTATTTCATTTTTCAAATGCAAGAACCAGCACCGTCCTTCTCAGGAAAGCCTTTCCTTAACCTCCCTGACTAGGGCAAATATTTCTGTCCATTTTTGGCTTGTTCTGCTCCTCTTACCTCTTGGTAAGTTGTAAGCTTCACTAAATTGCAGGTAGCTTGATGTTGTATTTATTGCTTTTGAGAAGGTTGAGATGCCTGCAGTTTTCAGCTAAAGCTATCAGATGGAAAAGCAGTGTCTGAAAAAACCAAAGATTAAAGATGGGGGTCATTTCAAAGCTAACTGGACAAAATGAGACGTGAGATCATAAATAGCAGTTAATGTGGGTTGTTACTCTATAAAACTTACTACTGTAGAGAGTTAAATTTTAAGACCTGTATAAATTACTTTAAATATTATATATCAAGGACTGTGTCAGTGGGAAGAAAAATTAGACTATCAGAATCACTGGAACTTTTTCAAACTACACATCTTCTTGCCTTTCCCTCCTCCACTTATGTCAGAATCTTTCGATGGGGGCACCTTTCCAGTAACCTGCACAACCTTGAGGAGTCACTATTTTGATATTGAGCCATGATAATTAGCCTTGCTTTTACAAATTGAGGATGATCTAAGCATGTTTTTAACACCAGTGATGATGATGAACTTGCGATAGCTCAGCTCAACGCTGGTGTTGGGGAGATGAGGTAGGAAACTGATTGACCTTGTTGACACAGCCTTACAGAGAGGCGTTTTCTTGATAGAACTCCATAGTCTAGAGTCTGAACCTCAACTATGCAAGTTCAAACTCAGTCATGTCTGTATTTGAGAGGTAATCTGTTCTTTGAGTTTACTCTAAGCACAGTCTCAAGAGACTGATGAATAATCCTGGATATCATCGAGTCACCTTTTATGGCAGCTGTGTCTGCTCTTCACACAATTGCTTCTTATTAAGGCACATGAAGGCCAGTTAGTAATCAGATTTAAGGATGTTTACGTATAGATTCAAAGTAGAGAATAGAATAATCGAGTCATTTTTCTAGACCAGCGGTCTTACCCTTTTGATTCAAAGATGGTTAAGTAATGGAAGTTAGAGGTTTTGTTTTGTTTTAAGATTTTATTTATTTGAGAGAGAGAGAGAATGAGCATAGTAGGGGGAGCGGCAGAGGGAGAAGCAAACTACCTACTGAGCAGGGAGCCCGATGCGGGGCCAGATCCCAGGACCTTGGGATCCTTACCTGAGCCAAAGGCAAACGCTTAATCGACTGAGCCACTCAGGCGCCCTTAAGTAACAGTTTTTGTTGCCTGCTCTGTTTTGTTTCTTCTAAGATAAATCCCTAGTAGTAGATTTGCTTGGTTATGGGACAGATTCATATTTAACTAAAATAAACTGTCATTTCTCCAAATACCATTTTCGCACCAGCCAAGTGTAAGAGTTCATTTGTTCCACATCCTCATCAACTGTTCGTAAGGTAAATCTTTTTAAGTTTTAGCCATTGCCATTCTGGTAGGTATGTAGTGGTAGTTCGTTATCACTTTGATTTGTATTTCCCTAATGATGAAAGATACTGAGCATCTTTTTATATGCTTTGGTGATGTGGCTGTTAAAATCTTTTGCCCGTTTTGTTATTGGGTATTTTATTAATGAATTGTAAGAGTTCTTTATATATTCCAGATATCAAATATGTGTTTTGCAGATATTTTCCCAGTCTGTGGCTTACCTTTACATCTTCTTAATACTATCTTTTGAAGAACAAAAGTTTAATTTTGATGAAGTCCCAATTTATAAATTGTTCTGTAGTTCGTGTTTTTTGTGTCCTTTCTTTGCTTACATTAAGATCAAAAAGATTTTCTAGTATGCTTTTGAAATTTTACAGATTTTGCTCTACATTTGTGTCTTAATTTATATTGTCTATGGTGTGAGGTTTATTTTCTGCATATGGGTACCCATTTGCTTCAGTACCACAGTGTGTAACGCTTCCCTTGCCTGGCCTATTTATCCATTAAGAGTCTGCTAAAACATCCCCTCTTGTGTTTATCTCTGCCTTAGCATTTCTCCACTTTTCTTACTGCCTGGTTTTTTTTATTGGACTTCCTCAGTAGACTGTTAGCTTTTGGAGGGCAGAAACTGTATTACACTTCATTGTATTTCTAGAACACAGTATAGAAAAAGGCTTACTAGACATTGCTTAGTTGTCGAATGACTGCATTAGCCCTTCCTAAGAACTGACTGAACTTGTCTTGAGACCACATTATTGCCAGCCAAATTTATTCTCTGCCAAAAATATTTATGGAGTGCCAACTTTGTGCCAGGGTCTCTTCTAGGCAGTGAATGAGAATCCCGGAATCCCCTGCCCTTGTGAGCTTTTATCTATTTACAGGGCAAGGTAATACCCATGTAGGAGAGTCATTTCAGGCACTGAGAAATGGTGTTGCAGTCTTATGAGAGTTGATGGTGGCTTGGGTTAGACTGGTAGACATGGTAAGTGGTTGGATTCAGGCTTATTTAACGGTAGAACAGGATTTACCGATTGGACAAAGGTGGTAAGGGAAAGGGAAGAATCAAAGATTACTCTTAACAGTTGAGGAGGGCTTTGTTCCAGTGGGGGAATGGAATGAGACTTGGAGATGAGCATCAAGAGTCCTTTTTTGGTTCTGATGTTATGGATATAGCTCTAGAGGTTAGGTAACCTATAAAGGTGTGGATTAGGTAGTTGGATATATGAGGCTGAGGCTCAAAGGGGTTGATTTCAGTTGGAGAGAAAAATTGAGAGTCCTCATCGAAGAGATGGCACAGAAGCCATGCTATTGGAGGGCTCCTTTTAGTAAGTAACAAACAGTTCAATTTCTTTCTTCTTTTTTTTTTTTTAAGATACAATTTATTTATTCATGAGAGAGAGGGGGAGAGGGAGAAGCAGATTCCCTGCAGAACAGGGAGCCCGGTGTGGACTCGATCCCAGGACCCAGGGTTCACAGCCTCAGCTAAAGGCAGACATTTAACCAACTGAGCCAGCCAGGTGCCCCCAAACTGTTCAGTTTCTTTTCTATTTTTTTTTAAATTCCCTTTTTCTGAACTATGGATTGTTAAGTTACAATATAGTAATTGATTAGGGATAGCTTTCCTTCTTATCAACACTTGTGAAGTGGCAGGCTGGGTTGAGGTGCCCAGGAAAGCTCACTTGCTTATTCAGGGTTTAACAGACTGGGCTCATCTCAGCCACACTCAGCTGTCTACACAGATTAGTACTTAACTTTCATGACCACTTGTTTCTAGGGTTCTATTTGCAAATCATTTGAAAGCAAAGCCTTTAGTAAAAATAACAGTGTCTGTGCCTATTTTTTTTTTTTTTTTACTAGTTGATTCCGGGAGTGAATTCAAAGAAGAAGCAAATGTGTTTTGATTGGGGCCCAGGGGAGATGCTGGTGTGTGAAACCTCCTTCAACAAAAAAGGTAGGTTTTTGGGGTTTTTTTTCTTCTAGGTTATCCATCTTGTCACATTTGGTTGTTTTTTTCCTTTATTCTCTCAGATTTAACTGAGACAAGAAACAGTTGAACTTACTTTGTACCATTTTCATTTTTGAACCTTTAGCTGTTTAAGATTTTCATTAATTTATGGGATCTGGAAGATGTTGAGTCCAGGAAAAAAATTAATAATCTTTGTGGTGTTCCTTTATATTTAAAATTTCAAGTTTTTCCCCCTTCTTGTTCAGAATGACTAATTCCCTTGACAGCAGCCCCCTTACTGTGAAACTGTAGCTCTCATAGTCCTTTTGTAGTATTGTGAACTTGATGAATTCTGTTAGCTGTTGATATAAAGCACAAAAGATCTGGAGAGTGCAGTGGTTCTTCCTTTTTTCTCTAAGCTCCTTCAGGTTTTGGACATGGATCTTTCCTTTCTGTTACAGACTCCTCTAGTAGCAAGGTAAAACTAAATTTTGACATTTGATTTTGCTTTCTCCATCTCAAGAGAAATCTCGGGAAATGTTGAAGATACTTTCTTGCAAATCTTTGACAGGTTCTTTATCCAAATGTGGAGGTTTTCCTCTTTTATAAAGAGGGGATTGATCTAATAGAAGTCTTACAATTTTGGCAAATCATGTGGTGCAGTTCATGCAATTTTGAAGTGATGTAGGTAAAAAAAAATTTTTTTTCAATGTAGTTTTTCTTGATTTTATTGTTAACAATTGTCCCTGATGTTGCCAAATGTTTATGGGATATTTTAGTATTAAAGATCTCAGGTTTGGCAGAGCCCTAGAAGCTGCTAAAGGGACAGTTGCTTAGAAGAGAACCTTCTTTGAATATGTCTGCCCTCTTTTCATACTTAATGGGAAAGCTTATCAGCATTTTTAGTTTGTCCTCGATTGCTGGAAACATGAGGTTTTCTGTTTATGTCTATTGAAATCTCATTAGAGACAAGCCGTTGAACATCATCACAGCTTGTTCAAGAAGCTTTTATATAAGAAATTTCCACAAGTTGGTGGTTTATAATTTATCATTATAGAGCCTTTTTCTCATTGTTGCAAAATAGTTTAGTCAACTCTTGATTCTTTGTTTTAGGGGTAATGAAAGTACAAAATAATATAGAAATATTTATTTGAATTTGAGATGATATAAATTTCGGCTATGTGTTTTTCTTTTCTTTTTTTTAAGATTATTTATTTATTTATTAGAGACAGCGAGAGTGCATGTGCATGAGCAGGGTCAGAGGGCGAGGGAGAGGGAAACGCAGACTCCACTGAGCAGGGAGCCCAACACAGGGCTCTATCCCAGGACTCTGGGATCACTACCTGAGCTGAAGGCAGATGCTTAACTGACTGAGCCACCCAGGAGCCCCTCGGCTGCAGGTTTATCTTACTTATTGAGTTATACATAGGCTAATATTAAGTGACTTTAATTTTTTTCAGCATATTTCAATCAACGGAATCAAAACACAGTTCCAAAATAAGATCGAGTCCCATGTTGGGCCTAGAGCTTACTTTTATTTAATAGGTTTTGTTTTTAAGTAATATCTATACCCCATGTGGGGCTCAAGCTCACAACCTTGTGGTAAAGAGTTGCACGCTCTACCCATTGATCCAGCCAGGCACCCCAGACCTAGAGCTTACTTTAAAAAAATAAAAGAAAAAGTAGTTTTAAAAAATAATTCATACCCCTTTTTTTTTTTTTATAGCAGGCGTGTGAGTGGGGAGTTGGGGGCAGAGGGAAAGGGAGAGAGAAAATCTTAAGCAGGCTCCATGTCCAGTGTAGAGGCTGACGTGGGGCCCCATCTCACAACCCTGAGATCACAACCTGAGCCAAAATCAAGAGTTGGACTCTTAACTGACTGAGCCACCCAGGTACCCCCATTCATACTTTTTATTTATTTTTTTAAAGATTTTATTTATTTGAGAGAGTGAGAGCAGGAGAGGAGCACGAGTGGGGTGAAGGGCACAGGGAGAAGCAGACTCCCCACTGAGCAGGGAGTCGGATGTGGGGCTCCATCCTAGGATTTCGGAATCATAACCTGAGGTGAAGGCAGATGCCCAACCAACTGAGCCACCCAGGTACCCCCAATTCATACTTTTTAAAATGAAATCATAACAAAGAAGCTGAAGCTTTTCTAATTAGATAATTCAATTAAAAATTTAAAATGAGGGGGTGCCTGGGTGGCTCAGTCAGTTAAGCATCTGCCTTTGGCTCAGGTCATTATCCCAGAGTCCCAGGATTGAGCCCTACATAGCGCTCCCTGTTCAGCGGGGAGCATGCTTCTCCCTCTCTCTCTGCCTGCCACTCCCCCTACTTGTGCGCACACACTTTCACTTTCTCTATCAAGTAAATAAAATCTTAAAAAAAATTTAGGGTGCTAGGGTGGCTCAGTTGGTTAAGTGTTTGCCTTCGGCTCAGGTCATGATCCCAGGATCCTGGGATCAAGTCCCTAATTGGGATTCCTGCTCAGCAGGGAGTCTGCTTCTTCCTCTACCCTTCCTGCTTTTTGTGATCTCCTTCCATCCCTCCCTCCTTCCCTCCCTCCCTCTCTCCCTCAAATAAAATCTTCAACAAAAAAATTAAAGTGAATTCTTATATGAGGGTAATGGTGATTGCTGTTAAATTTTTTCTGTTTTAGAAAAATCAGAGACTGAGCCAGGCTGCCCCTTTATCTATATCATCCGAAAGGATATAGATGTTTACTCTCAGATCTTGAGAAAACTCTTCAATGAATCCCATGGAATCTTTGTGGGCCTCCAGAGAATTGAAGAAGAATTGACTGGAAAATCCAGAAAAGCTCAGTAAGTAGGCTGCTGATAGGTGCTGAAGTCCACAACTAAATTGTGAAAGGCAAATGAATTGCATTGTTGTCCTTTTTTTTTTTTTCTTAAGATTTTATTTATTTGAGAGAGAGAGAGAGAGAGAGTGAGCGAGCACAGGGGCTGGGGGGCTGGGGCAGAGGAAGAAGGAGAAGCAGACTCCCTGCTGGGCAGGGAGCCCACTGCAGTGTGGCGCAGGGTTCCATTTCAGTACCCTGGGATCCTGACCCTGAACCGAAGGCAGCTGCCTAGCCGACCGCGCCACCCAGGCGCCCTTAGAACTTTTTCTTGCTAAAGATTGCATCTTAGTAACTAAACCAATTCCTTTCTCATGGATATTTGTTTAGTTTTGTCATTTCCTTTTTTAAAGACTTTATTTTGAACTAATTTTGACTTACACAAAAGGTACAAAAGTAGTAGATTCCTGCACATCCCCTTACCCTGCTTTGTATCGTTATTACCTGCATAACCATATTACTGTTACTTAAACCAGGAAACTTAAACTTCGATGCATTATGATTAAAGACTTCATTTGAATTTCACCAGTTTTTCTAGTAAGGTCCTTTTTTCTCCTCTGTAACTCAGGTTGCATTTATTTATTTTTTTTCCCTTAGTCTCTTTAATGACCTTTACACTTTTTTTTTTGAAAAATTTTATTTATTGGGGCGCCTGGGTGGTGCAGTCGTTAAGCGTCTGCCTTCGGCTCAGGGCATGATCCCGGCATTGTGGGATCGAGCCCCACATCAGGCTCCTCTGCTAGGAGCCTGCTTCTTCCTCTCCCACTCCCCCTGCTTGTGTTCCCTCTCTTGCTGGCTATCTCTGTCAAATAAATAAAATCTTAAAAAAAAAAGATTTTATTTATTTTACAGCGAGAGACAGAGAAGGAGCACAACCAGGGGGAGCTGGAGAGAGAGAAGCAGGTTCCCCGCCGAGCAGTGAGCCCGATCCGGGGATGGACGGGGGGTCCAATCCCAGGACTCTGGGATCATAACCTGAGCCGAAGGTAGACGCTTAACGACTGAGCCACCCAGGCGCCCTTGACCTTGACACTTTAAAAAATATTGACCAATTATTTTGGTGACTGTCCCTCCATTTGGGTTTTTCCAGTGTTTTCTCGTGATTGGAGAAAGGTTATACATTTTTTTTTAAGGTTATGAATGTTTAGTAAGAATACGATAGAACTGATATGATGTGTCCTCAGTACGTCATATCATGGGGTTTATGCTGTTGATGTTTTATTACTGGTTTCGTTGACCTTGATCACTTGCTTGATGTGGTTTCTTCACTATAAAGTTACCATCTTTCCCTTTGTAACTAGTAAGTATTTGGAGCAGAAACTTTGAGATTATGCAAATCCTGTTTCTTCTTAAATTTTCAACCACTAGTTTTAGTGTCCATCAGGGGATCTCATCTGCAACAATTAATGTCAGTATGGATTCGTGGATATTTATTTTACCCCATGGGTTATCTCATATGTTACTTATTTTGATGCGTAAGTTGTTCCAGCTTTGGTAGTTAGGAACTCCTTTAGGTTGGTTCCTGTCTTTGAGCAAGCTCCTATAAGAACTTCCTTGCTTTTTGTCACCACAAGATGCTCCAGGCTCATCTTCTATGTCATTTCATTTTTTGTAGGTTGGTCCGAGTGAGTAAGAACTACCGATCAGTCATAAGAGCATGTATGGAGGAAATGCACCAGGTCGCAAGTAAGGATTTTATATGCGTACGTGTGATAGTAATTGAAATGTTTATCTGGCTATTGAGATTTAAGAATCTATTTGACTGGGGCGCCTGGGTGGCACAGTGGTTAAGCATCTGCCTTCGGCTCAGGGCGTGATCCCGGCGTTATGGGATCGAGCCCCACATCAGGCTCCTCCACTATGAGCCTGCTTCTTCCTCTCCCACTCCCCCTGCTTGTGTTCCCTCTCTCGCTGGCTGTCTCTATCTCTGTCGAATAAATAAATAAAATAAATAAAATAAAAAAAAAAGAATCTATTTGACTTTCCAGTTTTAAACTCTTACTTTACTGTCTTACATAATTCTTAATTTTTTGGCAGTTGCCTTGAGTACATTTTTCTTTTTTTTTTTCTTTCTTTTTTTTTTTTTTTTTTTTTTTTTTTTTTTTTTTTTAAGATTTAATTTATTTCTCAGAGAGAGAGCACAAGCAGGTAAAGCTGCAGGCAGAGGGAGAAGCAGGCTCCTGGAGCCCGATGCAGGGCTTGGTCCCAGGACCCTGGGATCATGATCTGAGCCACCCAGGCGTCCCTTGAGTAGATTTTTCAAGTTAGAACATAATGAATTGACAGGTGTGAGACTAAGGGCCAAATTAACAATCTTTGAAAATCACATTTCTGTTTGTTTTTTTTTTTTTTTAACCTTGGTGATTTCTTCCTTCCTCCCCTCCCCTCTTTCTAAAAGATTTAATATTTTGAGAGAGCACCTGTGAGTGTTCAGGGAGGGGCAGAGGGAGAGAAAGTCTTAGACTCTGTGCTGATCACAGAGCCCGACTCAGGGCTTGTTCTCAAGACCCTGAGATCATGACCTGAGCTGAAACCAAGAGTTGTTCACTTAACCAGCTGTGCCACCTAGGCATCCCTAACCTTGGTGATTTAAAGTCACTATAACCATGAGAGTCACATGACTCCTGGATGCTGAGTAGAGTCTTTTATAACCTGATGGTCTCTTTGCAGTTGGAAGTGTCACTTTTAACTTGAGGGCATTGGGCTTGCAAATCATTGATCTGCAACAAAGAGATATGAAGCATTTTTAAAAAATCTGTAGTGAAGGGGCACCTGGGTGGCTCAGTCAGTTAGGCATCCGACTCTTGGTTTCAGCTCAGGTCATGATCTCAGGGTTGTGACATTGAATCTTACATTGGGCTCACGCTGAGTGTGGAGTCTGCTTAAGATTCTCTCTTCCTCTGCTCCCAGTCCCTTCCCCACCAACAACTTGTGCTCTTAAAAAATAAAAATCTGTAGTGAACTTGGGTGGTCATTAGAGAAAACAAAGGCACAAGCCAAAGAACCTGGAATATGAAGATATAACTATGAGACTAAAAGTTTCATTGCTTAAAATGTTTTGTGTTTTGTTAGTTGGTGCTAAAGATCCAGCCTGTGGTCGCCAGTTCAGCAGCCAGGTAAGGGGGGGCCACCTTTGTTGTCCTGCTGGCACCGTTATGTCCTTCTGCATCCTCAGCACCCACCTTGTTTTTGTTGTTGTTTTGTTTTTTAAAGATTTTTTTTTTTTTTTTTTTTTAAAATTTTTTTTTTTTTTTTTTTTTAAAGATTTATTTATTCGACAGAGATAGAGACAGCCAGTGAGAGAGGGAACACAAGCAGGGGGAGTGGGAGAGGAAGAAGCAGGCTCATAGCGGAGGAGCCTGATGTGGGGCTCGATCCCATAACGCTGGGATCACGCCCTGAGCCGAAGGCAGACGCTTAACCGCTGTGCCACCCAGGCGCCCCTGTTTTTTAAAGATTTATTTGAGAGAGTGAGCATGCGTGTGAGCAGGGGAAGGGGCAGAGGGAGAGGAGGAGAGAGAGAGAATCCCCAGCAGACTGCCAGCTGAACAGTAAGCCCGACAAGCTGGATGCGGGGCTTGATCCCGTGACCCTGATATCATGACCTGATCTGAAATCAAGAGTCAGATACAACCTACTGAGCCACCCAGGTGCCGCACAATCATTGTTTTTGCAGAAGTCTTTTCTTTACAGCTAGATAGGCAACTCTTTGGGGGTGGTAAGGATCATCTTGAACTTCCTGGTGCTCCCTTCAAGGCATAGCACATTGGAAGACAAGGGTGTGCTTGATAAGTATTTGTATGAATTTCTAGTTTTTTGTTTTTTGTTTTTTTGGGTTTTTTTTTGAAGATTTTATTTATTTATTTGAGGGAGAGCGAGAGAGCACAAGCAGGGGAAGGGTCAGAGGGAGAGGAAGAAATGGACTTCCCACTGAGCAGGGAAGACCCTGGGATCATGACCTGAGCAGAAGGCAGATACTTAACTGACTGAGCCACCCAGGCACCCCAAGTTTCCAGTTCTTATGGGAAGTGTCAATCCTAACCAAATTGTGTCACCTGAGATAGTGAGCTGAGCTTTTGGAATCACCAATTATTTTTATAAACTGTACTCAGCTCATGAGCCAGTATTTTTTTACTGAGTTGTTTACTTTAGTTGGAGCTGGAAGATGACTGAAAGAATTCTTTCTTTAGGAGAATCTTGATAGTGTTCAAACTCAGTAGTGAATAGGGACTAGTGCAGTGTCTCTGGTCCACTCTAGTGCACAGTCAGCAAAGCATTTGTTTTCTCTTATGAATAAGGTAGTCTGTGTTTGTGTATGAAAGGAGGGTGGGGAAGAGGAGACTGCATGTTTCTAAGAGCAGGGTCCAGACCTGATTGATTTGTGTGCCTTATATTGGGTTTGCCTTTTAACAACTTATAAATTATTTATTTTTTATTTTAAAGATTTTATTTGTCAGAGAGACTGAGAGCACAAGCAGGGGGAGTGGCAGGCAGAGGGAGAAGCAGACTCCCTGTTGAGCAGGGAGCCTGATGTGGGACTTGATACCAGGACCCCGGGATCATGACCTGAGCCAAAGGCCGGCACTTAACCAATTGAGCCACCCAGGCGTCCCTAATAGCCTTTTTTAAACTTTAGTCCCTTGAGTACCAACTTCAGAATTTTTGCCATATCTGTAGAATTTTTTTTTTTTAAGATTTTATTTATTTGTCAGAGAAAGGGAGAAAGAGCAGCAGGCAGAAGGAGAAGCCAACTCCCTACCGAGCGGGGAGCCTGATGTGGGACTCGATCCCAGGGCCGTGGATCATGACCTCTGAGCCAAAGGCAGATGCTTAATCAACTGAGACACCCAGGGTGTCCCATGTAGAATTATTAATATTACTTACTGAATATTTTTCTTTTCTTTTTTTTTTTTTTAAGATTTTATTCATTTATTCAACAGAGATAGAGACAGCCAGTGAGAGAGGGAACACAGGCGGGGGAGTGGGAGAGGAAGAAGCAGGCTCATAGCGGAGGAGCCTGACGTGGGGCTCGATCCCACAACGCCGGGATCACGCCCTGAGCCGAAGGCAGACGCTTAACCGCTGTGCCACCCAGGCGCCCCTCCTGAATATTTTTCTAAGACTCTTCTCCCATTTTACTTAGAGCCTCTTTCTAAATCGTAATATTCATGAAGACCTTGGGGATGATGAGCTAATTATATTTTTCTATAATGTACATTAAACTAAAACAAGAGCCATGAGAAAAAAAATGTTAGTCTGTCTACCACCCCCTAAAATTCTCTCACTGGCTTCCCTGTGGGAAATCCTGTCATAGGGATATTCAGTAATTGTTGAATTAATAATGAATGACCATCATATGACTGAAGCCCTGCTTCATTCCTTTGCTCTAAGAGAAATGTCAGGAATGTTTTCAGTTAAAACTTTGTCTCTATTTCTTCCTTAGGTCTCCATTTTGTCGGCAATGGAGCTCATTTGGAACCTTTGTGAGATTCTTTTTATTGAAGTAGCCCCAGGTGAGCATGGAATCCCTACTTCACAATATCAAAGGTACCCCTGCCCGTTCCTCTTTGTCTTTCCTGCGTGTTGTGATGAGCGTTATACTGCCAAGAATGCTCTTTTCATCACTCTTCATCAACGTTACTAGCAGAAAGCTGTACATAAGACCCAAAGAAGCCTGCTGTTTTGTCAGATACTACAAAGAGTCAGAAAGAATGCTTTCTAGGGGGCGCCTGGGTGGCACAGCGGTTAAGCGTCTGCCTTCGGCTCCGGGCGTGATCCCGGCGTTATGGGATCGAGCCCCACATCAGGGCTTCTCCACTGGGAGCCTGCTTCTTCCTCTCCCACTCCCCCTGCTTGTGTTCCCTCTCTCGCTGGCTGTCTCTATCTCTGTCGAATAAATAAATAAAATCTTTAAAAAAAAAAAAAAAAAGAATGCCTTCTAAAAACCTAAGATGTTGGGCAGGTGACCCCTGAAAAACACTAGGAAAGCATACTGGCCTAGTGTGTGACAGGGTGGTCAGGATTTATGTGGTGGACTAGTCAAGCTTAAGAAGGTTTTAGGAGAATCGGGAGAGGCACGGAATGAGTTCTCCCTCCCAGCCTCAGAAGGAACTTCTGAGACTTCTAGCCTCCAGAAATGTGAAACAAATGGCAGTTGTTTAAAATTGAAAATAAAAATTAAAAGAAAGGAAAAAAAGTTTTAGGGAAGTGAGGAGGGATTAGGTGGCAGGAGGTAAAGTCACTTGGAGAATTCTGTCCTCGTGATTGGGGAGGTGGCTGCGCTACATGTGAACTCTCCACTCCTAGTTATTCCATGTTCTTGAGCTAAACTGTGGTCGGTATGGTATCCTGGCTTGAGTGGGCTCTCGGTGGAGGTGCTGCAGACTTTTTTGCATTCTCTTGACGGTTTATGTTTGCTGTTATCCATAAATGAGCGTTAATCTGTGCATTCATAGCTTTTTACTCATACTCCCGCTAAAGCCCTGAGCAATGTGCAATTAAAATTAGTTGTTTCTGTGTTTATCCCCTCCAGCATATTTTGAGGGCTGTTGCTATGTTTTTATCATACCTAGCACCTAGTCAGTAGCAGTCCCTCAGTGGCCATTCCTTACATAGCCATAGAGTACTGCGTAGTCGTGAAGAATTGGGGGTGGAGTGGGTGGTGAGATTCAGCCCTTTCAAAGACTCATGAAAGGTGGAGCTGCTTGGCTCAGAGGAACTATTCGTAAAGGTCCATTTGCTACTCCAGTCCTTATTCAGTCCATATGGGTGCCCACCTGAGTGAGATAAATCATGTCCTACATAATCATCTTGTCTGCCCTACATTTTCTGTCTATACTACGGGAAATGGAATTTGCTGCCTATGAAGCTGAGGTTTTTGTGTGTAACAAGAGTCTTTCCTCCCAGCCGGCCCTCTCCTCCTTCACCTCCTTGACTGGGTCCGACTGCATGTGTGTGAAGTGGACAGTTTGTTGGCAGATGTCCTGGGCAGTGAGAATCCAAGCAAACATGAGAGCTTCTGGAAGTTGGTAAGCACCTCCTGCAGGCCGGGCCTTCCTGACTTCCCTCTCAGGGTCTGTTTTTCCCAGTGCTTGTGGGCGGGCCTGAGGGTTGCCTGCTGAGCCTGCTCACACTGGGACTGGCTCCTTGGGTCTGTGGTTATGGAGATGCTCTTAGATCTTTTCTTCTCTGCTCCACAGGGGAGTTTAGAACTAAGTTGTCATGTAAGAAAAGTAATGCATTGTAGACTTTCCAGTGAGCAGGGAAATTTAACTTATGAATCTAAGGAAGAGAAGACATGATAAAACTGTTTGATAAGAGCTGGGGGGGGTGGGAGGTTAAATGAGCAGGAGGGGTTTTGAAGTGATAGAAATGTTATAAAACTGGATTGTAGTGATGGCGCACAACTCTGTAAACTTACTAATTAGGTGAATATTTATATTGTAGAAGTTACAGCTCCATATAGCTATTAAAAACAGAAGGGTTGATGATCTTTGAGTCATTTTGGAGTATCAGTTTGGAAGTCAGGGTGTGTACTGGGGTTGTGCGTGTGGTGGGTGGGTATGTATGTATTCTATGCCAACTGACCTGTGACTCAGTTGGGAGGGACTAATTGTCCTGAATAATGGAAAGTTGATTAAACTTATAAAATCTGGAATTCTATTAAGGAATTGTTGCCTTTGGGGCGCCTGGGTGGCACAGCGGTTAAGCGTCTGCCTTCTGCCTTCGGCTCAGGGCGTGATCCCGGCGTTCTGGGATCGAGCCCCACATCAGGCTCCTCTGCTGGAAGCCTGCTTCTTCCTCTCCCACTCCCCCTGCTTGTGTTCCCTCTCTCGCTGGCTGTCTCTCTCTCTGTCGAATAAATAAATAAAAAATCTTTAAAAAAAAAAAAAAAAAAAAAAGGAATTGTTGCCTTTGATGCTATTTCTGAGATGCTTTAGTTGCTGGGAGATCTGTGCAAGTGCGGGGAGAGCCTTTGTTCAGGAGGTACTGGGCCCACATTTTGAGTCTGATTCATTCACGAAGTATTTATCTAGTGCTCCTGTTTGCAAGGCACTGAGGAAACAACCATGACCAAAGTGGGCAAAGATTACTGCCCTTAGGAAGTTTACATCCTGGGTGGGGAGACAGGAAATAAATATAGAAACAAGTAAAATACGTAGCATGCCTCACAGGGAAGCACTGTGGTGTGGAGAGCAGGAAAGCCAAGGTGGGGAATTGGCAGTGCTAGAGCTGGGGAATCAAGGAAGGCCTCCCTCATGAGGTGATGTGGGGAGAGGGGCGCTGGGCCAAAGGAGGGGAAAGAGTGTTGCAAACAGTGAGACCTGTGAACGCTCTGACCTCAGAAGCAGCGTGAGCAAGGGCGGGAGTTGGAGAGGTAAGGGCAGAGAGTCATGGGGTCAGATTGGAGGGTTCCCTGGACTGTCATAGGGACTTTAACTCTGAGAGAGGAGGTAGAGCAGAGTGGTGAGAAGATGGTCTGTGGTGCCAGACTGCCCGAGTTAGCATCCCAGCTGCCTCTTACTAACTGTGGGGTCTTAACAGTTACTTAACAGCCTTTAGTTTCTTCTTCTGTACAGTGCAGATGATAGTAAGATTATATTTAAGATTATGTTATGATTAGGGCGCATGGGTGGCTCAGTCACTTAAGCATCTGACTTCAGCTTGGGTCGTGATCTTGGGGTCCTGGAATCAAGTCTCACAGCAGGGCTCCCCGCTCAGTGGGGAGCCTGCTCCCCCCTCTCCTTTTGTCCCTCCCCCCACTCATGCTCTCTCTCTTGAAAAAAAAAAGATTGTTATGATTAAAGGACATATATGTGTGTAAGCTAGTTGATGGACACCATCCCTGAGTCAGATGGGGTGAGGGGGGCATTGGAGAGCTGAGCATTCATGCTGTGATCGGATGTAGGTTTTCCAGGCTCTCTGGCTGCCCTACCGAGGATGGAACGAAGGCGGAAGCAGAGACCAGTCTAGAGGCTGTGGTACTAAACCAGGCAAAGATGGTGGAGACTTAGATGAGGGTGGGAGCTGAACAGAGGAGGTGGTGAGAAGTGATTAGATTCTGGGTGCAGTTTACAGATACTGTTGATTGGAGTTGCTAATAGATTGGATGTGCGTGTGTAAGAAATAGGAGAATGTGGGAAGATCAGGTTGGTGAGTTGCCGGATGTTTACTTTTAAACATGCTACGTTTAAGAAGCCCATGAGGTCCAGGTGGAGACACTATGTCAGAACGGTATCCAAGTCTGGAATCCAGAGAAGGAAGTGCAGGCTCGGGAGAAATTGGGGATTTGTCCGCCTCTGTATCTTTGGCTTTTTTGAGCATGACTTAGTATAGGAAAATGTTACTTTGTATGTTTTACATATTTGCTTGTATGTATATGCTGTTGGTTGTCATTATTTATGACAGTTAAGGTCTATAAAGTTGCCTGAAACATTGTATTACTGATTATTGTAATACAGTATCCTTCCAGCCTCTGATCCCATTTTTGTCAGCTGATGAGTATATAACTTTATGTATGGTTTTCTTAAAGACACCTTATTTAATACACACTATTGACTTATTAACATTGAACTCTTAGGCAGTAACACTGTAGTGTCTTCCTGGATGAAGCTTGTCTAACACACATTTTCTCCCTGTGGGCCATCATCCCTTCTAGCACTTAGAACCACTGTGTAGCACTTCAGCACTATGCTTGAGAGCTCAGCAAAAAGCACAACAATACAAAAAAAGTGGCGCTAGGTAGATCCTGAAAAAGATACTTGTTTAGTGTGACAGTTGATACAAGAAGGTAGAGTGCCACCTTGTTCAGCCTCAGCTGGGAGAGTGCACATCGAGTGACTTAGTTTTTGCCACGCTGCCCATGTCCACAAGTAACGGTGAAAGTACCTCACACATTGATTTTGGGGTTACAAATAAATGTTAACAAGTAGGCAAATTCACAAATACAGAATCTCTGAATAAAGAGCATTGACTATTTATATTGAGTGTATGTGTGTATGTATACTTGAACTGAATCTTTTATGAACCAATCTTTACTTGATGTACTGTGCCATTTTCTCTTTTCTATTTCATTCATTCATTCATTCATTCATTAAGTAAATTACTCAATGTGGGGCTTGAACTCATGACCCTGAGATCAAGAGTTGCATACTCTACCAACTGATCTAGCCAGGTGTCCCCATTTCATTTATTTTAAAAAAGTTTGTTGCAATCTGTAATAGGTTAAAACATGCAGTTTGAAAAGCATGGTACAGGTTTAAAACCATTAGACTAGGGGCGCCTGGGTGGCACAGCGGTTAAGCATCTCCCTTCGGCTCAGGGCGTGATCCCGGCGTTATGGGATCGAGCCTCACATCAGGATCTTCTGCTATGAGCCTGCTTCTTCCTCTCCCACTCCCCCTGCTTGTGTTCCCTCTCTCGCTGGCTGTCTCTATCTCTGTCAAATAAATAAATAAAATCTTAAAAAAAATAAAACCATTAGACTAAATGAGTTGGAGGGAAGGAACCATCACATTTCCATAGGCTAGGAAGCCCAAGTGTGGATTGAGGAGGCTGGCTTCTGGGCCTCCGTGAATGTTCATGCTCTTGTGTGTTCTCCCAGGTGACCATCTTGGTACTACAGGGCCGGCTGGACGAGGCTCGGCAGATGCTTTCCAAGGAAGCCGACGCCAGCCCCTCCTCTGCAGGCATGTGCCGAATCCTAGGGGACCTGATGAGGACAATGCCCGTTCTCAGTGTATGTGGGAGCAGCCCTGCTCTGCTGGGTCACAAGAGAGGGGTTCGTTCATTAAGCACAAGGGGTTTCTGTGGTGATGGCATCTCACTGTGTCTCTCCCCTTAGCCTGGTAACACCCAGACACTGACAGAGCTGGAGCTAAAGTGGCAGCACTGGCATGAGGAATGTGAACGTCATCTCCAGGACAGCACGTTTGCTGCCAGTCCTCACCTGGAGTCTCTCTGCAAGGTCTGTGAGAAGTCAGTCCAGGCCGGGGTCCGAGTTGGGGCTGTGACAGCCAACACAGCAACGGCAGGAGCAAGGCTATCCGTCAGCTCTGCCGGGAAGGAGAGAGCTTTCAGACCAGGTGCTCCAGTTGAGATCAGGAGAGGTTTTTTGTTTAGATTTTATTTATTTATTTGAGAGAGAGAGACAGAGTATGTGAGAGAGCACGAGCTGCGGGGGAGAGGGGGATGGAGGGAGAGGGAGAAGCAGGCTCCTCACTGAGCCTGCTACAGGGCTCGGTCCTAGGACCCTGGGATCATGACCTGAGCCGAAGGCAGGTGCTTCACCAACTGAGCCACCCAGGCGCCCCGAGATCGTGAGAGTTAACAGAGAAGTTAAGTTGGCTCTGGAACTGAGGGAAAATATCTCTTTCCTTAGATCATGTTGGGAGATGAAGCTGCCTTGTTGGAACAGAAGGAGCTTCTGAATAACTGGTATCATTTTCTGGTGACCCGGCTCTTGTACTCTCATCCCACAGTGAAACCCATTGACCTGCACCTCTATGCCCAGGTGAGCCGGAACTCCAAGGGACAGTGGTGGGGAGTAGGAATCCTGCAGGCTAGGTCATTTTCAGTGTGCAGCCTCTTTGAGTTGAACCTCCCTGGAGAACAGGAAGGGTCTTCCCTTTGCCCATCCCTGCTCCGTTTATTTTTTGAGTAATCTCTACCCCCAACGTGGGGCTCCAACTCACGACTCTAGAGATCCAGAGTTGCCCGTTCTTCTGCTGAGCCAGCCAGGTGCCCTTCATTTGGCCCTTTTTGAAGGACCCCATCGCCCTTCTCCAGGGTTCCCTACACAGCAGCCCTGCCTGCCCCCTTGAGTCTCTGCTTCCACCTGGGAATTGAGTGGGTCACCACCTTTCCACAGTCCAGCCTTGACCTGTTTCTGGGAGGTGAGAGCAGCCCAGAACCCTTGGACAACATCTTGTTGGCAGCCTTTGAGTTCGACATCCACCAAGTGATCAAGGAGTGCAGGTAGGACCTGCTGTGGCACCACCTTTTCTGTCTTTACGTGTGCAGTTCAGTGACACTAGGTATAGTCAGAGTTGTGCAACTGTATTGTTCCTTCTTACTGGTGTCTTAACTTTCTTCTCACACACATGTTCCCCTCCTGAGCCACATGCAGGTAGATAAAGGCTTCTCTCAGGACAAGTTTGGGGACCTTCCTGAGGTTACTGCATTTGTAACACTTTTCATTTCAGGCATGTTTACTTGAACAACATTGCAGTACATTGCTTTGATATTTAAAATCCAGATAAAGCCAGCAAGCCTGTTTCTTGGAACCTGATGGATATGCAGACCACCTTAAGGGAGAGCACTTCGAGGTTGTGTCACTCTCTAGTGAGCCACGAGCTGCCACACCAGCAGGCTCCTCGAGGAGTCTGTTTAGAGCAGGGATTCTACACCACCCCTCTCCTCAAAAGGGTGTCTTGTCAGTGCATTGAACCTTCAGCAAGGCGGGCAAGAGGGAGTGTCAGACATAATGAATCAAAGGTACAGCTTGTCAGGAATTTCCGTATATAGTAAGTCAGACAGGTTAGCCTCCCTTCTTGTGCAGCTTGGACAAGTGGGTATTGCATTGAAGACTCCCCGAAGGGAGACTATTGGGAGCTACAGCAGACTGTTGGGAACTTACTCAGTAGTGAATTCACTGACCTCAACTGGATCTTTTTCAGTAGATCTGGGCAATGGGAACGGATCCCCTTCTGCTATGCTCCTCCTGTTTGAGCCAGAAGAAAGCTGGAGCTTGAAGAGGATGGTGCTAGATTTGGAGAAAGGAAACTGGGTTTTGTGTCCATTTTTTTTTTTCACAGACGTGTAGCTGGAACTGGAAGGTGACTTACAGAATCCAGCTGATGGCGGGGGGTATCTGCACAGAGTGGTTCATGCCACCACACACACGTGCTGGTATTTGGCTTTGTCATTGTCTCTGCCTATAATTCGAAGTGGTGGCCATTCCTAAATATACTGTCTGTTACAGCAGTGGGTTGTTTCCACCAGCGCTTCTTTCATAAGCCACATCTGAATTTTTCGGAACAGATCAGATTTGAGTAAAACCAGGAGGAAGGACAATGAAAAGGGAAAGCACCCTGTTCTCTGCAGTGACAGTAGAGAAAAGAGAGGGGTGCCAGTGAAGAGGAGTGGTTTTCATGGATGCCACAGAAAATGGCACCCTCCTGCCAGTCACACATAAGGAAGGATCAGGCTCTCAGTCCCTTAGTCTGGGCATCTGTCTGTCCTGGCAAGCAGGAAAAGGTCTAAAGTATTTCTGTTTCCCATAAATTTTGGAGCTTGGGTTTTCCTGATCAGGAAGCTACTTCCTACTCTATTCTGAAAGCGGTACCGTTGTGCGAGTCCTGGAACCTATCTCAGGTGTTGGAGGAAAGGCTGAAGTATCTTCAGAGAGAGTAGCAGAGTTTTAGAAATGTGCCCTCGGATTTGGGGTCTTGTGAGTACTTGGTTTCTCCTGAGTTATACCAGTCAGACCCAAGCTAGGTTCCTGGGAAAGTGGTGAAGTTGGGCTCATGGGCTGGTGGTGTAGGGAAGTCTTGCTTTCTTTGGGTGTGATGTCAACTGGGTTCATGACTACCCTGTCAAGGGGGATGAGGGGAATCCTTTTTAAAGGGGCTAAAAAGGAGATGTCTGTCCTTTTTTTTTTTTTTTTTTTTTTTTAAGATTTTAATTATTTGACAGAACACAAGCAGGGGGAGTGGCAGGCAGAGGGAACAGCAGTCTCCCCACAGAGCAAGGAGCCCAGTGTGGGACTCGATCCCAGTATTCTGGGATTGTGACCTGAGCTGAAGGCAGAAGCCCAACCCACTGAGCCACTCAGGTGCCCTAAAAGGGAGATTTCTAAATGGGCACCTGATGATCCCCATGTTAAGTCTGACAGACCCTTTGGGGCAGAAAAGGCAGTGAAGGGTCTGAAGTGGAGCATAGGCCATAGGTCATCAGCCCCTGCTGAAGGGCCACATGTTTGCTGTTATCTCCACATCTGAAAGGAGAAGTTGGGAATCCGAGTGCTCACCCCCCGCTCCCCCAGCTTCCTCTAAAAGCCAGTTCCTTGCTATCTGGCAAAAGGAAACAGGGACCTGGCACACACTTCACCAGGAGCTGAGCAAATGGCAGCTTTCTGGTGCCCTGAAGGTCCTCCCGAAATACTGAACTAGAAGGAAACAGGCTTCCTTCAAGAACTAAGAAGAGGTCCGGTTTAATGTTTGCCTAATCTAGAATTTTCTTGCTGGAACTTTGGCCTGGCCTGTAACTTTGGCTGCAGTGGTGTGCAGACAGACCTTCACGTACCATTTGGAGAAGAAGGTCCCCAGCCGCCCGAGCTCAGCTAGGCAGTGGTTGCTGTAGAGCCCCTGAAACAAGAGAGGAGTTAGGGTGGGGGCAACTGGCTCCAGGGCAGGGCGGACAGTCCATTGGAGAACTACATTCCTCTGGGTAGGACCTTCACCCTGGCTGGTCTCCCCCGCTCCAGAGTTCTGTCTGTTCTAGCAGAGGCCACCCCAGAGCTGTAATTAAGCGTCCTCAAACGTCTTTGAGTGGTGAGGCTGTTAGCCTGGCCTGCGTAGAGATTGCTTTAGGGTTCTCCATCATACGTGTGTGAAGCTTCAAAATCTGTCGTTGAGACTTGTCTGGCTCTGCAGGGAGGGCGTATAAGCCTTGTTCAGCACAGGCCTGTCCTGTCTTGGTCACTCGAGCTGTGTCATTAGCTCTCTGCCTTCAGTGGTTGTTGCCCTGCGGCCCTGGAGGCTGCCGTATCCGCTTGGGAAGATGCTTGAGGGCTGCTGGACTGGGGCGTGCTGGGGCTCCTCAGCCACCTCGCTGGCGGGCTGTCTCGCCATAACCATCAGCATCGGTCTGGGTAATAGCAGCTGTGTAGGCCAGATGTTGGGGAACCCCTGAAGAGAGGACCTTATATTAGATTGGAAGGTGAAGAAAAAATTCTTCAAGGAGGCTTCACTCAAGTTGAGTCCTGAAAAGTTCAGCAAAGAAAGTTCAGCAAAAAACATCAGAAAAGATCATTTTAGGCAGAGAGAAAAACATGGGGAAAGACACAGGCAGGAAAGATAGAAGCCTGTTACTTGCTGAAAAAACTGCAAACATCTCTTAGAACCAAAAGACTAAATGCGGGCTTGAAGTGATAGAGGTCAGAAAGGAGTCAGATTAACAAGGACCAGATACACTGTACCAAATAGTTTTGATTTTATCCAAATGGGGAGCCACTGAGGGCTTTCAGCAGGATAATGCTGTGAAATTTGTATTTGAGAAGGAGCAATTCGAAGAGTATGGAGGACAGCAAGGCTGGTAGCTGGGAGACCAATCCTAAGGCTAATAAAAATCATCTGTGTGGAAAATGGTTAATAATTACAGGAATGGTGATAATAGCTAACATTCATTAGACTAAGAACTTTTATGGATTATTTCAGTTTACTTGGAACAGACCTTGGAGGTAGGTGCTGTTTTTTCATGTCCATCTTACAAATGAAAAAAGTGAGCCCCGGTAAAGTCACAGTGCCAACTATCAAGGGCACTGTGGGTATTTGGACCGAAGCCATTGGCTAAAGTCCATACTATTTGGAGAGCTCCTGAGCACCAACCAAGCCATCAAGAAGCCCCGTATTAGCTCAACTTCAAAATCCTCTCCCATCCAGCTCCTTCTCATTCCCTCCTCAGCTGTCACCCTAGCCCAGCCCAGACTTTTATAGGTGACCCGTGACTGGCTTCCCCATCTCCCTCCCCCGCCCCAACCCCGGGTCTCTGCATTGTCTGTTCGCACAGAACAGTGTGAGTACTCTTTTTAGTCTTTTTTTTTTTTTTTTTTTTAAGATTTTATTTGTTTGAGGGGCGCCTGGGTGGCTTAGATGGTTAAGTGTCTGCCTTTGGCTCAGGCTGTGATCCCAGGGTCCTGAAATCGAGCCCCGTGTCGAGCTCCCTGCTCGGTGGGGAGCCTGCTTTTTCCTCTCCCTCTGCTGTTCCCCCTGCTTGTGCTCTCTGGCTCTCTCTGTCAAATAAATAAAAAAAAATCTTAAAAAAAAAAAAAAAAGATCTTGTTTGAGATAGGTGGAGGAGCAGAGGGAGAGGGATGAGCAGACTTTATGATGAGCATGGAGCCCGACGGTGGGTTCTGCTCGATTCTCACCACCCTGAGATCATACCTGAGCCGAAATCAAGAGTTCGACAGTCAAGCGGCTGAGCCACCCAGCTCTCCTTTTCTGTTTTTCTTTTTAAGTTTTTATTTCAATTCCAGTTAACATACAATGTAATATTAGTTTCAGGTGTGCAATACGTGATTCAACACTTCCATACATAACCTGGTGCTCATCACAGCAGATGCCCTCTTTCATACCCATTATCTATTTCCCCCGCCCCCCCACCATCCCCTCCAGTAACCAGCAGTTTGTTGTCTGTCGTTGAGTCTGTTTCTTGGTTTGCCTCTTTTTCTCCCTCCCCCACTCCAACCCTTGCTCATTTGTTTTCTTTCTTTAAAATTTTATTTATTTTTTTTAAAGATTTTATTTATTTATTCGACAGAGATAGAGACTGCCAGCAAGAGAGGGAACACAAGCAGGGGGAGTGGGAGAGGAAGAAGCAGGCTCATAGCAGAGGAGCCTGATGTGGGGCGATCCCGTAACGCCGGGATCACGCCCTGAGCCGAAGGCAGACGCTTAACCACTGTGCCACCCAGGCGCCCCTAAAATTTTATTTTTAAGTAATGTCTGTACCCAGTGCAGGGGTCAAACTCAGACCTCCGAGATCAAGAGTCCCATGCTCTACCAACTGAGCCAGCTAGGTGCCATGTTTGTTTTGTTTTTTAAATTTGACATATGAGTGAAATCATATGGTATTTGACTTTCTCTGGTTGACTTATTTCACTTAGCATAATACTGTTTAGCTCATTCCATGTTGTTGCAAATGGCAAGATTTCATTCTTTTTTTTGTGGCTGAGTAATATTCCAGTATGTATATGTATTTATTTATACATACATACGTATACACACCACATCTTTATTCATTCATTGGTCAATGGACATTTGGGCTCTTTCCATAGTTTAGCTATTGTAGATAATGCTGCAGTAAACATTGGGGTGCATGTACCCCTTTGAGTTAGTATTTTTGTATCCTTTGGGTAAATACCTAGTGTACTTGCTGGGTCATAGAGTAGTTGTATTTTCAATTTTTTTTTTTTTTTTAAAGTAAGCCCTATACCAGCGTGGGGCTTGAACTGGAGACCCCGAAATCAAGAGTTGCATACTCCCTCCGACTGAGCCAGGTGCCCCATCTATTTTTAACTTTTTGAGAAACATCCATATGGTTTTCCATAGCGATTGCACCCGTTTGCATCCCCACCAACAGTGCACAACGGTTCCCCTTTTCCCAGATCTTTGCCAACATCTGTTGTTTGTGTTGTTGATTTTAGCCATTGTGACAGGTGTGAGCTGATATATCATTGTGGTTTTGATTTGCTAGTGTTTTGGGTGTTAAACCATGTTCTCCTTCTTTCTGTCCCAGTGGCTTCCCCTCACAAGGCCCTAAGTGCAGTGGCCTCTGCTTACCTTTGAATCACATGGGCTTCATTGTGAAGTAGGAATAAGACAGTTTCTACTCCAGAGCCTTTACACTGGTTGTTGCCCCTATTTCAGGAGGTCTCCTTTCCCTTGTCTTCCTGTGGCAGGCTCCCCTCTTTCAGCCCTCTGTTCAAATAACTACTCCCTCTTGATTAATTTTCTATATGGAGCTTAACTCTAGCAGGGGCGGACTGTGTATGTGGGAAGGCAACTTGTTTTTTTTTTTTTTTTTAAAGATTTTATTTATTTATTCGACAGAGATAGAGACAGCCAGCGAGAGAGGGAACACAAGCAGGGGGAGTGGGAGAGGAAGAAGCAGGCTCACAGCAGAGGAGCCTGATGTGGGGCTTGATCCCATAACGCCGGGATCACGCCCTGAGCCGAAGGCAGACGCTTAACCGCTGTGCCACCCAGGCGCCCCACAACTTGTTTTTATATCTTATAGGTTTATTTATTTTTTTAAGATTTTAGTTTTGCAAGAGAGAGCGACTGAGCACGAGTGGGGGGGTGGGCAGAGGGAGAAGCAGACTCCCAGCTGAGCAGGGAGCCTGATCCCAGGATCATGACCTGAGCCAAAGGCAGACGCTTAACTGACTGAGCCACACAGGTGCCCTGTATCTTGTAGACTTGTATTTGCTCAGCTTATTTAATATTCTTCCCTAGGACCAGCTATTTTTTAAGATTTTTTTTTTTAAGATTTTATTTTATTTATTTATTCGTCAGAGAGAGAGAGAATGTGTGCACAAGCGGGGGAGCGCAGGCTCCCTGCTGAGCAAGGAGTCCGATGCAGGACTCGGTCCCAGGACCCTGGGATCGTGACCTGAGCCGAAGGCAGACGCTTCACCGACTGAGCCACCCAAGTGCCCCCAAAGGAATCTTTTTAAAACAATTTTATATCCATTTTCTCATTTTTTTCTTAAAACAGTCCAGGTAGGCAAAAGATAAAATTACTTACATGTTCTAGATGAAGGGGACAGAGAGGTAGGGACTAACTGAAACTGTGGTCTCGAGTACCATTTGTGGTACCTTTTTCGTTAATCTGTCTAGTTTGTCATGATCCCAGTACACTGGGATGGAGCCCCACATCAGGCTCCCTGCTCAGTGGGAAGTCTGCTTCTCCCTCTGCCCCTCCGCCCTGCTAGTGCTCACTCTCTCTCTCTCAAATAAATAAATAAAATCTTAACAAAACACTGTCTAGTTAACCAAATGACAATATTCAGTTAAATTACTGATACACAAGGACCTATGATGAAATTAGAATAGTTAAAGAGCAACATTATTCAGTGAATTGGGGTTTGTTTAGGGGGTGCTGTAAAGAGATATCCTATTTATTGGGACTCTCGTTTAAAAAGAACAAGGTCGGAGCTCCTGGTGGCTCAGTCGTTAAGCGGTCTGCCTTTGGCTCAGGGCGTGATCCCGGTGTTCTGGGATTGAGCCCCGCATCAGGCTCCTCCGCTGGGAGCCTGCTTCTCCCTCTCCCACTCCCCCCTGCTTGTGCTCCCTCTCTCGCTGGCTGTCTCTCTCTCTGTCAAATAAATAAATAAAATCTTTAAAAAAAAAAAATAGAACAAGGTCAGGAAGGAACACAGCAGAATTACAAAATGAGGAAAGCCATAGCTAAAGGAAAACCTGGACCAAGGAAATACTCTTTAAAAACTTCAGCATGATAGGACTTGGTGTAGCACAGAATGAATTTATAGAACTCTTAGTATTTGAGGATGATTGTAGAAATACAGGTGTTTTTTAAAATTGGCAGAGATAATTTTTTTTAAGATTATTTATTTGGGAGAGTAAGTGAGAGAATATAAGCAGGGGGAGTGGCAGAGGGAGAAGCATACTCCCCACTGAGCAGGGAGCCCGATGTGGGGCTTGATCCCCTGATCCTGAGATCATGACCTGAGCCAAAACCAAGAGTAAGACACCTAACTTACTGAGCCAGCCCGGTGCCCCAGTTTTCTTTTAAGTAATCACTATGCCTGATGTGGGGCTTGAACTCATGGCCCTGAGATCAAGAGTCACATGCTCTACCAACTGAGCTAGCCAGGCACCCCAGCATATGTAATTTTTTGAATGTCATAGATAGAGTTATTAATAAAGTTTGAAAAAACTAATCTTCAAAGTGAGCGTTAGGAAGGCCAACAGGGCCATTCTCTAATGGTGGAATCCTGGAACAGGTGGGNCTAGCCAGGCACCCCAGCATATGTAATTTTTTGAATGTCATAGATAGAGTTATTAATAAAGTTTGAAAAAACATCTTCAAAGTGAGCGTTAGGAAGGCCAACAGGGCCATTCTCTAATGGTGGAATCCTGGAACAGGTGGAGTATAAGGATCTATAGCCCTAAGAACAAGGTAGAAGTTTTAAACATTTGTCCAGAAAGTCAGTGTAAACCAATCCCTGTTCTTTTTATATTATGAAAGCAGAATTTTTTACCTTAATGCACAATTATACCTTGAAACTGTCTGCCTTGACAGTCTGCCTCCATGTGTGCTTGATTTTGTTACAGAAAGCAGTCATTAAAATTTCCCTTACCCCAGATTTAAAAAAATAGTAGCATATTTGGGCACCTGAGTGGCACAGTCGGTTAGGTGTCTGACTCTTGGTTTTGGCTCAGGACATGATCTGGGGGTTTTGAGATCTAGCCCTGCGTTGTGCTCAGCAGGGAGTCTGCTTGAGATTCTCTCTCCCCGTGCTCCCCCCAACTCTATTCTCATGCTCTCACTCTCTCTCTCTCAAATACATACATCTTTAAAGAAATAGTCAAGGATTATATACAAACAGAAAGGCCTACGCCAAGTAACAAATGAATAATATAACCAGGAATGATGTATGTACACTGACAAGCACATTGCTTTACTCCATACAAAATGATGCTAGGGAGCTTACAAACAACTGATGATGTGAAACAGTGATTTCCAAGGAATTTACTTAATCAGACCTTTAGAGGGCCCCAGAAGATTCTCGTTTTTGTTTTGTTTTTTTTTTTAATGATTTTATCTATCTGTTTGACAGAGAATACAAGCAGGGGGAGCAGCAGAGCGGGAGGGAGAAGCAGGCTCCCCGCTGAGCAGGGAGCCCGATTCAGGGCTTGATCCCAGCACCCTGAGATCATGACCCGAGCTGAAGGCAGATGCTTAACCGACTGAGCCACCGAGGCGCCCCTGAATTCCATGTTTCATCAAGCATCAGAAACCACTAATCTTTTAGTCTTTTTCTTTTTTTTAATTGCTGTACAGTTGACATGTGGGTTTAAAGTTTACAGCATTTGACGATTCTGTACATTACAAAATGTTCACCACCAGAAGTGCAGTTACCATGTGTTACCACATAAAGTTATATTATTGCCTATGTTCCCTATGCTATACTTTTCATACCCATGACTACTCATTTTATAACTGGAAGTTAGTACCTCTTTACTTAGTCCTCCCATTCCCCCCCCCCACCGCCCTCCGGCAACCACCTGTTTGTTCTCTGTGTTTTGAAGTCTGTTTCTTTTTATTCTTACACATTATTCTGTATCCACATTCTCTGCATCTGATTAGATCCCTGAGTTTTATTTTCACTGTGACATTCTCCAGAGATCTAGATCATTGGCTGCCACTTTGAGGGTTGACCATCTTGGGTATCCACTGGCAGTCCCCACATAGCACAGAGAAACTTCTATGTGCTTTCAGACAGGTTTTCACTTGTCACTGCCCCTCCCATCCTTTTACGCAAAGGATTTGTGGGGTCCCTGCTCATGTGGGCCACACTCTGTCACCCTGACTCTCCTTGCCCGCAGCATTGCTCTAAGCAACTGGTGGTTTGTGGCCCATCTGACAGACCTGCTGGATCACTGCAAGCTCCTCCAGTCGCACAACCTCTAGTAAGTGTGTGGCAGCCATCCCAGCCCTCAGGGGTGGGGCTGCGGGAGGGCCCCGAATGGAGCAGGCCAGGGGTTTTGGTCTTCTGTTGTGTTTTGTTCCAGCTTTGGATCTAACATGAGAGAGTTCCTCCTGCTGGAATATGCCTCGGGACTGTTTGCTCATCACAGGTAGGAAGGCCCCAAGTGTGTGAGGTGGCAGCACGGGGTTTGTCAGCATGCAAGTACCACTGGATCTTGGATTGTGTTCTTGCCCATTTGGTTCCCTGAAGGCTACAGGGGTTCAGGGGAGGAGCCATCTGGGTACCAGTCCTCAAGCTGCAGGGCAGCGCATGGGCTAACCAGGCTCTCATGTCTGTCCTTGGATGGTTGCAGCCTGTGGCAGCTGGGAGTGGATTACTTTGACTACTGCCCTGAGCTGGGCCGAGTTTCCTTGGAGCTTCACATCGAGCGGATCCCGCTGAGCACGGAGCAGAAAGCCCTTAAGGTGCTGCGGATTTGTGAGCAGCGGCAGATGACTGAGCAAGGTGAGCCCGCCCTCCCCCAGCGTACTTTCTGCTCATGCTGCGCCAGCCAGACTGGAGAGAGGCTGGGCGGTGGGTGCCAAAAGATAAGCCAAAACAGGAAAATTATGGAGGAAGGACGAATAGCTAGGGAACCATCAGGGCTTAGAAGCAGTGGAGCACACTGCCTTTTAAAAAGATCCTGACCCACTTCCTCTTTCCTACTTACTCTACGAAGGTCAGGACTGGGGTCAGCTTGGAATTTACTTCTCCTAGGTGGGCTGCTCTTGCTAGCTAAGGCTAGCTCTGGGGAGCAGGACCAGGGGCAACTCAGGAAGAGCACAGAAAGCAAGCAGTGGTATTTGCCCCTTCTCCCTTCACTGTTGAGTGATAAAAAACCCAAGTCATTCTTTTCAGAGGCATTTGCTTATGACCACCTCTGAAAGCACATGGCAATTCAAGACCCAAAGGATGTTTTTGGCACCTGGACAGATACTGAAGGAGCTGATCTGTGGGGAGCAATAAAAATCTTTTTGCCACCCCGGAAATCAAACCAACTCACAAAGGCAATCCTGCCGGGCTGGGTCATAGTGTTAATAAAGCCAAGAGGCAATTTATAAACCCCAGAGTCCCCCGTGTTGCCAACCAAGTTGTACTTGGGGCCTGTGGAGAGGCTGCGGAAAGCTCAGAGGAGGTGGGAAGCCTGCTCCTATCTGGCAGAGTTCAGGAATGGCCTGATTTGCGGGGTGAAAAGTTCACCTTTTGTCTTTTTCCCTGCAAAGTTCGCAGCATTTGTAAGATCTTAGCCATGAAAGCTGTTCGCAACAACCGCCTGGGCTCTGCCCTGTCTTGGAGCATCCGAGCCAAAGATGCTGCCTTTGCCACGCTGGTGTCAGACAGGTGGGTTCAACTGCTCCTGGCTTTCTGGGGACTGTCTAGGAAGATGGGAGGCTGTGGAAGGGTCCCTGGGACCGCAGCTCAGACCTCTGGGCCTGGTCTTGTAGGTTCCTCAGGGATTACTGTGAGCGAGGCTCCTTTTCTGACCTGGATCTCATTGACAACCTCGGGCCAGCCATGATGCTCAGTGATCGACTGACCTTCTTGGGTGAGTCTCTGGGCTCTGTGCCTTGGACCTTTGGCATAGTGGTGGGTTGTGCAGATGGGAGGGACTGATCTAGGCTTCTCCAATGTTTCCTTCCTGTTAAGCCCGAACTCATAGAACCATGTGTGCCAGACTCTTCAAAGCAGATTTTCTAACATTTCCCAGTAATTTCAAACTTAAAGGTGCAGAAGTAGTGTAAGGACTAAGGAACTCCCAGGTACACTTTCTCCAAATTTACCATTTTTATTTTGCCTCATTTGTTTTATTATTCTCTCAGGTGTTTGGGGAACAATCTGAAAGTAAGTTGGGAGACTTTGTTCCCCTGAGAACAAGAACATCCTCTTAGAGAATCAGTTATCTGAGTGCACCGCGCTCGTCAGGTCTGCAGTCCATGTTCTGGTTACATCAGCTGTCCCAGCGGTGTCTTTTATCGGGTCCACGTCCGCAAATTCGGTTTTCCTCTCTCTTTAGTGCCGCCTTGTTTGGTGCTTCTTCACCTTGACGTTTTTGAAGAGTCTGTTCTGCTCTCAGCGAATATTCTCAGTTTGGGTTTATCTTCTGTTTCCTCATGATCAGATCGAGACTTACGGGTTCTTCCGTCTGTTACAGTCTAGGTCTCTTGTTTGATAGCTACATTCTCCCAGGTTTGGCTCTTTGGAGCCCCTTCAGAATGTGTTTTTTTTCAATCCAGTTGGTCTCATTGGTCCACGAATTTGGAGACAGTTCTGGAAGAATCTCCCTGCTTTGGAGTGGCTGGTCTGGGGTCTCTCTCGTGTTGTTTGGGGGCCAGAGGTGACCCAGTGCTCCGTTTTCTCAACAGGAAAGTACCGCGAGTTCCACCGATTTTATGGGGAGAAGCGTCTTACCGATGCGGCTTCTCTCCTCCTGTCCCTGATGACTTCCCAGATTGCCCCTCGGTCTTTCTGGGTAATACTGCTAATAGACGCCTTGCCGCTTTTGGAAGAGAAAGAGGTACAGTTTGAATCCAGAGTGATTTTCTTCTGTTTCGTAGTCCCTGACTGTGCCTCACTGGGGAGCTGTCATGGGTGCACATGCGTACGTCCTCTCCCACGTGGGCTGGGCACGTGTATACGGATCCCCGCATAATGCCCACTCTGGAACTGCAGTCTCTACACAAGAAAAGCTACTTAATTTCAAAGGAGGCAGCTGTCTACTGACAGTATTCGGCCTGGGGCCCAGACGAGAAGGGTTGGGGTGAGCATAGGGGCTCTCCGTCCGCTCAGGGTTGCATATACGGAGCCCATCTGAAGGCCATCTGAACCTGGGCGCATGCCCGAACCAGTGCAGCCCTTGGCTGGGGAGCAGCTAAGCAGCCTTTCTTCTCTCTCCTAGGTGGTTTTCTCAGCAGAGCAAACATATGAGCTGATGAGATGTCTAGAGGACTTCGCCTCAAGGCGGCCAGTGTGGAGAGAACCTGGTGTTCAGCAACTCCAGGTTATTTTAGCTTTCAGATTGTTGATTCCATAATGGTGATGAGAAAAGGGACATCTGTCTTCTATCTTGGACTCCCCTGCTTCCTTCCAGAAACGCTGGCCCCTTGCAAACTTGTGCTTGAGTTCTCTCTTAACCTGTAATTGACACACCTCTTTTAGGAGGAAGCAGGGCGGTTCTAGGTGTTCTGATCTCTACTTTTCTAGTGCTGGGTCGCAGTGGGCCTTTGCGTGCAATTCTCGTATCAACCATTTGCTGGAAGCTACTACTAAATGTTAAATGCCCTTGGTGTGCCTTTGGGTCAGACTAGAGCCTTTGCAGAGCTTTAATAAAGAAGGAACGCTTCCTGCCGTACCTCATGCTGGCTCTCTTTGCTTTTAGGAGGATGTCGAGAACACCAAGTTGGAAATGCTGAGACTTGCTCTTGCGCGGAATCTTGGCCGGGCGATTATAAAGGAAGGCTCACTGGAAGGCTCCTGAGACCAGCCGAGAGCTGCTTCAACGTGACACCTTTGTATGTCAATGTATATACATTTTTGAAAGAATAAATCCACCCCCCCCCCAAGTAGAAGGCAAGTTCTTAGAGCCCAGGTAGGGAGTTTTCTCTATCTCTACTGTGAACTTGAGATGGTAGAAATTAAGAAAGTGCTTGTTATGTTCTCCTTGGATGGAACTGATTTCTGTCTCCCAAGAAAAAAAGCCACTCCTAGAAGTTAGGATGGTGAGTGCAGTGCCCTCCTTCCTACTAGAAACTCAAACAAGAGTGGTCAGTGGTTTATTTATGCTTCTGAAATCTAGCCTTTAGAAAATCAACTGGAACATTTATCCATTTTTTCCTTTAGAAAAGGTCCAAGAACCTGTACATCCATCAACAAAAACCTCAGGTGATGCCCGTGTACTGTCTACATTTGGAATTCCTAAGTGGCACTTTGCCCACAGTGGGGTGGATGGTGTCTGTATTAGGATTCCAGGTAGGGCAGAAATGATTTTATTTAACATGCAGCAAAGTTGGTATATTGTATACAGCCATTTGTCACAAAGCAGTGACCTCAGTAGTAACACTCAGATAATTTTAATGTCTAAAGCTTATTATAAAGATGTATTTCCATACGGTAATCCCACAATCCTTCCCAGGGCTGCAAGCAGCCGGTCTCTGGAAAGCTCTTGGATTTCTTCCGTAAGTAGTGAGACTGATTCACTTCTGACCTGTCCTAATGAAGCAGTGAAACCTGCTTGCTAGATAGAGATGGAGGGGAAGGGATAGAGTAAGGAAACGTGGCAAAGTGCAGGGAGGGATCAGGGAGTGTGGTCTGTGCCACCTTTCCCCAGAGATGGCTCTGTGCCATCCAGCTGAGCTCTGTGCTCTTTCCTCAGCTGGTGATTCTCACTTGCCTGCTGCCCTGTGAGGCCTAGAGTCCTTGGCCCAGTTGTACCTGGTGGATGGAGCAACTGGGACAAGCTTTTTGGAGCTGAGCACTATTGAAGCAATAGGGTCTGGTGACTCGATTCAAGCATGGCCCCTAATCTCACCACCTCTAGACCCCACATCTTGCCGGCTGTGCCCCTCAGCAGCTGGGGATGGTCAAGGTTCCTGGGCAGCAGGTAAGGATAGAAGTCTAGTGCAATCTGCCTCACCCTGAGGCCTCCAGTTCCCAAACATATGCCACACCACAGGCCATCTGGCGGGAAGAGGGGGAGGCCCAAGCAGGAGGATGCAGAGGGTGATGGGAGTTGTTCTCCCTTTCAGAGATTTGAAGGGCAGAAGAGTTTATGCCAAGCAAGAGGTAGTGAGTAGGATGGCCTGTTCCCAAGGCAGGAGGCATACTTTCCCCAGAAAGCTATGAGTACCTGCTTCCAGAGAAGGGGAAATACTGGTTCTCTTCCATTTTCTTTCACGTTCCTAGTGTTGACTGCCACAAGGCCAAGTTCCATTTCTAAAACAGGCTAGTTCCACATCCTGCTGAGATGTCCATAGGACACAGCCTGCCACCACTGGAGACAAGCACACAACTCATCATCCGGTGGCCTTTCCAGGACGCTGCTGCCCACGGAAAGCAGAGCTGGAGACTCAGCAGTACACCAACCCTATGCCCAGGGCCACTCAGGAGCACTGGGCACTGGGCTTTGCCTACCTCCCTGGAGGTGGGAGCAGGAGCCTGCCAGCAGGGGAAGCACAGAGTAGAGTAGTGATGGGGGGGGGGGCTGAGGCCTCTAGGGATGAGGATGTGGTCCTTGAGGGAGAGGCCCAAGTCTCTTTAGAGACCTCCGCCCTTATGGCATCAGGATGCCAGCATGAGGGGAAAAGCGTGCTCCCACCTTGGGTCCATGTTCACAGGACAATAGTGCAGAGTCTGGGGCCGCTCCCCACCCCTGACAGTACATGGCCACTTCAAGTCACACAGGTAGATCAAAATCAGGTCCTTTTAGGGGACCAAGGAAGAGAGCATCACAGCAGCAGCTTGGCTCCCAGCAGTGATGCCCAGGGCCCCTGCTCCATATCCAGGCTCCAAGCACTGTAGTCAGGACGTGGACCAAGGAGCCCTCCTGTCTCGCGGCAGCCTGCCTGGGCTTCAATGTGGAGGTGACACGTTGTCCTCTGGGGTCATAGGTTACCCCACTGCTCCACGGGAGGGAACTGGTCCACCTCGCCCACCTCTGTGCTCAGCTGCTCTCCCAGGGCGAAGGTCAGCCTATACCGAAGCCTCGCCTTCTCCTGTGACGGAGGGGCAGCACGTTAAGACACGACTTTGGGCCCCTTTCTGTGCCACTCCTAGCACCCCGTCCTCAGCCACTGAACACGGGCAGGGAAGGGACACAGTGCTGCAGTATCCTGGTACTTCGGACGGGGAGGTGGAGGGGACTGATCAGGGGCAACAAGGACTTCAGTTCAGAGCCCGGTTCTAGCTCACCTTCAGGGGATTGGCCAACAGCATGACCTGGGTGATGGCTGCAGGTGGCTGGATGGGGCTAAATGGAGACAGCTCTGTCCCAGAGGGTGGCTGTAACTTCACCTTCATTGACTGAAGAGAAAGAGAAGCTGCTTTGAAGAGAGATGACAGGTGCCCTTGAGCGGGAGCCCACCAGAATCACGATGGACACGTGCTGTTGCCCATTGGCCTCGGGGTCCCTCAACACTGGGGGGTTCAAGAGAAGGCAACCTCTGCCTCTAGAGGCCCTAGGAAGCCAGGGTACCTTTGGCACTGCGGCCTGCAGCACGATGCTCTTGATGGGCAAGGGAGCCGTATTCAGCATGGACACCACGACCACCAGCACGTCAGGCCGTCCAGGCGGACACTCCTTGGCAAAGTGGAAGAGGATGCGGAAGCCATTTTTATCGTAGGCTGTCACAGGAAGGGCGCTGCCTGTAAGAAGAGGTCAGGTGGGTGTGGAAGGAGAAACCCCACAGAGCCTTGAGGGGAGGGAGGGTGGGGAGACCCTGTGGCCAGCAGGCTCCCTGAAAGAATCTGGGAATCTGCCAGAATCACCCAAGAGTGCACAGTAGCAATGACTGGATGCTGAGACAGCAGGAAAGCGGGTCACATTTGGCACTTAGAGACCCGGGCAAGGAGAGCCTGGGCCCGCCCCTCTCCCCATATCACTATAAGTGGTGGGCTCCCCCTCCCACCCCAAGCTTCCTACACCTACTAGGCTTGATAGATTCCAGGGGAACGTGGACACTGGCCAGGGAGAGCTCTGTCCCCTTCATGGGGCTGCCCTGGGACTGGAAGGCAGGTGGCTGGAAGAGAGGGCTGCCAGGCCCTGGGGAGAAGGGGAGGAGGGGCCTAGCAGTGGTGCCGGTGGGGATCAGAGGGGAGGTGGTGGGCCCAGGGAAGATGGAAGACACGGGTTTCACCAGGCCTGAGGTCCTAAGAGGTACAAAGGGGGGACAAGTTAGAGACCAGGGGAAGCTGCTGGACCAACCCTTCACACGTCCTCCAGGGCACGGCTGGTTCTTATTACCACCCCCCCATCCACCATCTCCAGATTCCAAGCTCAGTAGACAAAAAAAACATCCCCAGACCCTCTGGAGCTGCCTCCGGTTCTGCCAAACCAGGCCCAACCCTCCCCATCTCCCACTCATTACGCTCTCGTCTCTTCAAGAAGCTGATCGAGGGCATCCAGCTGGTGCAGGGTGCTATCGCCCAAAGCTGAGCCATGGTACCCGAGGGCTGTGGACTCAGTCTTTGGGGCAGAGGCTGGGGCCAGTCCAGTTGGGAACAAGAAGGAGCCTGCTTGCGGGGCAGGAACACTGGCTGGGAGCACAGGAGCCGGGAAAGGAGAAGGCAGCGGAGCCTGGGAGCTGCCTGCAGAAGGTGCTGAAGGCGGGACAAGAGGCCCGTCTGAGGGGCTGCAGGCAGCACTCCCAGGCTTGGGGCTGCAGAAGTCCAGGTCCGACTGCTCGTTCTGTTAGGAGAGGAAAGTGTGAGTGAGCAAAAAGCAGGGAGGAGCTGTTGCAGCTGGCAGGTTTTGGGTCTCCAGTTCTGGTCCCCTTGGCCAGGGGCCCTACTAGGACCCCACTGGACCAGCAGCCCTCTGAAGGGCCCAGGCCCGCCCTTGGACGGGATCAGTATTCTTGAGTGCACCTGGGGCGGTGCTGCAGGGACCGAGCCAGCCACAGCTGAGGATGAGAGCTGGAACAGAGGAAGTCCGTGAAACCGGTTGAGGCTTTTAGTGATGTCCCTACCTGGAACAGGGGCCACTGGCTGTTCGCAGTTGACTCTTTGGGAGGAGCAACGGGGGCTGGGTCAGCGAGGCCTGAAAACAGAGAAGACGATGGAAAGGTTATATGACAAAAGGGTGACAGGTGGGGACAAGGTATTTTCCCAGGCAATATCCAGAGAGGGACAGATCCTCTTCAGTCCTTCCATTCAGTGAGGGGGCCTCCAGGAAAGCGGGGGCAGAGCAAGACACTCAGTCCATGTCCACTCCGGAGCTTGTGTCTACACTGCCCTGGGAGCCTGAGGGCACTGAACTGGACTCTCCCTAAACCTGAAGCCCCTTCCCCACCCCTGCTAAGTACATGGGGCATCCCTGGGCCCTCTTCCCAATTCCACAGGCCCTTCTGCTCTGCTGGTCCCACCAGGAGAAGCCCTTTAGAGCCTTCCTCCAGGACGCACCCAAGCAGAGCAGCTCCTCATCCAGCAGGCAGAGGGCATTGTTTGTGCTGTTGGGTCCTGGGGTAGCCTCGGCCTGGCTGGATGAGTGGCTGCGCCCAGGTCCCGAGGTCTGCGGAGGTGGAGGGAGGATAGGGATGCCAGAGGACGGTGGGGCAGGGGCAAGGGCTGGGGCCAACACCGAGGATGAGCTGCTTGGTGTGTCCAACTCAGCAAGGTCGATGAGAGTATCCTGGTTCCTGGAGTGGTTTCCTGGATGGGCGAATGGAAGGGGACAGGAATGACCAGGGGCCACTCTAATGGCTGCACAGCAGAAAGCAGAACGCTGAGTACAGCCTCCAGCCTAAAAGCAAGCAAAGAAAACCCTATCCATAGCTCCTGGCCCCTGGGAAGCTGGAGGAGCACTTGGAAGGGCTTCAAATCCCCTTGCGCCCCATGGGATGACATGCAGGTCACGCGCTCATGGCTGCGCCGTGGGGCCCAGGGCTGGTCTGGATGGGTCCAAAATGGGGAACTAGAACATTTTACCTTCAGCATCTGGCACGGCTGAGGTGGCTACCTCACCATTCACAACCTGCCCTTCAACAACTGTTTTGTAAGAGTTGATGACCCGGGAGAGGTTGTCACTGGCCTGGAGGATGTCCCCTAGAGCAGAAAGACGTACTTCTCACTCCTGCCCCTGACACTCCCCTGGCCCCCCCCACCCCCACCAAATCCAAATTCCTGGGTCATCCTTTCAACTACTTTCTGACTCACCCAAACTATTGTCATTGTCCTCTGTCTCACTGGCTAGTTTGAATAACGTCCGCCTCTTATTCTCACACCGATCAAACAGCTCCTGAAAGAGTCCCAGACCTAAAAGTGAGAGCTACAAGGTCCCCTGGCAATGATCTAGTTCAGTGTCCGCGTCCAGAAAGTCAGGGGCTCCCCTAGTGCCACAGTCAGTCACTGGCAGAATGGGGCTCCGAGCACGCATCTTCCTGCTGCCAGCTTCACCGTGCTGTGTCACCTAGGACGTGTGCTTAGGACCAGGGGAAGGAGGTCCCTTCCCGTCCCCGAGGCCGGCACATGCCTCAGAATTCAGAGTATCTACGTGACCAAGGACTTAAGGTGTAGTATCAGGGGCATGCGGTGGGTCTCTGCCCAAACGTTCCAGAGGCAGAAGGCGGGGCGCAGAGAAGTGAGCCCTGAAGGTGGGTCTGCAGCCACCCGGATTTGGGTGTACCCCCAGCTCTTCTGTCCCGAGTGGGTTCGCCAGAGCCTGAGTAAAACGGGAGTACCGCCCCCAAACCTGGTCGCTATGCTGATTACTAAGGAACAGCAGGTACTGAGCAAAGGCCGGCTCCCTTTCCTGGAGCCCCGCTCTCCTGGGGACGCACCTACCTTCATGAGCTCTTTATCCGCCTCTGAAGAGTCCTCTTTGCTGTAATGAAGCAACATCTCATTGAGGAGCTTTACGTTGTTATTCACCTCTTCTAAAGTGTGCAGACGCTTGGTCACCTTCTGGATCCGCGCCTCATCCTACATCAAAGACAATCCAGGAGAAAGAGCTTAACTAGACACATCCCACTGCCCCCAGCGCCCCACAGCAAGGATTGCACCGGAGACATGAGCAGACGCTAGTCCGAGCAGACGCTGCTTATAATGCACGGTTCTTAGGAACCAGAAGGCCTCAGCCTCAATCTAGTTTTTCTTAAAATAATGGCCTGCCCACCCCTCAACCGGCCCCATCCATGCTCGCGCCTCTAACCCATTCTCCCCTAGATGCTCCAGTGCGCCTCCCGCTCTCTGGCCTCGTGCCAAGGGAAGAGACTCTTGCTCTGTGGTCACGGGTTCCTCCACCCCAAGGCCTGGGGCCCACTTACTTCCTTCACCATGGACTTGATGAGCTTGTTGGCCTCTTGTAGGTCATCTGGGTTTTTGCTTTTCAACAACTTGGCTAAAAGCTGAAAGAGGAGGTACCAAAGGGAAAGGGAAAGGTAGCACCCCACCTGGGGAGACCACAGAGGAACCAGAGCTTCCGCAGCACGGAGTGAGCCCCCACCTCATCTGAGGACGCTATCGGCTGGGGTGCACTTTACCTTCGATTTCTCCTCATCATCAAAAACAGGATTCTTGGGACGAGGTGGTGGAGAGGGGATCAGTGTCCTGTCCACAGGGATCGGTGGGTCAGACTGCACGATGCCTGACAGGAACACAAGAGGGCAGAGTGTTGGCTCATGCTGGGGTCACCTTGCTGCCCTTCCTCACACAGCAAGGCAGGGCCCACTCCTGCGATGTGGGCCTGCAAGGCGTCAGCCCATCAAACTGCAGCTGAGCCCTTATTGTCCTCAGAAGGAAGGAACGGATGGCAGACACCCCCCTCATTCTTCCTGGGCTTAGCCAGCCTTTGGGGCTGCTTTGAGGATGAGGGAAGGTACGCACATACCCTGTCTCTTCAACATGTGGTAAGCATCCTTGATCTTGGTTTCTTCCGGCAGGGCCAACGTCCAGCTGTAAAGCAGCTCAATAACCTTGGTCTTCACTTTCTCAGACACCCTGTCCCCCAGGTACTAAGAGGCAAAAGGAAATGGGAGAACCTCATAACTGCCGTCCAGAGGCAGAGACCATGGGAAAGCTCTCTTCACAGCAGTGACAGGTTAGCTCCAGTCTCCAGACCTACCCCAAACCAGCGGTGTTAGGTGTGTTATGACACAGCTCGGGGAGGGGAGGAAACCACCCGTGGCAAAGCTCTCTCAGGGACACAGTCCGTGGTCAGGCAGGGAGCCGGGAGCCCGCCACTGCGTTTCCACGCGCAATCTCCCAGAAACAATGGCATTTTATCTCAAATGAATTAATGAGAATGTCTTAAGTATGAAAAATTGCTCCCTGTCCTTTAAGTGGCACCCAGAGCTTAAAAGCCACATCAGTGTGCCACAGAAGCTGAGCAGCTGAGCCTAACTCCTTAGATCCACATAAGACAGACCCAAGTGACCGCTGTCCCCAGGAGCCCTCCCGCGCACGCGCGCACCTGTGGCCGCATCACCTCTCACAGTCGGGCCAGGAGCCCATCAGAGGGCTGCCCGTCCCTGAGGTCAGGACATGGACAGCTCTCTAAAGACAGTTCTGTGGAGATGGCGGTTGCACCACGAAGCCAGTAAGCTGGGAGAGGGGGAGGAACATAAAAGGAGTTCCTAGAATGAGGAGACTGCCCCTGACTGACCTTCGGAGAGACGACTTTGATTAACTCATTCAAAAACCGGAACTTTCCCACTTCGTTATGAAATCTCCTCCCGCAGTTCTTCATGCACGCCTCCAGCACCTGCAGCCACATGACGGGGGCGCTCAGCCAGGAGCCTGCACACAGATCGCGGGGACGACTGACCCCAGCAAGGAACGGATCAGGCAGTGGTGTGCACAGCCCCCGGGAACGTCACGGCAACAGGATTACGGACACCTCCTGTCCCTCGAACTGCAAACCTCTTCTGGGGAAGCTGAACAGGAACTAAACTAAGAAATACTGAGACCCAGATACTAAGCGCGTGTCTGTCCTAGAAGGTGCTGCCTGCCAGACTCTGCCCTCAGAGTTTAGATGAGGAAATGAGGCCCAGAGATACAGTTTCTCTGACTCAGGGTCCGAGCTCTTTCTACCAGATGATCCACACTGTGGGGAGATGGGAGATGATGTTTAAACGGTCTTCATTTTTGACGATATGATCTTTCCCCTCCTCCTGCTCCCCTCGATTTTCCTTCTGGGGCACACGAAACTGCCCTAAGTTTTCTGTGCTGCCTGTGGCCCTGGTGCCTGGAGTGTATGCCGAGATGTGCTCCACCCCCGTGTCCCCTTCCTTGGCTTCCGACTCTGTCAAGCTGGGTTTTTCACCTGTGCCACTACTGACATCCTGGGCCAGGCACTCTTTGTTGTGGAAGTCTGTCCTGTATATTAGATGTCTAGCAACATCCCTGGCCTCTACCCCCAGACGCTAGCGGCACCCCATGACATGAGACAACCAGAAGTGTCTCCAGACACTGCCAAGTGTCCCCTAGGGAGCAAAACCACCCCCACTGAGAACCACTGTTTTAAGGCTTTCACTCGACAGTGAACACAACAGAGGCGTGTACGTGGGCCATCTGAGCGCCCCTCCCACGACCTGAATGAAGTCGGGAGAACCTGGGAGTCCTCGGAACGCGGCTACGCTCTGAATCCTCAGTCTGAATAAACACTAAGATCCGCCGGTCGGCGTGATGCCCTCAGTAGGAACTAGCATTACTTTTAGCTACAGAACAAATTACACTCGCCACACTTTTCTTTAGTTGGGCAACTCTTTGAACCGACAAGACAGCTCCGTCAGCACCTCTCCAAGAAGCCGCCTCTGAGCTCCACCCTGGGCTCAGGGCCCCGGCCTCTGGCTTCCCCGCTCAGCCACTCGGCCTCGCCCACGGGACTGGTGGCCGTGCGGGCACGGACTGCACTCCGGGCCTCCCTGCCACCTCGGGGTCAGGTACAGGGCACACACATTTGCGGGGCAGTTTATGGAGCACGTTCCGACCATTCCTAGTATCAAGGGCTTTCAGCTGCCGTAGGACGTGAGCCCTGAAAACCTCAGAGAACCCCGTGGGCACACAAGGAAAGGCCTGGGCTCATTCAAACCTGCCATCAGAGGGAAACCTACCGTCAGGGCCTGGACCGCCTCCCATTCCTGCGGAGACTGGATCTTATGGGCCAGCAGTCGGACGGCAATCTGCGGCCTGTGAGACAAGCAGACCACGCTTTCAGCCATGACCCTGGGGCTATGTGGCTGGCCCTCCCTGGCCAGTTTCGACTTCTCCAGTCAACTCTCTCCCGCCTGCCCCCCAATAGCTATGAGACTCACCCTTCAAGCTCTTTGTTGATCTGATCACAGAAGCCAATTATGTATTCCCAGTCCTCCTGGCGGTTGGAAGGATTGGTGGCCTTATCTTGGGACAGAGCAAAGTGGAGGACAATTGTTATAAAGAGCAAGGAGGACATAATGGAAGGCTGTCCAACAATTTTTAGGCACTGATGTGAAGCTAAGTTTGTTTCCAAATTTCTTCTCTGTTGGAGAACCCTCAACAGGTCAGTTTAGTATTTTGAAAGTCACAAATGAAAGGGAAAAACAAATTCTCAGCCTTGTGAAGCTTAGAGCAGACCACGATCAATAGGACAAATAATAATAAACAGAATAAAAATCTTAAAAGACACCCATGAAAATGTTTAATGTAACCAATTAAGTATAAATAACTCTAGTTATATAAAAATAAGTTATTAAGCAAATAAGGATGATCAAGAAGTGTTTCCTACAGAAACTGAAGCCAGGTGATACTTGGTTAAAAAATATACATACTTAGGAAACTTATTTCCTACATACCCTTCAAAAATTTTTTCAAGACCTAACTTTTCTTAATGCTTTAAATGTTTTTTATTTTCTTAGAGGGAGAGGGGGAGGGAGAAGGAAAGGGAGGGAAGGGAAGTCGGGGAGGATGGTGAAAGGGAGCGAGAGAATCCCAAGAAGGCTCCACACCCAGTGGGGAGCCCAGTGGGGAGCCACCTGAGCTGTAAACAAGAGCAGGTCGCTTAACCCACTGAGCCATGCAGGCACCCCCTGCTTTCAGTGTTTTTTAAATTGCACCTTTTAAGTTAAACTAATATCTACTGTGGACCTACTAAGCACCAGTCATTGTGCTGTCTGTGGGACTGCAGGCACAGAATCTGAACTGAAGCATTTGGCACCCCCAGGTTTAAAAGGTCTCCTATGATTAAGGACAAAGGCAAGTGTTGGAGAGTTCTCAGGGGACCACTGAGAGCTTATAATCCAGGTGCTAACTGTCAAGTCTCCTATTACCTGGTGTGGGTCCTCTTTCCCCTGTTATCCCCAGAACCTGTGCTAAAGAGGCTGGCCCCCGCTGGGGGTGGTTAAACGTGTTCCCATCTCTGATTCACATCTTGGGAGTCTGCCTCTTCCAGAAAACACTCTCAAGCTGTTTGCTAAATTTAGGGCTTCAGGTTCACAAGACAAGTGGAAGGCTGAAGGCGTATATCCTTTTTAAATACCCACGCTCCTGCAGATTTCCCCCCGCGCCAAGAGTAGAGCAACAGAACCTTAAAAAAGACCCTCCATACAAGGGGTGTTGTCAGAAGTTCCTGAATTCTGATTTCTCATAACTGTGTTTTCTTAACTTCCTTTTTCCTAACATTAAAATCACTAGCTCCATGAACAAATCCTAACAAGGGCTCCCAGCATCCTCCCCACCCCCACGGGGCTCTGAGGCCCAAGAAGTCAGCAGATGCCACCCTGAGGCAGAGGGAAGGCCTGCAGTGTTTCCGCTCAGACTACAAGAAGATTCTGACGGTTTAGGTTCCTATTTGGAGGAAAAGGAAAATGTCTGTCCTCAATCTTGAAAAGAGAATTAGCAGGCCCTTTAAAATGTCAGGCTAGAAGGGAAGTAAGATTAATTCTATCAAGAGTGGCTATTTATTGCCCCAGTGACCCACAAGCTCTCACCTTCCAGAAGCCCCATGTTTCTCCCATTAATTTTGTCTGCTATCTTCTCAGGTGTTAGCGTGGTTTTGTCACTAATCCCTACCATTTGAGATAAAGTTCTCACATGACATCAAGAGGCTGAAGGATACAAAATAAGACCATCTGAGGGGCCATCACCCTCCCATTGCTGCTATTATTAAGAGTCACACACCTCGTGGTGTAACAGTCACGGCTCGCCTGCACTCTTCACAACCCGAAAAGCACAGTACAGAGCACAGCCGGATGCGCCTGCCCCCGCATGCACAGGAGCAATGGGCACGCACCAAGCGTGCTCTCCCAGGCCTCTCGGAATTCCGATAGCGCTTCTGCTCCCAGGAATATGGCCACTTCCTCCTCACTTGTGCTCAACTTCTCTAGAGTCCCACTTCCTTTCACCTTGATAGACCTTCCTACTGCAACCCTGCAGGGAGCTCTCGGCCTACACGTGGACACAAAGAGCCCTGGGTTCAGCAATGGCCAGTCCCGGTTCTGAGCATCTCCAGCCCACAAGCACCCTTAGGAACCGGAGGGAAGTTCTGGGGATAATTCCAGGTAACTCAATCTCTCCATCTGTCCACTGCCTCCCTCCTGCAGATGCACACAACTTTCCACCCACTCAACATGTTCCATCGCCTGGCACAGAGGTGACACCATAGCCTCCCCTGTAAGCCCCACCTTCTAGAACTAGCTCTGGGCTCTACTCTGACTCAAGATTTCTATTTTCAGGTCTCTCTTGAAAGCCTTATTCTCTTGTGTGTCTGTGCCTCTAGATTCCCTACTCTCATTTTCAGCTTCTATCACTAGCTTTGACTGTGTTGGGGTCTCAAAAGGTCAAGTAGGGATGGTTCCAGTAGCGGCAGTACTGGCTACCCAACCCCAACACGGCTCAGACATTTCACAGACGACAGATTCTACGTATCCCATGACTTAGAGATTAGCAGAGGCAAGAACACAGAATGGAAAAGAAATCAAGAGTCATCCTTCGGTGCTAGGGCCTTGAAATAAGACAGACTTTGTCACCAAGTCTTTGTTAAGCACCCACAGAAAATTAAGTACAGAGGTCAACTACACAGTACGATACTATTCAAACAATCAATAATAGAACTTAAAAAAAAAAAATAAAAATAAAAAAAAGGGGCGCCTGGGTGGCACAGCGGTTAAGCATCTGCCTTCGGCTCAGGGCGTGATCCCGGCGTTATGGGATCGAGCCCCACATCAGGCTCCTCCACTGGGAGCCTGCTTCTTCCTCTCCCACTCCCCCTGCTTGTGTTCCCTCTCTCACTGGCTGTCTCTATCTCTGTCGAATAAACAAATAAAAAATCTTTAAAAAAAAAAAAATAATAATAGAACTTAAAGAAAACAAAGTACACAGCATGCTAGGCCATGGAGGGACTACAGGAAGAGTCCAAGACTCAAAGCCTACCCTTGGAGAGCTTATGCTCTTCTGGTGCAACTTGTGCGAAACCAGAGCAAAGGCTTAGAGTGTAATTATGTAATTTGTACAGAAATGAGCTTAAAAACAAACTCATTACTTCTCCCTCCTGACTTCCCCATTTCTATAAATGCTGCCATCATTCAAACCTCGCTCTGCCCCCAAGCCCAGGAATCTGGATTTGAACCGCCATTGCTGACTCCTTCCTTCTCACCCACTTCCAGCAACCCAGGGTCCCTTTCTTGTCAATGTCTTTTGAAATCTCTCCCTTTCTTACCCCTGCCCCCACCCAATCTCCTTTCTTCACCTGCTTCCGGAATTTCTGCTCCTTGGCATCCTATATAAAACCCCTATACTGATCTTCCTAAAACACTGATTTCACCAGGTACAGCAAGAACGCGGACCTGATAACTAGCGGAATTTAAACTTCTTGGGCTGGAATTCAAGGTTTTCCAGAATTGGGAAGTTAGAACCAATCCTTGTCTCCCATCACACTCCTACAGGGGCTCCCTGCCTGAACCAGCCAAACACCTGTTCCTGTATGCCCCAAACATGGTTTGCTCTATTTACATCACTATCTAGTGTTTTCTCAGCCAATTTTCCCAGTCTTCTGGGCTTTCGAGGCCTGGCTCGAAGGCTACCTCCTCACTAAGAGAATCATCTTTCCATTCCACTTACCCCCGATTTCCTAAAGAAACTGCATGTGAGCATTTACAGCTCTCGCCCTGTATCTGCATCTTTTTAAGAATGCTTTATCCACCCCAGCATCACCTCTATCAAACTGAAGGCAAAGACAGCTGGAACTTAATTTTCATGATACCTCACATAGCAGGTATTCGTTATGATGGATTGAGCCGAGAGGACTTCAGAGAAGGCTGAAGTGGTCAAGAGACAGTCCGTGGGAAAGGAGAATCTGGGATGGGTTTTAAAGCATTTAGTTGAGCAAAGGGGAACAGGGCTTCCAGGGAAGGAGAGCAGTGTGTGCTGGGGGACAAGCACACTGACTTAGCACAGCAAGGAGACTCTCAGGAAGCCACAAAGAGGCGGCAGTAGGTGTGCAGCAGTGGAACGACCTCATTACATAGAAGTGCTCTTCTGGGAGCAGAATGCAGAGTGGACGGAGGGGAGGTGGGTAGAAACTTGAGGCACTGGGCCCAGCAAAGGCTTCCATAAAAATTGTGGCAAACCATGGAGTGATAAGGACCTACACTAAGAAAGTGCTATACCCCAAACACTGGTTCATTCAACTGATAAAGTTCACACCAATAAGTCATAATAACTGCGAAGGTGAACAACGGATAAGAATGGAATCTTGAAAGAAAGAAAGAAAAAAAGAATGGAAAGAATCTTAGCACCGCCCCTAATGTCACTCTAACTAATGGGAAAGATCAACGGCCAGTCTCAGCTCTAGTGTCTACAGATACCACCCCAATCCCCCACTCACCACATCCACTCTCCCTCAAAAACAAGTCCCTCTCCTATTTCAAAATATAACTCTAAACCCAGCCTATTAAACTCCACTTAGGTCAAATTACTCCAACGTCCCCATTAGTATCTATGAATCAAATCAATTCCAACATAGTTGTACCCGGTTGGATGGCTCTGGGCAAGTGGTTTGATTACAGCCAGGGAGTTCTTTTTTTGTGAAATTGCGACGGTAGTACCTGCTTCCTTAGGACACTTGATAAATGAGTTAAATGAATGTCTTTGGAGCACTCCGAGCTCCTTGGAGAACAGTTCCCTATATACAGAGGACTTTGTGACTTGCCTGCAACTGCAGATTTTGCAAACGTAACCTAGGTTCAACCACTTGAAGGGGGTTTCTTATTAAAAAAGGTGAGGCCATTGGAGGAAACAGCCATCATCTCCAACAGCCTGCAGGTTCTAGTAAATAAGAGATCTTGCAAAAGGCAATCTCTAGGCATCCTGTCTTATCACTCTGCCCAATTTTTGTCTTCATTTAAAGAGGCCTCCAGGGACTTCTTCCAAACCCATAGGAATGTAAACTTATTAACTCTTCAGCAGGGTACTACGTGCTAACAAGGTCAACCCATACTTCCTTAACAGCAACATGAATTAACGATTAAAGCAAAAGGCCGCTATAACTACAGCACTAGGCTGTGCTCCTCAGCTTTGCTCAGAGTATGTTAACTACGAATGACTCGTTAAGATGTTCAAGTGTGTGTGTCCCCAACACGGACATCACCGATATTTGGACACTGCAGGAAAAAGGCAGAGCTGTTCTTTATCCCTTTTTGGATTCTTCTCACTTCGAACATTCTGTCTGCGCGAGACGGCTACTTCTCAAATAGATGGTCGCAATTCTGAAGCTGTGTGTGTACGCTCAGCGGTACCCACTGCTCCCGGAGTTTCAGCCCAAATCCGCAGCTTTTCCCTTCGACTAAAACTGAGGCCAGGGGTCCCGGAGTCTCGGCGGCGCGCGGCCCCACCACAATCTCCCCAAATCGCCGATGCCATGTCAGCCGGAAGCACTTGGCTGCCGCTTTCCCGGAGCCCCTGGGGCCCGCAGCGGACCCGAGCTCACGCCGCCGCGCGCAGAAGTGGGAGGAGGCGCCGGGCGGGGGCCTGGACGCCCAGCTGGGGAAGGGGCGTGATCGCGGAATGCTCGAGGCCAGGGCGAGGCCAGGCGCGGGCTGCCAGGCGACGCCGCCGCGAGCCCCTGGGAGCGGAGGGGGACGGAATGGGGCGGAGAGGGGGCTCGAGGACAGACAGAAGCGGCCGCGGCTACTCACTCAGCCAGGACTCCAGGCTCTCCCCTTCCGCCTCCGCCATATTGCAGCCGCCCGGGCCGGCCCCGCGCCCTCAAAACTCGCGAGAACCTGTGAGAGACGAGCCGGGGCGGGGCCTGCATGGGGCCTTGAGATGAGAGAGTCCAGCCGCCGAGGGTCGGGTCAGAGTGTGGCGGATAATGAGACGCTGAATGTTTCCTTTTGACTCATGTCTTTGGACCTCGGAGTGAGAGACTCTTAACGCCCGGATTAATGGAATGACGCACAGATTTAGGACCCTGCGGAGCCTTTTTCCGGTCTCCCGTTCAGGCACGCCGAGGGCAGCCTGCCTGTGGTCCTCGTGGCCAGCCAAGATGGCTGCCCCCGTGGGGAAGGCTGCGCGAGGGTGGTCGGTCCTGGCGCTGGGCCTGCGGAGTGTTGTCCCGCGGCTTCCAGGGTGAGAGGGCGCCAGGAATCTGGGGTGCCGCTTGGGACGTCACAGAGAGACCTGCAGGGAAGGAAGGGTCATAGGCAGATCGCGCGGGAACCTGGAGAGAGCCTGGGGGCCAGGATAACCTCGGTCCAAACCTCTGTGTGGCTGCGTGACTTCGAGCCAATGTGAAGGCTTAATGATTGTCCCCCGCCGACGGGGTTCTGAGTCTAAGCTGAAAGCGCGGTCTTATCAAAGAGCTCAGAGCTGGGATTTTCTGTTGTGTGTGGGGGGGGCGGAGATGCTTAGGCGGGGCGCCTGTCCTGAGGTTCAGGAACCTCGCCTTACCGTTGGCACTTGACGAGGAGGAGACTTTCGGTTTGGGGGAGGCCCACCCATCTCTTAGGACAAGAGCGAGAATTATTGCGTTCAGGTTTGCCTAGCGGTCTCAGTGCCTCTCTCACTTGTGGGCGGGTTGACAAACATGCCCATTGTTAAGTCAAGCGTTTTCACTTGTGGAATCAGTTTTTGTCGGCCTCTTCCTCTTTCCCCCTCTTAGCCTAACCCAGGTGAGGTGGAGCCGCTATGGTCCTGAATACAGGGATCCACAGATTGACAAGGAGTATTACCGCAAGCCCTTGGCCGAGCTGACTGAGGAGGAGAAGTATGAACAGGAACTCAGGAAGACTCAGCTTATCAAAGCTGCCCCAGCAGCGAAAACAAGCTCTGTGTTTGAAGACCCCATGATCAGGTTAGATGGAAGCACACACTTTTGTTCCACGGACTGGGACTATACCAGGGAGGGTCTACAGTAAGGATTCTGTGATGCAGCCTGGGAAATCTAAACAATTTGCTTTTCTCCTTGAAGTAAATTCACGAACATGATGATGAAAGGAGGAAACAAAGTACTGGCCAGATCCCTCGTGACGCAGGTAAACAGCACGGCTCTCCTGCCTGCTTGCTTATACCTTTGTACGTGGCTCTTTCAGTTTAGCGTAAAAAAGAACAGGTTGGTATACCTGCTATTAGGATTACCTTCCCTGTTGTATGAGGTGCCTGGGTGGTTAAGCGTCCAACTCTTGATCTCAGCCCAGGTCTTGGTCTCAGGGTCGTGAATTTGAGCCTCATGTTGGGCTCCACGCTGGGCGTGGAGCCTACTTAACAAGAAAAAAAAAAAAAAAAGGAATTACCTTCTCCGGGGCACCTGGGGGGTTCAGTTAAGCGTCTACCTTCGGCTTAGGTCATGATCCCAGGGTCTTGGGATCAAGCCCTGCGTCAGGCTCCCTGCTCAGCGGGGAGTCTGCTTCTCCCTGTGCCTCTGTCCGCCAACTGGTGCTCACACTTACTCTTTCAAATAAAATTTTTTGGGAAAGAAAAAAATGACCCCCGTGTATACGTGTGGAGGCTGTAATGAAGTCCTGAAAGATTGAGCAACCACCATTCACTCCCCCCGTCACAAACCTCCGTCTACTGCCCTGGTCCTCCTCCAGGAAAGAGGGAGGCATTTAAGAACTTTGCCTTAACGCCTGGGTGGCACAGCGGTTAAGCGTCTGCCTTCGGCTCAGGGCGTGATCCTGGCGTTATGGGATCGAGCCCCACATCAGGCTCCTCTGCTGGGAGCCTGCTTCTTCCTCTCCCACTCCCCCTGCTTGTGTTCCCTCTCTCGCTGGCTGTCTCTATTTCTGTCTAATAAATAAATAATAAAAAAATTAAAAAAAAAAAAAAAGAACTTTGCCTTAGAAGTGCTGAGAGAGGGGCCACACTGTTGTAGAACAGGATGACGGAGGAGTACAGGGCCAGCTAAGAGTTCAGCTGGATAAACCCTTTAGGGAGCCTGGGGCAGCATCTTCCAATGTATCCCTTTGCAGACTCTCGAAGCTGTGAAAAGAAAGCAGTTTGAGAAGTACCATGCTGCTTCTGCCGAGGAACAGGCAACCATCGAACGCAACCCCTACACCATCTTCCACCAAGCACTGAAAAACTGTGAGCCTGTGATAGGGCTGGTGCCCATCCTCAGAGGTGGCCATTTCTACCAGGTGAGCGGTCAGGGCCAGAAAGCAGGGCTCCCCACCCATGGAACAAGCTGGTAGCAGTGGGGTGGGGAGCGCTTGGGAGTGGGGGAGCCCAGACTAGGTTCTGTTATGATCTGCTCATCTTGAGTCGTAGTGTAGAACTCACAGGCAGAGAATGGAAAGGGAAGAGAGCAAAGAAGTATCCAGATTACCTTTTCTGGACACTCCCCTCCCCCGTTCTGTCCACGATGCTGTGTTATAAGTTGTCAGCTTCTCGTGGCGAGGGACTGTGTCTAACTCATCTTTGTATGCCAGTGTCTAGAGTAGTCTTGACCCAGAACTGGTGTTTCGTTGCCATTTCTTGATCTGAATGAGGCTCTATCCTAGTATTTAATTCTGTGTCATTGTCATAAGCCAGTGTTCTCGGCTCCTGCTTTTTAAATATAAACTTCATAAGGGTGGTGACTCTCATTAATGTCTGTGTCCCTAGGGTCTGGCGTGGTACTGGCATATAGGGGTGGTCTAGCAAATTATTCTGGACAAGAGGGTCTTGTTTTTAGGCACCCCTGATCTGAGTTGGTAAGTCACCCCAGCTTGATGGGGCTTTTCCCATTTGATACTCATATCAGCCTGGCTGAGCTTCCATTCAGAGGGGAGAGAGGTCTGTGCCCAATGAGCGTCTGCTCAATAAATGCCTCTATGTGAGGTCACTCAGGGGTAGGGGGACTCAGAGGAGAAGCCAGGCCCCTCAGGCGCGTTGTCAGAGCTGGCCTAGAGGGAACCTGTGGCTGTGCCTTAGCGCTCAGAGAGGAAGGAGGCTGCCGCCCCGATAAAGTCTTGGACTAACTTGCCCGTGTCTTGTCCTGTCCAGGTCCCTGTGCCACTTCCCGACCGGCGGCGTCGCTTCTTGGCCATGAAGTGGATGATTACTGAGTGCAGGGAGAAGAAGCACCGGCGGATGCTGATGCCGGAGAAGTTGTCACATGAGCTGCTGGAGGCGTTTCACAACCAGGGCCCTGTGGTCAAGAAGAAGCACGACATGCACAAGATGGCCGAGGCCAACCGCGCGCTGGCCCACTACCGCTGGTGGTAGAGGGAGGGCGGGGGTTCTGCTGCAAGAAATCAGGGAAGCCTCTGGCACAGCGGAACACCCTTGTGGGTTAAGTAGTTCCTTTTTAAGGGCACGAAGGCCTCATAAGGGGGGAGCAACATATTTATTGCTTGTTAGTCCTTTCTTTGGGGGCTAGAACTTGCTTTTCTTGCCCATCTCCTTATAAAGAGGGCACGTATCAATTTGGATTTCCCCCAGGAACTTAGGGTCCATCCAGCCTCTCTTCCTCAATTCGGGGTACAACTTTGGGGGATATGAAAGGAGGCAGTTTTAATATTAGAAAAGGTTTATTAGAAAATTCTCGCCCTGAACTGGTGTCGCATGTGAGGTGGTACTGCCATTTACTAAAATCGACTGGAAATGCATTTGTTTCCAAAGTGGTCCTTGTACAAAATGTATAAAAAACAGTTTTTGGTGTGACTTGTGCTCTGCCCCTTGATATCCCAAAGTATCCCACCAGTAGCTGTGGGTATCCATTTTACAGATGGGGAAAGTGAGGCACCAGGATGGCTGTTGCACCGTGGTTACACAGTGCAGTGGGTGTTAGAAGCTGCCTTTCTCTGCCTGGCCCAGGCTAGAGGTGATGGGGGAGAGACTGATGGGATGGTGGGAGGTCTGTTTGGTGTCTTCCCTGGTCCCCGAATCTGGGAGGGAAGGTGCTCAGGGCAGGAGCACCGTGTGAGTGGGAAACCTCTCAGGAGCTGTTGAAGGTCTGGAAGGGATGGTCTTTGGGAGAGGCAGGGAGCTGGGTAGGTGAGAGGCCGGTGCTGCTGGTGAGGAGCCTGAGCCGGGGCCTAGTCGGAGAGCTCGCTGTAGTAATACTTGTGGGCAGCGGGGGTCGTCTTCCAGCCGGCTGCCCGGAATTCGATGATCTCCAGCAGCAGCAGCTGGGCCAGGGAGCTGAGGCCGCTCGGGAGCAGGAACCCGTCCCGGATCAGGACAAAGAGCTCATCCATGCGCTGTCGGTTCATCTTCTCCAGCTGCTCCCCGACACGGTGCAGCTGCAGCACCAGGCAGTCCACCTGCAGGCGGCAGTGGGAGGTGACCCCAGGGCGCACACAGCAACCGTTCACGGAGCACTAGCGGCGAGCCTCGCTTAGCCTGCACGCTTGTTTCCTCCTGTCCTGCTCACAGCACCTGGTGGGTGTTCGCCAATTATACGTGAAAGGAGACACGTTCAGGACTTGCCTAAGGTCTGGTGGGCCAGGCTGGATGCGGGGCCTGTCTCCAAGCTGCCACTTAACCCAACCTTCCCGCCCCTGCCTGATAGCGTTTCTGGGCCATCTGTATCCACAGCTAGATTCCTATCACAGGTCGGCTTTCCTACTGGGAAGAAAGCCTCTGAGCCTGTAGGTTTGGGCTGCTCTCTGTTCTGAATAAATTCCAAGCCTGGCAGCTTGTCCTGGTACTGAGAGAGGCCTTGAATAGCCCCACCAGGCTCCTGCCCTGGGAAGTGATGCGCTCGGACACCTCCATGGACTGCAGGCTGGTATTCTGAGCTGAGCCAGGGACCAGCTCCCTCCACAGCTGTCTGAACCCGGTCACCCACCTCCTCCTCCTTGCTCAGACTGTCAGGATGGGCCAGCCGGAAGAGGCAATCGTACACAGGGTTCACCAAGGCCATCATGGGCATGTTGTTCACCTGTGGGGGGAGAGCGGGGCCACAGCACTGGCTGAGCGGCTGAAGGAGGCGGGCTGTCTCTGCTGCCCAGGGTGGCTGCTGGGGCCTTACCCTCAGGTAGTCAAAGACATTGCAGATAAAGGTGACGTAGCAGACCCAGCCCTGCAGGGACCGGGCTCGCAACTGCTCCCGAGCCTGGTACTCCTGCTGCAGCCGGTTGAGGAGTCCCCGCCGGAAGACACTCTGGCCTGCTTGCTTGCTCTCGGCCTGTGAGCCAGGGAAAGGACGGTGAGCCAGGGGCGGTGCCATGGCGACCCCCACCCAAGCTTCTGTGGCTGAGGACCTCCCGTCTGACTCTCCAGTTCTGCCCTACTGGCCAGGCCTCCTGCCCTCTCCTGCAGCCTTTCCCAAAGCATCTCCCCGCTTCTCTACCAGTCCCGGCCCACCTGAATGATGGCATAGCACATGCGTCCTGCTTCTTTGCTGAAAACACAGTCCTGCAGAGAATGGTCCACAATCACATTGGCCACCTTTTCCAAGTCCACGGCACCTGGATCTAGGATAGAGATCAGTGGGGAGTCTAGAGCTGCTGAATTACCCCATTTGTTTCCACTTGCTTCTAAGGATTTGAGATGTTTACAGAACACTCCCGTGATAGGCTTACATTTCAAAAGACCAGAAAATACTGGGAGAAGTAGCCCCATGCTGGAGCAGCTCCCCTGGGGGACTGGCCGGGATCTGTGGCCTTTAGAGATTAATCAAAGAACGCTAGTTTTTTAGGGCACACATTTCCTGGCACTGGGTTGTGGAAGGAGTACTGAATAACGATGTATTTGACAGTAATCTCATGGAAGAAAGTGTCCTTACAATACACACACATGAATCCCTGACAAGGGCCGGTGAGGCGGGTCCTCCCCACAGGCTTAGCTTGGCATGTGACAGGCATTACTAATTGTTAGCGGAGTCGAACTGTCCTGTGCGCTGCAGACAGCACTGCTTCAGGACAACTAGTGCAGCTGCTCTGCCAGCAGAATGCTCCATCACCTGTCCCGAGTCAGCCAGCTCTGCACATTCGACAGCCCGTGTGGCAGTGCAGAGGCCGGGTCCAGTGCAAGGGCACAAGAGACACGAATTCCGTTCTGTGCTCCAGCCCGCTCTCAGAAGATGGCTTTACTGCCCGAAAGGTAATGCTATGATTCATACTTCCCATTACCGGCCTACATGTGGCTTGCCCTCCAGTCCGAGAGGGATGTTGCTGATGCCTATACTCAGAAAGCAAAGGGACAGGGTTGGGCACCCTCGGGCTAAGGCTCAGGCCTCCAGGCCCATCCCCTTGGCCCCTTCTCTGCAGCTCAGCGGGGCTCCCACGCTCACCTTTGAGTGCCGTCTTCAGCAGCTGCTGAGTCTCTGCATCAAAAGACTGGATTTTATACTCCTCTCTACCAGGATCCCCCATGACCATTTAGCCCCCCGCAGCTCTTTACTGAGATGGGACTAATGACAGCACCTGGGGAGGAGGAGAGGGGAAGGGAGAGGCCTCAGGTGTGCAGCGTGGGACCAGGGTTTCTAGTCCTGCGGGCCCGGGCCACGGCTGGCCAGCGCTTGGGACAGGTGCTCCCGGACAGTCCATTGCCTTGGGTGGTTGGCTAAGGGCCCGGCAAACTTGGCTTCTGGTGGAGGCTGGGCACCAGCCAGGCACCTGCTGCTCGGGTTAGGAACCTCTGGAGCTTCCGGGATTACACGACAGTAGAGAGGTGAAAGTGAACGTGCCGCCGGCCAGTCTCCACAGGAGGCAGGGATGGCCTCTGCTGATACTAAGGTTGGGGTGCAGTGAGCTGCGTTGGGGGTGTGGACAGGGGCATATCAGACACTTGTCCTGCCTATGTAAACCGGCCGGGAAGCTGCTGGCCCAGGACGACTTCCGGCGAGTGACAAGGCTGGGGGCTCCGGGCACGTCTGTCCCAGCAGGGTTCCAATCCCCTGACCCCACCCGAACCCTCCCTCGGCTTTAGTTAGAGTCCTTCTCAGTCCCCACACCCGCCCCTCCAGCTCTCGCCCAGGCCTGTGTGGGTGGGTGCGGGGCCCGAACAGCTCCTGTCCTGGCCAACTTCTCCCCGGGACGGACTGGTAAAACTGGCCTCCCGAGCGGCAGAAACCCGGTCTTGCCAACTCAGGACTCCTAACTCCTGAGCTCCCTTCTGGAACCTTCCTCTTAAAGAAGAGGGGAGCGGGATGACGCGTCTCCCAGAAGCAGTCCCTGTTGGAGCCCCCTCTCCGGACGCGGTGCCTCCCCCCTGGTCAAAAGACGACCTCGGGGATCTCCAGAGCCCGGCAGCTTTCCCAAGCCCGGAACGCCCTTCCGGGCCCCGCGGGCGGGAGAGGCTGCGCGGTGAGAGCGCCGGGACCCACCTGCCGGGCCAGCGCCGCGCCCGCGTGCCCGGAGGCCAATCGGCGGGCATGGTGCGCGCGCCCCCCGTTCGCCGCGCCGTAGAGCTGGAGCGACCCGCCCGGCCTCGCCGCCGCTGAGGTCATTTCCGAGCGCGGCGCCGGGGCGGGGTCAGACTCGGGAGGGGCGGGGCCGTCTCGCCAGCGCCACCTGCCGGAGCCCCTGCGACGCTGTCCTTACCGCCCGTGCTCCCGAGGTCCGTGGCCCGGCCGCGCTGAAGGCCCTTGACGCCTCCCCCACCCTGTCCTTACGCGACTCGTCCGCGCCGGGCCGGGGACCTTCCTCGGCCCAGAGGAAGCCCTCGGTCGGCAGCGGCTGCGGGGAGACTGAGGCGGGGGGCGCGCGGCGCGGGAGGAGCCTGCGGAAGCAGGGCAAGGATGGATGGCTGCAGGGCCAGGAACTCACAAGTGGGGCCGCCTGCCCTCCACTTCTACCTCCCCATGCGAGAGAAGGCTGGGGGGCCTGTAAGGTCTGGATCAAGCCCCCCCACTTCCTCTCCTACTCCAAGTACAAACGGTACTGGTAAAATAAGTTGAAAATCAATGGGCTAGCTCAAGAATAAGGGACCCCCCCCCCCCGGCCAGGCTGTCATTTGCGAGGTGCTGGGAGTGACAAGCTGGACAAGCCCCTGACTTGGTCGTGGCTGGGGCTGGGGACGAGGCGTGGGCCCAGCAGCTGAGGGCCATCCCTGAGGCCGGCCCTGGGCTGGAGGAGGGCAACCAGAAGGGGCTGTAAAGGCGCCTCTCCCCATCGCACATTCAAGTGTCCATGGCGGTTTCCTGTGGCCAAAGTCCTTCTGTTAAGAGAGCTGGTCTAAGTGGTCACCAGCAGATGGCTGAGAAAGAGCAGCTGCAGCAAAATAATGAGTAGGAGAGAAGAGAAGAAAGTTTATTTTATTCCACTAACATGGAATTTCTTAAAAAATACATTCAGGCAGCTGCTTTCCTGCAGCCCCAAGCCCAGGCCTCCAGTGCCCCAAACCCTGTGGGTGTTGGAGCACCCCCTACCCACAGCCTGGACCTTCATAATCAGCAGCCAGGAGCAGGGAAACTTCAGGATTCAGGGTCCCAGACACGTCACAAAGCCCCAGGCCAGAGCCAAAACAGTTCTGATGACAGAAGGGGTCCAAGGGCCATGACACCCACACAGGCCTGCTCCTGGCCCCTGCTTTCCTCCTAAGTCAGAGCAGACGCTGGAGCCAGAGCCCAGACTGAGGGCAGGGTGAAGTCCTGCAAGGGGCTCTGGTGCTCCTCTATCCTGGCTCCCCCTGCAGAGCAACCCTGCAGGCCAGGGTCCCGGGGGGGGGGGGCGGAACAGGTTGGAAAGGGTGGTGGTCATGTTCTGTAGATTTCCTGGTCTCACCCCCTAACTGCAGTTTCTCCTCTGTGCCCCTATGAGTAGCTCTTGTGAGTTCTTGTGCTGACAACCCCCCACCCCTAGACACCACTACCTTCAGCAGGCTGGCTGCCCAGCCCTTTCCTTCTACCACCCCCTTCATGAGGCTGCTTCAGAGCAGTGGCCCTTTGGGGCGACACGATACACACAGCACCATGCTGAGCCAAGGAGGGGGATGCTGAATGGGCAGCTGATGCCAACTGGCCCAGCTGTAAGGCTCTCACCCCCACCCCATGGAAGGAGTGTAGCAGGTAGACTGGGGAAAAGGGCCACCACCTTTACCCACAGCTCCTCCCCATCAGCACAGCCCCCACTTCTTGTGGGCTGCTGGGATGTGTTTTCCCCGGAGGCCCTTAGCCGTGCTCTGTCCACCCAGGAAGAGAACAGCCTGAGCAGGACTTCACAGACAGGAGGATCTGGGCATGGGGTGGGGGGGTATAAAGTGACTAATTCTTCCCCCCCAGAACCAGAAGCAAAGCTGTGTGAGGAACAGTACTGAGAAAAATGGAATCTGAGGAAGGCAAGGGTTCCTTCGCTCATACTTTGTGAGCAGGGATGTGATGGGAAGGGAAGATGGAGTGAAATAAGGAATGTGCTCTTAGCTTCAGTGTATATTAAATTGTGGAAGGAAGAGTGCACACGGGAGGACCAAGCCCCACAAAGGGCCCAATCCCAGCCCTCAGGCTCCAGCCGTGGCCCTCGGCCCTCTGCCCTCTGCCCCCGGAGCCCGGACGGTTCTCTGGGCAGAAGGTGCTGAGAAGCGCAGGGTGGCCGCTGCTGCCTTTCCCATGAGCATGCACCATGCAGAGAAACCACCTCAAGCTCCTTCTGACCGATGGGGCTGCATCCCCACAGACCAAGTCCTGCATTCTCCCCAAGAAAGCCCTTGTCCTAGTGACGGCAGAGCTGGCTGGCGGGCAGGGAGCGGGCAGCAGCTCTCGGCACAACAAGAAATGGTAGAGGAGTCCGCCTTCTTTTGGTTTCCCGCCCTCGGGGCTAGCTGTCCGCCTTCTTCATGTGGTGGAAGAGGTTACAGAAGAGCTCATACCAGAAGAACACGAAGCCAGTGGAGAGAGCAGCCTTCAGCAGGCTGGGGGACAGGCCCTTGAAGAAGCCCGTGGGGCCTTCCTCTCGCAGCACCTGCTGGGCACAATGCAGGAGGCCCCTATAGCTGCGAACCTGGGCAGAGGACAGAGGGAGTGATTAACACGCAGATGCTGGCTCTATTCTCCTGTCAGCCCAGCAGCTGGCATGTCACAGCTCCCCATCAACACCTGCTGGACAAAGCAATGAACGCAAAAAGGACAGAGGAGTGAACCTTTTCCTTCTCTTCCAAGTGGACTAATAATTCAGACTTACCAGATGCAGCGCCTGGAAATCAGCACTGGACAGAGCTCCTACTGACTGGGCCTCTTACGGACCCTTTCCCCCGTCCTCCCGGCACCCCGTGGGCAGTGGATCTCAATCTGGCCCTCGTGAGCTCTGGCCTCTAGCCTGGCCTTCTCAGTTCACCACACACCGCTGCCAGACTCGCGTCCCCAAGACTCAACTCCCCTCAAGCCCTGCTCTCTCCACAGCTCCACTAACTCCCCGTTGCGATGACAACAACATTATAAACAATCAAGGGGAGTCTGGCTGGCTCAGTTGGTAGTGTGGGACCCTTGATCTTGGGGTCATGAGTTCAAGTCCCATGCTGGGCATAGAGCTTACTTAAAATAAAGGGGAAAGGAAGAGAAAAAAAGAATCAAATCAAAGCCCCACAGCCTGGTGTCAGGGTGCTGCCCCATTTGGCCTCAACTTCCCTCCCTGATCTGCCCTCATCCCCCACTGGTCCTCCCACCAAACTGGCCGCAAAGTCTGTTAGGAGCAAGGCTCTCTCCTCTGTCCTGGGCTCTCACCAACTCTCCCTGTTAAATTCAAACCATTCCCTCAGGACAAGTTCGTTAAGTGGAAAAAGGAGGTTATAAAACCTTGTATTCCACCCTGTGTTAAAACGTACGCGTGTATGTTTATGCAAAGAAACAGAACTATAGCCAAAGGTTCCGTGATTATCTCTGGGTGGGCAGTGCTGGGAGTCAGGTTTACCTTTTCGTCTCCGGGACGTCTCTGAATTTCCTACAAAGATGTATTACAGCTAACTCAATTCTTTCCCTTCCCCCAAGTAAGGAGTGCTCTCTCCCTTCCGTGTCCCATTCCACGCCACTCTTCTCCTCTGACATCTGTTGGGCATGTTTGTCCCAGGTTCCCAGGTTCCGGAGGAGCACTGGAGTTACTCCCCCTTGCTCTACCCCCAGCACACCAGGCCATGGTGCCCCTAAAGCAGCAGGTAAAAATCCAGTTTGCAAAACCCAAGCTGACTAGGGAATGATTCTTTTTTTTTTTTTTTTTAAGATTTTATTTATTTATTTGACAGAGATAGAGACAGCCAGCGAGAGAGGGAACACAAGCAGGGGGAGTGGGAGAGGAAGAAGCAGGCTCACAGTGGAGGAGCCTGATGTGGGGCTCGATCCCATAACGCCGGGATCACGCCCTGAGCCGAAGGCAGACGCTTAACCGCTGTGCCACTCAGGCGCCCCAAGGGAATGATTCTTAACATTACAAGATCCCTACAATGGGGGCTTCTGTGAATGACAAACCCTTCTAGTGCCTTTAAAATATAATTTAGTTGATCAGATTTCATTCCCCCTCTCCAGGAACCCCTACAGAATAAAGCAAAAATCTCATGCTCCGGCGGGAGTCCCCTCCATGTTCTTTAGTATTTCGGGGACCTATCTCTACTTAACGTTTATTTATTTATTTGAGAGAGAGAGAGAGAGGGAGCAGGCATGTTAGAGCTTGACAGCAGGGGAGGAGCAGAGGGAGAGGGACAAGCAGACTCCACACCAAGCACGGAGCCCAACGTGGGGCTTGACCCACAAACCTGATATCACGACCTGAGCGGAAACCAGGAGTCAGACGCTCAACCGTGCCAACCGGCGCCCTTCAACAAAGTCACCCTTCTTATGTGATTATATTCTTTGTCCCAAACTGAACTGAACACTTTTCTTTTTTTTACTTGAGGTAGGCTCCATGCCCATCGTGGAGCCCAACACAGGGCTTGAACTCACAACCCCCAGATCAAGACCTGAGCTGAGACCAAGAGTCAGACACTTAACCTACTGAGCCCCCAGGCACCCTAAGCTGAACACTCTTTAAGAGCAAACACTGAACCCTCCTTTGCCTGGATCGTCCCAGTGTCCAACATGCACAGGGCTTGTGTGTGGTTTTCCCATGTGTTTGGGGATCCCCAGGGATGGGTTGTGGGGGCTAATGCTGACCAATGGGCAGGGGAGGGGCAAGGCTCAGAGCTCTCTGCAGGGGGACGGCTCACCTGGCCAAAGGTGGCTCGGGCCCGCTCAAACCCTCCGACCTGCAGCCGCTTCTTGAGGAGGTCCAGGGGGTATGTGAGGGTCTTGCTGATGACTCCGGCTCCACTGCCACACAGCAGGTTTTTGAGGTTCTCTGAACCAAAGTGGGATTGAGGGGGAACATGAGGGAAGTGCGATTGGGGGGAAGACAAGTTCAAGGTCAAGAGCTCTAAGCCTCCGCCATAAAACTAAGACCCACCAGCATCCTGAATCTCCAAGGAGAACCACACACGGCCACTCTGGGCACGGACGGCAATAAGGAGGGAATGGAATAGGAACTTGCAGGCTCTGCGGTGTGACTCGGTTCAAGGCTTGGGAGGAAATAAATGTCGACAGTGCTACTGCTGGGGTGGCAAGAGCTGAAAGAAAGGGTCTGCAAGCGGCTGGCTTGGTTGGTTTGGTTGGCAGGGTTTGGAGAACGGGGATGTGCTAGCCTCTGACAGGAAGACCTCAGCCCGTACAAGGATCGGACAGAGATGGCTTGCGGGAGGGGGACAGTGGAGACCCGGATTCTCTTCGTGTGAGGGCTGTCTCACCGTTCTTCCTTCCCTGGGCGGGCAGGACCCACTCGTGCACATGCTTCAAGGCGCTGTAGAAGGAGAACTGGAACCCGGCGTAGGGGAAGATGGCGATCAAGGTGGGGTTCAAGCCTTTGTAGAAAACCAAGGGGCCTTCGGTCCGGTACATGGTCACCACAGCATCTCGCAGGGTTTTATACACCTGGACGGCACACAGGCAGCTCCAGTGAATGTGTGGGGGCGGTCTGGCTCGAGAACACAGCCCATCACGCTCCCCTCGCCTCAGCTAAAATCCTAGCCGCTGGGAGCATGACTTATCCTGCCAAGGGCACAAAGAAAATGCTGGACAAAAATCCCAGGGGTGGGGTTTTCCAGCAACTCCCTTCCTAGCTATTGACAAGACCAGTATGTCTGCACAAGTGCACAACGGCACATGTCTGAGGATGGCTGCCCCCGCGTCCTGCAGGACAGCAAAGACGCAGCATTCACCCTCGGGTGGTGGTTACATACATGACGACACACCCGTCCAGAAGGACACAGAGCAGCCGTTGAAAAAGGATCACACCATCTATGCAATGGATCGGGAATAATCCCCAAACATATAGTTGAATGAGAACAGTGAGAGGCTGAAGAGTGGCTTTAGTGACTGTGGAGGAACAAACTACGCAGGGATTCCACCCGCCCCCCCCCCCNCCCCCCCCCCCCCCCCCCGCCCTCAGGCATACACGAGAAACGGGGAAGGGAGAGCATGACCTCCACGGAGGGAAAGGCAGGGCAGGGGAAGAGGGAGATTGACTCTTACCATTTTATGCTATGTGGATTTTTTGCCGTGTGCATATATTTAACCTTTTGTAACCTGTCAACAGGCAATCTCCATGCAGGGAGACCACAAGGCATTGATTTTTCTTAGTACCCTTTCATTCGACGCATTCTTTGCAGTGGACCAGAGGGGCGGTGGGCACGGCGAGGCACTGAGGGGACAGGGCAGCTGAGGGAGGTACACTGCACGGAGAAGGGAGGACCCTGGCTACCTCCTCCCCTCTTAGCTCCCAGATGCTGGCAGCCACGCCGAAGGATTTCACCCTGGGGATCTCCAAGAAAGGGCCAAGCCTCAGAGAAAGGCCATCGGGCAACAAGCCTGCCATGCGCCCACAGTCCCACTCTGCTTCTCTGTGCCCCCTTTAACGCCAGGCTGGCAGCCAAGGGTCACCAGACATCTGAGGAAAGCCCTCATAAAAAATGGAGACCGGGGCGCCTGGCTGGCTCAGTCAGTAGAGTGTGTGACTCTTGATCTCAGGGTCACGAGATCCTGTAACCCACAGTAGTTACAAAAATAAAAAACAAAAAACCAAAGGAAAAAAAAACCAGAGACCAAAATGATCAATGGGGGACACAGAAATCATCTGGAAGGAAGAAGTATAGACAGAAGAAGGAAACAAAGGGAAACAGAGGCCAACCACAAAACTGGAACTGATATTCTCAGGCCACAGAGAAGGCATCACCTCTGTGATAAAAGGGAAGGGTCTATTTAAAAAAGAGGTAAGATTCAGAGAACAAGACAAGCTCTTGAGGGAAAAAAATCTTTGTGAATTTGAGTTAGGCAGATTTCTTTCTTTTTTCTTTTTTTTAAGATTTTACTTATTTATTTGAGAGACAGAGAGAGAGCAAGAGTGGATGGAGAGAGAGAGAGAATCTGAAGCAGACTCCACGCTGAGCAGAGCCCCGTACAGGGCTCAATCCCCTGACTGCGAGATCATGACCTGACGTGAGACCAACAGTTGGACACTTAACCTACTGAGCCACTCAGGGGCCCCTATGCAAAGGTTTCTTAGATAAAATACCAAAAGCAGGGGCGCCTGGGTGGCACAGCGGTTAAGCGTCTGCCTTCGGCTCAGGGCGTGATCCCGTGATCCCGGCATTATGGGATCGAGCCCCACATCAGGCTCCTCCGCTGTGAGCCTGCTTCTTCCTCTCCCACTCCCCTGCTTGTGTTCCCTCTCTTGCTGTCTCTGTCTCTGTCACATAAATAAATAAAATCTTTAAAAAAAAAAGAAAATACCAAAAGCAAGATCCATAAAAGAACAAATTGATAAATTAGGCCTTTACTGGGGCACCTGGGTGGCTCAGTCGGTGAAGTGTATGCCTTCGGCTCAGGTCATGATCCCGGGGTCCTGGGATCGAGCCCCACATCGGGCTCTCTGCTCAGTGGGGAGCCTGCTTCTCCCTTTGCCTGCTGCTCCCCCTGGTTGTGTGCGTGCATGTTCTCTCTCTCTAATAAATAAATAAAGTCTTTAAAAAAAATTAAAAACTTTTGCTCTTCAAAAAATGGACTATAAGGACGTGAAGACAGCCACAGCCAGACTCAGAAAAAATATGTAAAACAAAAACAACAAGCGACCAGAAATGGAAAACAATTTGAACAGACTGCTTCAGCGAAGAAGGTACACGGAGGGCAAGTAAGCACATAAAAAGACACTCAACATCTCTGTGGTAAAATCACAGTGAGATACCACTATTCACATCTAGTAGAATGGCTAAAATTTAAAAGAATAAAATAAAAATAGGGGCACCTGGGTGGCTGAGTTGGTTAAGCACCAACTCATGGTTTCCGCTCAGGTCATGACTTCAGGGCCCTGAGATGGAGCCCAACCCCATCCGGTTCCCTGCTCAGCGGGGAGTCTGCTTGGGGTTCTTTCCCTCTGCCCCTCCCCCCCACTCACAGGCACACCCGTTCTCTCCTTCTCAAATAAATAGATCTTTAGAAAAGAATGAAATTGCGGATGGGACCAGAGGGTATTATGCTAAGCAAAGTCAGTCAATCAGAGAAAGACAATGATGATATGATCTCACTGATATGTGGAATTTAAAAAACAAGGCAGAGAATCAGAAGGGAAGAGAAGAAAAAAAAAAAAGAAATAAGACAAAACCAGAGAAGGAGACAAAGCATAAGAGACTCTTAATCATAGGAAACAAACTGAGGGTTGCTGGAGGGGAGGCAGGTGGGGGGACCGGGTTGACTGGGTGATGGACAGAGGGGAGGGCACGTGACGTAATGAGCCCTGAGTATCATGTAAGACTGATGAGTCACAGACCTGTACGCCTGAGACAAATAATACACTTATATGTTAATTAACTGAATTTAAATTAAAAAATAAAAAATTTTAAATTTTAAAAAGAATAAAAGAAAAACAAAAACCAGATAATACTAAGTATTGGTGAGGCTGAGGAACAGCTGGGACTGTTGGTGGGAAGGCAAGACGGCACAGCCATGTAGGAAGCAGGTCGGCTTTTCCTCAAAATTGAACGCTTTCACAACTCAGCAATCCTACCCCCAGGTATTCACCCCAGAGAAACAAATGTTCACACAATAATCCGTATGTGAATGTTCATAGTGGTTTTATTCATAATCACCAAAAGACTGGAGAACCACCCTGATACCTTCCAACTAACAAACCATGGTAAGGCCACAGGACAGAATATTATGCAGCAAGGAAAAGGAACCGACCTCTCCCACGCGTGGCATGGGTGGCTCCCAGGTACAGATGCCAAGTGAAGGGCGCCCACTCTAACAACTACGTAAGACATAGTCCCTGTAAGTGACATTCTGAAAAAGATCAAACTTCAGCCAGAAGACAGATCAGTGGTTATCAGAGGCTGGCAATGGAGAGGGACTGACTCTAGAGGGGCAGGAGGACATTTTGGGGGTGATGGAACTTTTGTTTTATATCTTGATTATAGTAGTGGTTCTGTGACAGTATGGATTCATCAGAAGTCACAGAGGGGCCCCTGGGTGGCTCAGCTGGTTGAGTGTCTGACTTGGGCTTGCGTCATGATCTCGGAGCCCTGGGATGGAGCCCCCGGTCGGGTTCCACGCTCAGCAGGGTCTATTTGTCCCTCTACCCTTCCCCCTGAAAACAGAGAGTGAGTTTTACTGTGTATGTGAGAGAGACGAGAGCAAGTGCACACAGCAGGGGGAGGGGCACAGGGAAAGGGAGAGAGAATCTCAAGCAGCCTCCATGCTGAGTGAGGAGCCCAATGTGGGGCTCGCTGTCACAACCCTGAGATCACAACCTGAGCATAAACCAAGAGTTGGACGGTCAACCAACTGAGCCACCAGGCACCCCTGATTAAGAAACATTTTAAAGATTTTATTTACTTATTTATTTGAGAGAGAGAGATAGCAACAGAGATAGTGCGAGAGAGAGAGAGGACGAGTGGAGAGGAGAGGGAGAAGCAGGCTCCCCGCTAAGCAACAAGCCCTGACGCGGGGCTCCATCCCAGGACCCTGGGATCATGACCTGAGCTGAAGGCAGACTCTTAACCAGCTGAGCCACCCAGGCGCCCCATGAAACATTTTAAAGGTGAGGTTTCACACCATGGCTGCTACTGACCTATGGAAGGCGGAGGGTCTGCGGCTTTTAAACAGATCTCTTCCACTCACTTTTGCACGCAGACGATTTCCTGATCATTCCAGAATCCAGAATCCCTATCTCAGTCATCTAAGCCAGAGAGGTAATACGTTATTCTCTTCTCTCTTATACCTTTCCTTCTCACAGACCTCTTTTTAAAATTTATTATTGAAGTGTAACTGACACACAGTATTATATTAGTTTCAGGTGTACCCTCTCCTAGATTTTTTTTTTCTTTTTTTTAACTAAAGGCCGGGAAGTCACGGAAGAGGACCCCGGCCTCCCGGAGTGGAGAAGCCAATGGAGCACCAGCACGCATTTTTTCCCATCCCAGCAGCCACCATGTTGCTGAGGGCTATATGTCTTCTCCAACTACAAACACCCTTCCCCTCCATCTCTCTGCCCAGTGCCTAGGGCCCCTCATCTCATTTCACCACCAGCAGAAAGCTCTATTTCCCACTAAAGTGCCATACAGAGGGATCTAGCACTCATGTCCCATTCGTTTGCTTGCAGACTGTTCCCAGGGCACTTTGCCCTTCCAAACCAAAAATGCCATCAGGATGTCTCCTCAACAAAAGGGCTCCACCAGCCCAGGATCTCCACCCCAGGCAACGGAACCGAGCGCAGTGCTTCTGAAGAACATCCGGTTCTTAAGCAGTGTCATTCCCCACCCAAATACCCTAAAGCAGAAGGGAGACAGAAACATTCTTCTTTCTTGGTTGAGCACGTGCATGGGTGTGCGCGCGCGCACACACACACACACACACACACACACACAGCTATTCTTACATACGTCCCGGAAACAAAGATTATGGTGGGAAGGTCTATTTCAGGATTTAATCCCTCCCTTTCACTCAGTAAGTTCTTCCTGCAATCTGACTCAATCATCCCATTTCCTCTATCCATTCTTTGTGAAAACCGAAAACACTCACAATAATCCAGAAATACGATCTCAAGTCTCCCTCTCTCGGATGCCTTTACCGTCCAGCCTACCACTCATGACTCGTTCGGTTCCCGCCTGTAGGTTCTGTCTCCCTCGAGAGGCTGCGAGCGCCTGGCACGGTTACAGGTCTTACAGATGGACCGACTGAGGGGATGCAAACCCCAGCAGGCCTGGGGGTCTTGCTCCCTCTCTGGAAAAGAGCCCCGACTCCTGGCTCCCCTTCTGTTACGCGGGCACCCCTTCTCCGGCCCAGCCGCTCACCTTGGGCTCGCCCTGAGCTGCAAAGCGAGTGCGCAGCACGTCCACGGGCTGCACGGCCAGGGTGGCGGCGCTGGCGGACAGGCCGCCGCATGCGAAGTGCACTGAGAAGTCACGGGCGTCGTACTCAGTGGCTCTGTGCACCAGCTCGGTCAGCAGTTCAAACGACAGAAACTACAAGAGCACGTGACAAAGTAATTGAGAAACAGCCCCCCCGCCCCACCCTGTATACCACCATGTATACCACCATGACCCAGGTGGGGCCCAGTTCTATGGACGAGGAAATACTCTCCCTGAGCAGTGACAGAATACAAGAAACATAATTTTGTGCAAAGTGCAGATGCCATTTTTTACACTACTCGAGTAGAGCCGAATATCCAGAGGGTTAAGAAAATAGATGAGAAAAATTTTATATCAGAAAGTTGTACTCAGGGGCGCCTGGGAGGCTCAGGCCGTGAAGCGTCGGCCTTCGGCTCAGGTCATGATCCCAGGGTCCTGGGATCGAGCCCCACAGCAGGCTCCTTGCTCAGCACAGAGCCTGCTTCTCCCTCTCCCTCTGCCTGCTGTTTCCGCTGCTTGTGCTGTCAACTGAATAAATAAGATCTTAAAAAAAAAGAAAGAAAAGAAAGTTCTACTCATTAACTGTGTTTCCTCAGAGCCGGGAGAGGAGAGCCGTTATGATTCTCTGCGGGCACCCCTTCAGTGCAGCTGGCAGACTGCAGTCTGTTTGACAGACACTCTGCCCTGGAGCAGAAATTCTCTCAGGAGAATTCCGCGTATCCTGGGCTGAGCTCTGCTGTAGGCAGCTCAAGATGGCTCAGGGTCCGAGAGCACGTGGCTGGGTGTACTCGTCACACTGCAGCATCGGAGTGCTGGCCGCAGAGGCACGTCGACCCATGAGCACCTGACCCAAGCCATTGCTGTGACATCACAGGAAAGGTAGGCAGGGGCTACTCTGGCTCTAGCTGTCCGGGTGGGAATCCTGATTCTGACAACTTTGCAGCTGGTGACTTTGGCTGGGTTCATTACGTAAGCTCTCTCTGCCTCGTCTTCTGTCGGTAACATGGGGGTGACCACAGAGCCTCCCTGGAAGGACGGCTGTGAGGTAACACACGTCAAGTGCTTAACGCAGGGCCCGGCTCACAATGAGCACTGCACCTGGGCCGGCTCCTACCCCCACTACGACTGTACACCACCCCCCCCCCCAGGAAATCAACTGGTGCCGGGGCGCCTGGGGGGTCAGTCGTTCGGCGTCCGACTCTTGGTTTCAGCTCAGGTCATGATCTCGGGGTCGTGGCATCGAACCCCAAGTCGAGCTCTGCACTCAGCGGGGAGTTTGCTTGTCCCTCTCCCTCTGCTCTTCCCCCTGCTGGCACACAGGCTCTCTCACTCTCTCTCAAATAAATAAAGTCTTTAAAAAAAAAAAGAAAGAAAAAAAGACTGAAAGGAATCAACTGACGCTGAGCGACATGAACATGTGAACAAAAGCTACAGAGCCCGCATTCTCATCCTGCCCTCCACGTCCGGGCTGTGTGGCCTGTGGCAGCTCAGCTCACTTCCCCTTCTCTGCGATCCACGAACACCTGTTCTACCTTCCTCACAATGCTGCTGGGAAGTTCACAGGAAGTACAGATGTGAAAATGCTATTTTGAAAAATGAAAGGATTTGTATCGACATTTGCCAAGCCCACTGGGGGCGTGATGTCAGGAGAGTCTCCTAGGGGGCAACACCTAATTAATATTCAGTTGGGGCTAGGTCCCCCCATTGCGGGGATGTGGGGAAGGGAATGCCTAAACAGTACAGCTTGGTCTGACTCAGTCTTCGATTTCGGACTTCAAACTTCATGTAGTTTCCCAGTTAAGACAAGTAGAAATGTGGTGACCGCCTACCCAGACAGGGTCCCTGCAGGCCCCACCTCCCCATGCTCCTCTGTTGAGCAACACTAATCCAGGGCCCTGGCCCGTTCCCCTGCCACCTACTTGGACAGCTCCATAGCCTATAGAGAGAAGCTGCGCTGGGACGTGTCCTTTCCAGAATGCTGCGAGGCCTTCCTCTTGCAAAATCTGTCTCCCAGCCTGCAGGATCCCATAGTATTTTGCACTGGGGTCACTGCGAGACAGGCGTTCAATCTGAAGCTAGGAATCAAAATTGAAAAGGTCAGGACGACAGGGGCAGGTGTGGGGTGAGAAGGGGGAATTGTGGAAAATGTAACAAAGGCAGCCAAGTGCTCTCGACAAAATTCCAAGCTTTGGAAACTGCTTTGACAAGAAAAAGAAAACTTGGCCTCTAGCCATTACATGGGGAAAACAAGGGGAAGGGTACCTGGAAACGGATCTTGATGACATCCAAGGGGCTGACCATCACGCGAGTGACAAGTCCAGACACAGACCCAGCCACCGCCACCTCAAAACTGGAGATACTCCTGCCATCGGCTTTGGGGTCATAGCCAACCATCCCTGCCTCTGGCCCATACAACATCCATCAGTTTCAATCTAAAAGCAACAGACATGGAGTAAACACCAGAGCAAGTTCTTAGGGTCTCTGCTCACAAGCCACCTCCTCAGAGCAGCCCTCCCTGACCATCCCATCTAACACAGCACCCACATCCCCTTTTCTCCCCTTGCCCGGCTCTCTTCTTCTGCATATCGTTAATATACTGGACATCGATTCTGGACATCTGTTTCTTGCCACTCTCCCCCACGAGAATGTGAACCTGTGACAACGTGGCCTTGCTCTCATTTGCCCATCCCTGTATTTCCAGTGCCTGGAAAAGAGCCCAGCATGGTGAGCGCTCACATTTGTTGACTGAATGAACCAATAGGCTTGGTAGGAAATCATTCACTTCCAGAGATCAGCTTGCTTTCCAAGACACCTGGCTTTATGGCAAACTCCTGCCTGAGGTAAAGTCCCAGGCTGAGCCAGTGTGGGGGCAGAGCCCGCTGCAGCTGAGCACCGAGGGAGACGTCTGACATGCAGGCTCCAGGAGCACCCATGGGATTCCCCAACAAGCCCACATGATCCAAAGGAAGAGCCCAGCCACTCCTGAGCCCTCCTGCATTCCCTCCCCAGTTTGCACACCTCAGGCCCAGCCGTAGCAATGGAGCCGTGCTAGGCGTTGAAATGATGTCCCCTGGCCCACCTGATCCCCGGGGACTGCTTCAACCTCACCCTGGACCTCCCTCCGGCCACTTCAACTGGGGTGGGCTCTGCTCCCGACCAGTTCCTAGAACACACTGCTTGAGCTCCTATCGGCCGACCTTGCCTCTGCACCTACTCTTTCCCATGTCCGAAACGCAACGGCTCTCCCCTCCCCCCGTGTGCCCCCCACTCATGCTTCCCCAGGCCAGCCCCTCCCATGCACCAGGGCTCAGCTAAAGAGCACCCCCCAGCCCAGGGGTTGTCCTTATGTCCTCTCTAGCATTCACAGCACTTGCTCCTGGTTGAGTGCCACTGTTCTAGAGAAACACTACCATGGGTGTGTAAAATGTCATGGATTACGTCACTTTTTGTAAAACTGGATATCACACAAATGCTTACCAACAGAGGGCTGGATAAATACACTAAGTCACACCCGAACAATGGAATCCGATGCAGCCGTTAGAAGGAATGAGCTAGAGCGATACACACACTTGAAAAGACCACAACACACTGAAACATGGAAAAGACATTTCAGAACAGTACGTCTAGCATAACCCCATTTTTGCAAAAGAAAAACAGCAAGACCTATATACACTCCATACGGTAGTAGAAAGCATAGGGGAAAAGTCTGAATCAGCACACACACCGACAGGCTGGTAAGATTACCTCTGGGGGAAAGGTTGGCAAAGGAAGAGAGAAAATACATCTTTCCCTTTCTTTATACAATTCTATATCCTGTGAATTTGTTATGTCCCACCGCACCCCAAAACAACTAAAACTTTTAGAAGGGGCCGCAGAGTTAACCTAGTTCTTGAATACCAACAGTAACGGGAAAGTCAGTGTGCACACAGGGCCAAGCTCCACCCCACCACTGATTGTTTTTTTCCTCTGGAACTGTCTGCACCACTCCTTCAGCCCCAATCTCACTTTCGTGTACGAAAGTATGAAAGTAGTACTCCAAGCCATCCTTAAAATTGATGTAGCATTTCTACGTGGCTCTTTCAGCAAAGCATTCTAAAATAATATATATATTTTTAAAGTCTAATGGTGGGGCACCTGGGTGGCTGAGCAGCCAACTCTTGATTTCAGCTCAGGTCATGATCTCAGGGTTATGAGATCAAGCCCCACAGTGGGCCCTGTGCTCGGGGAGGAGTCGGCTTGAGATTCTCTCTCCCCTTCTCTTTCTGCCCCTCTCCATCCTGCTCGCACTTGCACTCTCTCTTAATAAATAAATAAAATCTTAAAAAAAAAAAAAGTCTCATGGTATGAAACCTCCCCACCCCCGCCAGGAATGTGCCCATTTCCTGGCAGCTTCTTCCTCCACACTCTTGAAGGAGGAGACCCGGCCTTTCCCATCAACTTCTCTGTGACATTAATTTGAGCTGGTTCACTCCAGGCACCTGTGAGAAGCAGCTTAAACATGGGGCAGATGACTGGGAGGCAAAGGCTCTCCAGACGCTAACCAGGGATGGCTGAGGTCACACTGAGCAGGGTGAGTGCCCTGCCATCAGGGAATGAGGCATTTCTATAAATAAGCAGCTCTGCATAGATGGACATGTCAACAGGACTGAGTTCAAGTTCTGCTTCTCCCTAGTACCCTGGGAGGCTTATTTAACCTGGGGTCTCCTCTCTCTTCTGGAAAATGGGAATGATGTCTGCCTTGCCTAGCCCAAACTGCTGGGAGGATCATGCAAGATACCCTATGTGGTAAGCTTTGTAAAAAAGGTAAAAGTCTAATATACGTGAAAGGGCTGGTTAAATACAGTTCCATAGTTACCTTACTTTTTCCACTTGTTCGAATTTCCTTCTTGTACCAGTAAGCAGTGATAGTTACCTAAAGAGACAAAATAAAAATGAAGTACAGTTGTATATGCATGATATACAGAACAGAACACCTAGAGACGGGGACCCTGGAGTGAGTGCCGGGGTGGGCGGGGGGTGGGAGAGAGTTCGCCTTTGCCATTCCCCTTCTCTTATTGCAGAAGCCCGTGGCGTTGGGCTATGAGCGGTGAGCTCCCGTGCCCGTGTGCCCATGTGTTCAGCTGGGGAACCCCGCAGACGTCCCCGCGTGTGGACACACGTGTCCAGCTGTGCCTCGGGGCGTTTTCTCCCCAAGTCTGAGAAGACGCCCGCGAAGGAGGCACCCACGTGCATGGGTGTCCCGCATGTGTGCGAGGTTTTGCCCCCAGCGTCGCTGAGGATGCTTCTCAGGTCAGGCGTGACATGTGCGCGGACAGGCACTGCCCCCTCGTGAGTGCCGGCGCGTGTGTGCGAACCCCCGTCCCCGAGCACACGACGAGGAAGAAGAAGGTAGAGGTCACTCACCCGGCACGAAGGGCGCGGCCGACTCCGCGCGGGCTTCTCTTCCTACCTCCTCTCGCAGCCTCACAGCAAAACTAATTGCGCCGGCAGTAACTGATGGGCTCCCGGACCAATCACCGAGCAGCTTCCGACAGGGGCTGGACCAATAGTTGTATAGTCGTAGATGGGCAACGCCTCTTGCAAGGTGTCACTGGAATATGTAGTCTATCGTTACTAAGGCTAGCCCCGTGGTAGACGCAGAGCCTTCTGGAAGATGTAGTCTCTGCGCGCGCGTGCGCGAATGTTATTCACGCATGAGAAGGTGGCGCGTCCCAAAGTCAGGCTGTGCCCTTGGGAGGTCGCATCGCTAAGTGCGTGTGGCTCCCATCATCCTGAGGGCGGAAGGAAGGTTGGGTGCGCTGAATCTGACCCGCTTTCCTCAAAACAACCCGGATAATCTAAACTGGGGAAAGATGGCGGGACGTTTAGCTAAAGCCTGGAGGACTTGGGAGAGAGAGGAGATGGGTTTTTGAAACCAGGAAGAGGACGGCAAGAAGTTAGAAGTTTTGTTTCCCCCTAGGGTTTATTATGCATAATTTCTAATTATAAAAATAATATAAAAATACAGACTCTACAGAAAATGTAGAAACTAAGGGGGAAATGACTCATCCTACCGCTCTTATGCCAAGTAGCATCAGTGTTTTGCAGGACAGTATTTCTTCCTGATTTTTTTTTTAAAGATTTTATTTATTTATTTGACAGAGATAGAGACAGCCAGCGAGAGAGGGTACACAAGCAGGGGGAGTGGGAGAGGAAGAAGCAGGCTCATAGCAGAGGAGCCTGATGTGGGGCTCGATCCCATAACGCCGGGATCACGCCCTGAGCCGAAGCCAGACGCCCAACCGCTGTGCCACCCAGGCGCGCCCCCCTTCCTGATTTTTTAATTGCATTTTTCCCATCAGTGCAATCACTTTGACGCACAATTTTAAAACATAATTGCCCCAACATTATTTTTTTTAAAGATTTTATTTATTTATTTGACAGAGACAGCCAGCGAGAGAGGTAACACAAGCAGGGGGAGTGGGAGAGGAAGAAGCAGGCTCCCAGTGGAGGAGCCTGATCTGGGGCTCGATCGCAGGACTCCGGGATCACGCACTGAGCCGAAGGCAGACGCTTAACGACTGAGACACCCAGGCGCCCCCCCCAACATTATTTTGAAGTAAATACCAGACATTGTATGATTTCACCAGTTAACATTTCAGAATGTATCTTTAAAAGACAAGCATTCCCCCTTTTAAGGCGTATCCCCCAAACTATCATCCGGCCCCCCAAAAATAATTTTCTGCCTTCAGCTCAGGTCATGACCCCGAGGTCCTGGGATGGAGCCCCACATCAACTCCCTCGGCAGGGAGCCTGCATCTCCCTCTCCCTCTGCTGCTCCTCCTGCTGTGTTCTCTCTATTCTCTCTGTCAAATAAATAAATATCTTTAAAATAATAATAATAAAGTTTGTCTAATTGAGATCAAGACTATACATTACAACTGGTTAATATATCTCAAGGCTTTTCAAATCTATGGTTTCCTTTTTTTTTTTTTTTTTGCTTGTAATTTCTTTCATTTTCTTCTCTTTTCTTTTCCTTTCTTCCTCTCTTTATTTATTTGTTTTTTAAGAAAGTAGGTGGTTTGTCCTGTTGAGTTTTCCCCAGGCTGGATCTTGTTCATGGCATCTGCATGAAATTGTTTCACCATCTTCCTCTACCTTCTGTGTTCTCTGCATATTGGTAGTTAGATCTAACGGGTCTGATAAGAACAGGTTTGATTTTTTTTTAAAACAAGATTACTTACCTGGAATTGTGCAGCTCCATAAGGAGAATCACAGTGCGTGCTTGTCTTTCATTTTGTGGCGTTTGTAGCCATTAATATCATTGCATTGATTAGGGGCTGTAAATGGTGACATCACTTCAGCATTTATGCTGGAATACCTGTAAGAGGAACATCCCTTCATTGATTAATGAATTGCATGAGGTACATGTCATAGAAGAAAGGCGGGATTAAATTGTGACTCCGTTTTTAGCAGTTTTCAAAATAATTCACTGGTTCCCTAGTATATTCCAAAGGTTATTGATCAATGAGATTCTTTATTGTTATTATCCTTATGACCACAAAACATTTTATTTTGTTTTAATCTTACTTATTTTTAATTTTTAAAAATAAGCCCTACGCCCAACATGAGGCTTGAACTCATGATCCTGAGGTCAATAGTCGCACGCTCTGTGAACTGAGCCAGCCAGGTGCCAACATAAAACATATTTTATATCTATTATTATGAACACGTGGATTTAAACATATTTGTCCTTGGGGCACATGGCTGGCTCAATGTATGTTGTCAGTGTATATTTAACTCTTTAAGATACTGCCAAACTTTTCCAAAGTGATCGTACTGTTTCACTTTCCTGCCTGTAGGATGACATTTCTAGTTTCTCCACATCCTTGGTGAGGTCATTCTTTGTAAATCTACCCATTTGAACAGATTTGTAGTAGCGTCTCATTGTGGCTTTAATTTGCATTTCCCTAGTGACAAGGTTAAATATCTTTTTGTGTGCATACTTGCTATCTTGTATCTTCCTGGTGAAGTATTTGCTCAAATCTTTCACCCATTTTTAATTGGATTGCTTTGTTTCTTATTGTTGAGTTTGGGGAGTTTTTCTGTTTTCTGGATATAAGCCCCTCATCATTATATATGTAGCTTACCATTATACATGTGGCTTGTGTTTTCACTCATGCCTTTCAAAGAGCAGAAGTTCTTAATTTTATGAAGCCCAGTTTATTGATTTTTTTCCATTATGGATCATGCTTTTGATATCATACCTTAGAGCTCCTCGCTTAGCCAAAGGCCATAAAGAATTTTCTCCTACGTTTTCCAACAGAACTTTTATAGTTTTAGGTTTTACATCTATATCTCTGATCCATTTTGGGTTCTTTTTTTTTTATTTTTAGATTTTATTTATTTAGTTGAGAGAGAGAGCACAAGTTGTGTGGGGGGGTAGTGGCAGAGGGAGAGGGAGAAGTAGGCTCCCCGCTGAGCAGGGACCCTGAGATCACGACCTGAGCGGAAGTCAGACGCTTAACTGACTGAGCCAGCCAGGTGCCCCCCTCCCCCTTTTTTTAAGTAAGCCCTAGGCCCAACATGGGGCTTGAACTCATGACCTCAAGATCAAGAGTCACATGCAAGATGCCTGGCTGACTCAGCTGGAGGAATGTGTGACTCTAGATCTCAGGGTCATGGGTTTGAGCCCCACATTGGGTGTAGAGATTACTAAAAAATAAACAAACTTAAAAAAAAAGTTGCATGCTCTACCAACTGAGCCAGCCACGCACCCCTGGGTTCATTTATGTGTGTGAGAGAGGTAAGGATTGAAGTTCTTTTTTTTTTTTTTTTTTTGTGGGTTTTTTTTTGCATTTGGATATTTCATTGTTTCAGCACCTAGAAGTCACTGGTTTTTTTTTTTAAAGATTTTATTTATTTATTCGACAGAGATAGAGACAGCCAGCGAGAGAGGGAACACAAGCAGGGGGAGTGGGAGAGGAAGAAGCAGGCTCATAGCAGAGGAGCCTGATGTGGGGCTCGATCCCAGAACGGCAGGATCACGCCCTGAGCCGAAGGCAGACGCTTAACCGCTGTGCCACCCAGGTGCCCCTAGAAGTCACTGTTTTTGTTGAAAAATCTATTCTTTTTCCACTGAATTGCCTTTGGCACCTTTGTTGAAAATCAGTGGTTCCCATGTGCACAACATTTTGGCTTCTGCTTCTCTTCATTCAATTTAGGTGCTGATAAGCATTGTCCACATGGGAAAAGGATAGTAAAAATGTTAAGGTGGGGGCACCTGGGTGGCTCAGTTGGTTAAGTGTGCAACTCTTGACTTCGTCCGACTCTTGATTTTTGCTCAGGTCTTGATCGCATGTTTGTGAGTTCAAGCCCAGCGTTGAGCCTGCTTAGGAAAAAAAAAAGTGTTAAGGTGGCCAACAGTGGACAGAACCAGGTAGAGAGATTTGGCTTTCTGTCCTTGAAAATGCCCTCCACTTTGTCCTCACTTTTGAAAATGTCCCCCACTCTGTCCTCACTCATCTCCTCTGTCTCTTTGCTCGGAGATTGCCTTATTTCCCCATGAAAGCCCAGCCTCTGTATTATATCTCTGTTTTCATCAGTTTTGTGGACTGACTGCTACCTCTCCCACATAATCTCCTAAGCTCGAGAGATCTTTGGTTCTATTTTGTTCTGGACTAGAGCAAGCCCACATTTTAGAAGAGACCTCCCGATGGTCACTCACAGCTAAGCCAGCAGGACTTTGGCTACTGGCTAATTGTGGAGTGCATTACACTCAGGGAACGACAGATCATGAGAACTGGAAAGATTCATGGAGATCACTTAGTCCTGCCAGGGCCCAGAGGGGCTAGGCCATGTGCCCAAGGTCCTTCAAGGTCGGATGGCAAATTCCTGGCCCAGCTGAAATGAGATCTGGGGCAGGTGCCAGCTTTCCTGGGCTTACACCTTGGCTCCATTTATTTTTGAGATTTAAAATCTGGTCATTTCATTTTAAGTTAAATATACTAAGTAAGTCCTATCACGTGAAAAGAGAAACCAGAGAAAAATGTTTCCCGTCAGCTTGGGGAAGTGAATCCTTCTGTGACCTCATCAGAAATTTACCCTAAAGAGACCTATTAAAAGCTTCTTTGGACTTCCCCTGGCTCCTCAGAGGAAGTAAATACTTCCTTGGCCTTGACCAAATAGACTTGGTATTTATCAGCTGCCTCACCGATGATCTTTTCAATCACGGGCGAAAGAATCCCTTACTGCCCGAGTGGGCTGGTCAGCCGTGCCATCTGGAAGAGGCCGGAGAGCCAGGAGGTGACTTGCTGTGGCTCTGTGGCAAGGCACTCCTCTCTCTGGGCTGCAGTTTCTCCACCTCTGAAGACGGAGGTGTTGGCCTACAGGCTGTCCAAGCTTTGCTGCCTCTATGCCTCCAAATGTCTAAAAACCTGTGCATTTTTAGTGGGCATCCAAGGGTTCTCAACTTCAGCTAATCATCTGGGACGCTTATTTAAAAATGCAGATATCCCTCCGTAGGGACACTTATCCTGATCAAGCAGGTCAAGCATGTGGGCTCAGGAATAAGCATTTTGGTTGGTGGCCCATATTTGAAGGGACATTGAATTAGGGGTACACATCTTAGCTGATCATCCAAGGCTCCCCTTGTTTCTTTCCTCTTTCTTATGACTCTTATGACTCAGGATGCGATGAAGGGCCTCTATGCCCCATCATTTTTTTCCCATCAAATATTTATTGAGGGTCTGCATGGCCAGACACTGTTTTAGATGCTGGGGATATAGCAATGAACAAATCAGAATCTCTTTTCTTTTGGAGCTGACTTTCTTTCATTTAGAAATATGTATCTCAGGTAAAATAAATTAATCAATAAATATGTATCTAAGTTTCCTCCATATCTCTCTGTGGCGTGATGGCTCACTTCTTTTTAGCACTAAGTAATTGTCCACTGTCTGGATGTATCACACATTCACCTACTGAAGGACATCTTGGTTGCTTCCATGTTTCAGTGATTATGAATAAAACTTCTGGAAATATCTGCATTTGGGTTTCTGTGTGCATGTAAGTTTCCATCATTCTTATGTGCTTATTTTTTAAACTTTGGGGCTGTAAGTTTGAGAAAATCATGAAAAGGCAGCAACTGTCAAACGGTTCTGGAGGAAGCTCTGACAGGGTACATGCAGCCAAAGATAGAGGCACGTCTGAGCAAGTTCCCTTTTCTGTCCTTTCAGATTTACTCAGCAAATGACTCAAACACCAGTAAACTAACCAAAGGGCGGGAGAAAGAAAAAAAAAAAAACAAGAAAGAAGGAGGATTCACTGTCCAGTAACTTTCAAGAGCTGATTTCTTATACATTTCAACTTTCTTCAGCTGCTCTTCTCAGTAGAGCCAAACGTCAAGAGGCTATCAGGAATGTCAATGTCAGCCCAAAGGGAAAGCTTTCCAAGTTTGCTGGAGGGGTCTCTGGGCTTCCGGCTTTCTGGTTTTCAGCATTTGGTTCTCTCTGACAAGATCGTCCACCTTTGTGGGTGACAACACCTCACCTGTCATCACCCATTTCTGCGCTCCACTGAGAAGGTGTTTCCTGGGGTGTCCATGGGAAACCAGTCTTCACTCACCACCTGGTGCTTAAAGGAAGAGTGGGTGCAGCTCTATCATGAAGGAAGGGCTGGCGTGCCCCAGGTCAACTGCAGACCACCTCTTCTTTCCCCATGACTTCCGATCTCACCAGACTCAGGATGACTACTTCTGGGAAAGTCAAACTTGGATGTAAAGTTGAAAATACAAAGATGAACAAGCCAATAAACAAATTAGGCAAGAGAGTTGAACAGACATTTTGCAAAGAAATACACAAATGGATAACAAGCAAGCAAAACACTCAGCATCGTTAGCCAAAAGGAAGTGCAAATTAAAACTGTAATGAAATACCACCACACAGCCACCAGAATGGCTAAAATTTAAAAGACTGATGACACCAAATGTTAGCAAAGCTGTGGAGCAACTAGAGCTCCCACACAGCACCAATGCGATTATGAAATGGTGCAAACACATGAGAAGAGGTCAGGCAGTTTCTTATTAAATTAAACATCTATACACCTGTGACCCAACAATCCCACTTGTAGGTTTATCCAAGAGAAATGAAAACACGTTTACAAAAAGATTGTGTAAGATTGTTCAGTGCAGCCCAACCTGGAAAGCTCTGAGATGTCCATCAACAGAATGTATAAGATGTAATACATCCACACCGTGGGCTGCTATTCAGTGATAGAGGGGAAAGTGAAACACGGCACAAGGAGGACGTCTCAGAAACACCCAGGTCTTTTGTTACATTCTGCTCCATTCATCCAACCCTTCTGAGAGCAGAATTAGGTCATCCAGAGCTTGGAGTGGAAGAAGATAAAGTGGTAATATAGAAAGCATCTCAGAAACCTCAACAGTCCTGATCCTACAAGAGAAAATCGTGTTCTCCTGCCTGCCGGCCTCTAGCTTCAGCAGGAGTCATTCCCCTGCAATGTCCTGCCCTTTAGCCAGTGGGCATGTTTGCTCCTTCTGGAATTCAGCATCGTGTGTGTGTGTGTGTGTGTGTGTGTGTGTGTGTGTGTGTGTGTGTAATTTGCCATTTCAACCATTTTTGTAAAGATTTTGTTTTTAAGTAATCTCTACACCTACTGTGGAACTTGAACTCACAACCCTGAGATCAAGACTCACAAGCTCTACCAACTAAGCCAGACAGTCTCCCCGTTTTCAACCATTTAAAAAAAAAAAGATTTTATTTATGTATTTGAGAGAGAGGATGAGCAGGGGGAGGGGCAAAAGGAGCGGGAGAATCAGACTTCCTCCTGAGCGTGGAGACCCATATGGGGCTTGATCTCACCACCTCATGACCTGAGCCAAAATCAAGAGTCAGAGACTTAACTGACTGAGCCACCCAGACACCCCTACAAGGCAGATGAACCTTGAAAACATTCTGCTGAGTGGAAGAAACCAGACACAAAAGGACAAATACTGAATGGTTCTATCTCTATGAAGTATCTAGAGTCGGTAAATCCATAGACATAGAAAATAAGGTCGAGGTGCCCGTGGGCCAGCAGGAGGAGGGGATGAGGACTTACTGTGTGATGGATACAGAGTTTCTGTTTGGAGTGATGAAAATATTTTAGAAATAGTGATGATTGTACAACATTGCAAATGGAATGAATGCCACTGAATTCTACATTTAAAAATGGTTGACAATGGGGGCTCTGGGGTGGCTCAGTCTGTGTCTTTTAAAAAGAAAGATTTATCTATTTGAGAGAGAGAATGAGCAGGGGTAGGGGCAGAGGGAGAGGGAGAATGAGAGGGAGAGAAGCAGGCTCCCCACTGAGCACAGAGCTGATACGGGGCCCAATCTCCTGACCCTGAGATCTCCACCCAAGCCGAAATCAACAGTCAGATGCCCAACCACCTGAGCCAACCAGGCGCCCAATAAATATATCTTTAAAAAAAAAAAAAAGGTTCATCTCAATTGTAGCATGAATCACAACATCATTCTTTTATATGGCTGAATAATACTCCATTTGTGTGTGTATACCACATTTGGTTTATGCATTCGTCTTTTGATGGACATTTGAATTGTTTCCACTTTTTGGCTATTGTGAATAATGCTGCAACAAATAGTAGCTTACACGTATCTGTTTGAATCCTTACTTCCAACTCTTTCAGGTACATGCCTAGAAGTAGAATGTTGGATTATACAGTAATTCTATGTTTAATTTTTTTTAGGAATCACCAAATTGGTTTCCACAGCAATTCCACATACGCACCAGCCACGTATGAGGGTTCCAATGTCTCCACATGCTTATTAATATTTCTTTTCTTTTTTTTGTGCTATTTTTTAACAAGATTTATGTATTTATTTGAGAGAGAGAGAATGCAAGTGGGGAGAGGCACAGAGCAAGAAGGAGAGAGAATTCTCAAGCGGACTCCCTGCTGAGCTTGGAGCCCTTTGCAGCACTTGATCCCAGGACCCCGAGATCATGACCTGAGGCAAAATCAAGAGTCAAACATTCAACCACCTGAGCCATCCAGGCGCCCCAGATGTCACGTGCTTTTACATATACTATTTTCTTTCCCTCAGCGTCTCTCTGAACCCTGTTTCCCCTTCCCTCCCTTTGCTCCCACCCCTGTCCTGAGATAGATCATGGATTGGCTTCCTCCACATGTTTTGAGCTCCCTGAAGGTTGGTGTTTGGTGATCTTCCCAGTCTGTGTCCAGTGCTTGGCACAGACCCATGTACAAATGCTCAGTAGTTGGGGCGCCTGGCTGGCTCAGTCAGTAGAGTATGTGACCCTTGATCTCGGGGTCATCAGAGTTCGAGCCCCATGTTGGGTGTAAAGATTACTAAAAACAAAACAAAACCAACTTTAAAAGAAAACGAAATGCTCACTAGTTGATACTGTGGAGTGCAGGGATGGAAGAAATAGTACCCCGCTCTGGGTCAGAATGAAATGATTTCCCCTTCCACATCTGCCTGCAGCCCTCAGAAAGTATTTATAGACAGAGGAATGTGGGTGTGGAGGAGAATTATACACGTAGGAGAGTTGAATGGGGAGAGACTGTGGGGCATCTTTGGATGTCTTTTTTTTTTTCCCTCACCTTTGGTGTGTCTCCCCCCACCCCCTTGAACTCTGGAGAAAAAGAGATGTCAGGAAATGTGGGGAATGAGCCCTTGGTAGGCAGGCATGAATGGCAGGGTATCAGGATTAGATTCAGCCACAAGGAAAGTGACAGAGCCCTACAGTAACGGTGGTTAAATTCATCAAAGTCCAGGGTAGGCTGTCCAGGGCTGGTTTGGCAGCTGTCCTCACAAACTTCCCAGGGGTGCAGACTTCTAGTTCACCACGCCAACATCCTAGGTGTGGCCCTCACTGTCTGACCCAAGGCAGCAGCTGGAATTCCAGCAGCAGGATGGAGGAAGGACTGAAGGAGAAAGGGATTGTGGAAGGTTACCTGGAGTTGCCACATGAGACTTTCACTTGAATCCCATTGGCAAGAACTTAGTCAGCCGGGCCACACCTAAAACCTAGAATGGCTCAGACAAATGGTCTTTATTCTGGCTGGTCATGTACAAGATCCAAATTGAGCATCCCGCTACTATAAGGAAGAGAAGAGGAAAAAATGGCAGATAGCCAGCCTCCACCGCAGACGGGCACAGATAAAGATGTATTGAGCAAATACCGTATTTCCAGCATTGTGCTTGACCTTTTATATATTACTCACTTCTCCCGAAACCCTAGGAGTCAGACACCGTATTCCATCATATTGATGAGGAAACAAGGTCAGAGGCGTTGGGTAACTCACCCAAGGTTACACAACTGTCCAGAGCTAGGACGACAAACTTCACCATCGGCTGAATGTGGGTGTCCCCCCCAACCCTGCCAAATCCAGATGTTGAAGCCCTGACCCCCAGTGTGATGGTATGAGGAGGTGGGCCCTTTGGGAGAGAATTAGATCTAGATGAGCTTATGGGACTGGGGTCCTCACAATGGCTTAGTGCCCTTCTAACTAGAGCTCTTTCTTTCCACCTTGCGACGAGGAAGCAGGGCGGCAGCGTCACCAAGAACTGGATCCGCCGGCATTGTGATTGTGGACTCGCCAGTCTCTGGTACTTTGTTATAGCAGCCCTGAGCTGACTGAGACAGACTTCAAAGCTCTTCCCACCACATCCAGCTACCTTGGGAGTCATAGAGGATGGAAGGTTGGGAGAGAAGTTTAGCCATCCTTTTCTGAAATTCACACCAGCTCGCCAGGCCAGGAAAGGCAGCAAGGGTTTGGGGGAAATACAGTCATATTTTTAAATGCATTTGCCCCTTGTTTTCACCTCTTAGGGTAAGAGGTGCGGCTGGAAAGCAGGAAGACAATGTTGTCACTGGTCTGGTCCTCACGGCACTGAAAACAGGACGACTGTACAAGGAAGAAGTAAGGCTCTGAGCGCTTGGACAAGTCCCTCAATACTGACTCTGGGCATCCAATCCCTCAGCCATCCTATCAAAGATGGAGGGTGGACTAGAGCAGGGCTTGTCCTGAGGTAGAAACCTCAGGAAGCTTTGCAAAGAATTTTTTTTTCTTACATGTCTATTTTCTATTTTCCCTTTTTGTGAGGTTCCAGAACCAACTATTATAGCCAACAATGCTTATTTCTTTTTTTCCTTTTTTTTTTTAAATTAAGTAGGCTCCACTCCCAATATGGGGCTTGAACTCATGACTCTGAGATCAAGAGTCACGTGCTCTACCGACTGAGCCAGCCAGGCGCCCCTGTTCATTTCTTTTTTTATTTTATTGTGGGAAGAACACTTAGCATGAGATCTACCCTCTTAAATTTTCATGTGTACGTTATTGTTGACTGTAGGTCCCATGTTGCACAGCCGATCTCTAGAACTTCTTCATTCTGCTTAATTGAAACCTAATGCCTGCTGATTAACCACCATTTTAGTCTTTGATTCTGTGAATTTGACTACTTTAGACTCACATGAGTGGAAACTGGCAGTATTTGTTCTCCCGTGACTGGCTCGTTTCACAAAGCACAGTGTCCTCAATGTTCATCCATGTTGTCCCCATATTGCAGAATTTCCTTCTTTTTTAAAGGATGAATAGTATTCCAGTGTGTGTGTGTGTGTGTGTGTGTGTGTGTGTGTGTGACACATCCTTTATCCATTCATCTCTCGATGGGTGTTTAGGTTGTTTCTATATCTTGGCTCTTGTGACTAGTGCTACAGTGAACATGGGGGGCTAAAATCTCTTCAAGATCCTGATTTCAATTATTTTGGATAAACACCCAGAAATAGGATTACTGGATCAGAAGGCAGTTCTATTTTTTTTTTTAAGTAGGCTCCACACCCAGCATGGAGCCCAACTCAGGGCCTGAACTCATGACCCTGAGATTAAGACCTGAGTTGAGATCAAGAGTTGGACTCTTTTTTTCTTTTTAAGACTTTATTTATTTATTTGAGAGAGAAAGAGTGAGAGAGAGAAAGCACAGGAGGGGGAAGGGTCAGAGGGAGAACCAGACTCCCTGCCAAGCAGGGAGCCCAGTGTGGGACTCAATCCTGGGACTCCGGGATCATGACCCAAGCTGAAGGCAGATGCTTGACCAACTGAGCCACCCAGGTTACCCCCCCAATTTGTATTCCCACCAACAGTACATGATTTCTCCACATCCTCACAATACTTGTTGCTTTTGCCTTTTTTTTTCTCTTGATAACAGCCATCCTGACACATCTGACATTTTGTTCTGGAAAAGGCAACCTCTCCTCACAGGTTACTTTTCTCAGGCTACAAAAGTGTTTGTAATTTTATGGTCAAAAAGCATTTGTAAAATAACTTGTATCCCTTACTCAGAACAAAATGTTTTGAACTAAAAAAAAATGTTTGGGATTTTGTGCAAATTAGGTTTTGGCACAGAGATAGGCAGATTTCATGACTGGAGTCATCGAGCATCTCATTTAGGCCTTCATCTCTTAGACTCAGTCATTTGCTTATTAAATTAATTCTGTGGGGGGCACCTGGGTGGCTCAGTCAGTTAAGCCTCTGACTCTTGATTTCGGCTCAGATCATGATCTTGGGGTCATGAGATTGAGCCCTGCATCGGGTTCCATGCTGGGCGTGGAGTCTGCTTAAGATTCTCTCTCTCCCTCTGTCCCTAACTCCACCCAGCCCCCCGCTTGTACTCCCTCTCTAATATAAAATAAAAATGAGGGGCACCTGGGTGGCTCAGTCATTAAGCATCTGCCTTCGGCCCAGGTCACGATCCCAGCGTTCTGGGATTGAGCCCTGCATCGGACTCCCTGCTCAGCGGGAGGCCTGCTTCTCCCTCTCCCACTCCCCCACTTGTGTTCCCTCTCTTGCTGCCTCTCTGTCAAATAAATAAATAAAATCTTAAAAATAAATAAATAAAAAATAGAATTAAAAATAAAATAAAATAATTCTGTGGGGCCAGTCCCAGTGCAGGGAGATCTAGAAGCAGTTGGAAGACCCTTCTCAGAGCTGGCCTAGTTATGGGGTTTAAACTTGAGATTTAAAAACAATTTTGTCCCTATGAGACCAACTGCCAAATCACTTCAAACGGTCCGGGAATTCAGTAGGAAAGTGAGATCAAAACCTGTGTCAGGAAATCGATACCTTCCCATATACAAACACCCAGCAGTGAGACGGCATGATGGAAGAGGTCTGATTTCCAATGTCAACAAAACAGATGAAATATCTGGGAATAAACATCACAGGAAACGTGCAAATCCCCCCTGCACCAGGAAAACTCTGAAACATTCCCAAAGGACATGAAACTGAAAAGAACGCTCTGTGTTCTTGGAAAGGAAAACCAAACATCATAAAGATGTCAATTCTCCCAAAGGTAGTTTATAAATTGAACATGATCCAAATAAAAACATCCAAAGGCTTTTTTTCTAGAACTAGAAAATCTGAAGTTTACACTGAAAGCATGGAGAAGCAGAACAGCCAGCAGAACTCTCGGAGGGAGAGAGGCTGGGGAGGAGGGGCCCGTCGGACACCCAAACCTTCTGGAAGCCTCAGGAATGAGCGTGGTGGGTGTGCCCAGCAACAGAACCACACCACCATGGAAACTCAGTGTGTAAAATGCATCCTCTCAAATCTGAAAGCTGACAATGGGCTTTTTTTTTTTTAAGTTTTATTTATTTGTTTTAGAGAGAGAGAGTGAGCGCAGGGGGCAGGGGAGGGATGGACCAAGAGAATCTCCAGTAGATTCCCTGCTGAGTGCGGAGCCCAACAGGGGCTGAATCTCAGGACCCTGAGATCATGACCCTGAGATCATGGCCTGAGCCAAAATCAAGAGTTGGATGCTTAACCAACTGAGCCACCCAGGCGCCCCTGACAATGGACGTTTTGATAAATGCTATCTGGACAGCTGGGTAGCTTTCTGGAAAAAGAGAGCTGGGTCTAACTTCACATTGATCACCAGGGTAGCCTTCAAATGGGTCAAAGGTTGAAACATAACAGTGAGAATGTGGATAACTCCTTTGCCCTCAACAAGAACAGGAGCAGTGGGTGGGCACAGGGCGGACGGGAGAGGGCTGGCATGCATGCGTGGATTACCAGGCGTGGGAGCTGGCGGCGGGGAGCCCACAGTACCTGGGCAATCCTCACATAGCTTAGCGAACGAAGTTTCTTTTTTTTTCTTTTTTAAAGATTTTATTTATTTATTTGACAGAGACAGCCAGCGAGAGAGGTAACACAAGCAGGGGGAGTGGGAGAGGAAGAAGCAGGCTCCCAGCGGAAGAGCCTGATGTGGGGCTCGATCCCAGAACACTGGGATCACGCCCTGAGCTGAAGGCAGACGCTTAACCACTGCGCCACCCAGGTGCCCCACGAACGAAGTTTCTTGAGGCTTAGAGAGGTATCTTGTGTAAGGTCACCTCCTGGTTGCTCCCAAAGCATAGGAGGCAACCTGTCCGAGGCCACCCGGAGTCTGGGTCCTAACCGCGGCTCTGTGGCTCCTGACCGCAGATAAGACTGGCCACCAGGTGGTTCCCGAAGCGAGGCACACGGCTTGGGGGTGGCGGGAGGGTGGGGCCAAAGGCGGGTCAGGGAGGGTCCTGCCTTCAGGGAGAAGCTCCTCAGTTGGACAAGAGCCCAGTAACGCATCAGGTGGAGCAAGGGTAGGCATTTGGGGTGGCGCAGCAAAAGCTCACTGGAAGCTGGTCAGGAAAGGCTTCTCAGAGGGTGTGGGGCTTGCGGAGTCAGTTCCTGCCTCAGGCTGAGCCTACGGAGACGGCAGAGAGGGAGAGAGCCCTTGGCCTTGGATCAGAGATGCTGGCTAAAGCCAGAGACACTCAGAAGGGACGTAAGGGGCCAAAGAATTGGAGAACTGGCCCAGAGAACCAGGATCAGACTATAAAAGGCCTTGAATGCCGAGATCATAATCAGTATTGGTCCCACAGCACCTACCAGTTTCAAAACACTACACACAATCACGTTGGAACCTCAGGCCCGCCTGGTGCCATTGGCACTTTTTTTTTTAAGATTTTATTTGTTTATTTGAGAGAGAGGGAGAGATAGCGAGAGCGTGAGCAGGTGGAGTGGCAGAGGGAGAGGGAGAAGCAGGGAGCCCGATGTGGGGCTTGATCTCAGGACCTTGGGATCATGACCTGAGCCGAAGGCAGACGCTTAACGACTGGATTAAAGCCCTGGGCCTCCTGTCTTGCACTTTCCCCTACATCACACCGTTCCTGAGGGTCAGGAGTCTGCCCTGTGTCCTGGAAGCTGGGGAAGGTTTCTCAGCAGAGGAGGGAAGAAGTGGCAGGGCCGCCACAGTCGGGGTGGGGCGGAGACCGAGGGGCCGGCAAAGGATGGCCTCGTGTCCCTGCACCCACGGGCTGCCTCCTGCCTCTTCCACCCCTCCTCTGCTGCTTCCTCCTCTCCCCTTGTCTAGCCCTCAGGGCCTGGCCTTCCTTGGGCTCCGCTGCATTCTGCCCTGTTCCCTCGCCGAGTGGCAAGTGTAGGGTCTCAGCCAGGGCCGTGGTTTCAGGGCCACCTCTATGCCCACAACCTCTCATCCCTGGTCCCCTGCTCAGATTTGTGTCCCTGAGCCACAGGCGAAGACATCCTGTTGCCCCAAGACATCTGTCTGCTGGCACCTCCAATTCCGCTTGTCCAACCGGTTTCCCCACACCACTCCTGCTCCCCCTACTCCAGGGCTCCCTGTCTCAACCCATAGCAGCCGCTGCCCCCACTGCTCAGACAAGGATCCTAAAGGTCATTGCCAACCCTCTGTAGTGTAAGCTCCAACAGGTTTCTGCTCTTGTTTTGTTTTTGTTTTTTGAGCGAGTGCGAGCAAGCGGGGAGAGGCGGAGGGAGAGAGAGAGAATTTTAAGCGGGCTCTAAGGCCTAGCACGAAGCCCGACCCCGGGCTCGATTAAGCCACAGAGCCACCCGGGTGCCCCGGTTTCCTCTCTTAAAATGCAAGTGACTGGTTTAAGCTTTGATCGCTGACCCACTTCAGAGGGTTCTTTGGAACACGCACATTGCCAGCCCCACGACCAGACAGAGAAGTAAAGAGCCCACCGCCTCCCAGCACTGAGGCTCCTTTGTTTGAACGATCCTGGTTGATTTCCATGACTGATTCCAGTCACTTGTTTTTTTCTCTTCTGAGCTTTAAATTCCCACTCCTTGAGATCCTAGGCCTCTACCTTTGACCCTAATTAAAGCAAAACACTGCCCCTGCCTCCTCTCTCCCTGTGACCTCACCATGTGGCCCAGGTGTGGCGTTTCCAGGTCCTGTATGTGGCAAATATTTTTTCAAAGTTTCCTGATGGTTATTGCTGAAGGGTGCCTTGGAATCATAGTAAGAGCCACGAGGCCTGTCCAGCCACAACACTGGTTACTGATGGGCTGAGACCCACACACGACACCCTCCTTCCCTTTCACCCCCAAGTCTTGGCAATCTGTTCTCCTCAATATGGCTACCGTCAACCAGCTCCTCTTTGCTCTCCCTGCCAGCGCCCTCTGTCACCAGGGTAACTGCAAGTGTCTCTTACGTTGTCCCCTTTCTCCACTGACCAAACCAAGCAGGACCACGGCTACTCCTTTGCTTAAAATCCCTCAGGGTATGTCCTCAAAGAACCTTGCACACGAATGTTCACAGAAACATCGTTCGCCAGAGTGGAGACAACTCCAAAGGTCCACAGGTACGCACGGATAGATGAGATGTGTGTCCATGCCATAGAATGGTATCCGGCCACCACAAGGAGTGAAAAACTGACACGTGCCCCCACACGGCTGAACTTTCCAAACACAATGCTGGGCGACAGCAGCCAGACACACAAGGCCGCATGTCAACAGACCCCGTGTGCACGAAATGTCCAGAACAGGCCAATCCATGGAGACAGAAAGTAAGTCTACTTATTGGTGGTCGCCAGGGGCATGTACGGGTGGGGGGAAGTGGGAAGTGCCTGGTAAGGGATACATACTTTCTTCTTGGGATGATGAAATGTCCTAAAATTCATTGCCTAATTCCGTGAATAACACTAAACACTATTGAATGGGATGCTTTATTTTTTTAATTTTTTAAAAAAGATTTTATTTATTTGTTTGACAGAGAGAGAGGCAGCGACAGAGGGAACACAAGCCGGGGGAGTGGGAGAGGAAGAAGCAGGCTTCCCGCTGAGCAGGGAGCCTGATGCGGGGCTCAATTCCAGAATGCTGGGATCACGACCTGAACCAAAGGAAGATACTTAAAGACTGAGCCACCCAGGCGCCCCAGGATGCTTTATTTTTTTAAAAAAGATTTATTCATTTATTTGAGAGAGTGAGAGAAAGCACAAGACAGGGGAGGGTCAGAGGGAGAAGCAGACTCCCCCCGAGCAGGGAGCCTGATGTGGGGCTCCATCCCAGGACCCTGCGATCATGACCTGAGCTGAAGGCAGATGCTTTACCGACTGAGCCACCAGGCGCCCTGAATGTGATACTTAAATGGGTGGGAAATGAGTTGTATCTCAATAAAACTATCCTTAGAAAAACCCCCAATCGCCCAAGCCGCTAGGGGTCTCCACTCCCAGCTCCTGCCCGTGGCTTACACAGCCCTGCTTTACCAGGCCTCTGCCCCTGCGCCAACTTCTCCCTTGGGCCCCACTCTCCCTCCCTCCCCACACTCAGCTCTTTCTGGAACTTGACTTGTCCAAGGCTTCCTCCCTGGAATACCTCCCTTCCCCTCTCCACAGAGCAGTCATCCTGCCCAGCTTTTGGCTGTGTCTGCCTTTCTGGTCTTCCCTGAGTTCTAGACAGGTGGGAGCCACTGCTGAATGTCCCCCAAACTCCTACACTCCCCTTGATCATGCCGCTCCTCCCACTGAGTCACTATTTGCCTGCCTTCCCCCGCAGACGGGGAGGTTGGGAATGCTGGTATCACTGGCCTTGCTCATGAGCCGCGTCTCGGACACAGTATTTTTAAATCAGATCATGGAGACCACGGACGTTTTAGGCGCCCTTCTACATGTGAGGGAGGCAGCAGTGCCTGAGCTCCTGCCCCGCCGACTGTACAGTCTGGCAGGGGAGAGGGGCAGAAAGACAGTCTGCACTCTATAAGAAACCCAGGAGGTAGCCAGAAGGGCTGTAAAGAAAAACAGCACTGTAAGGAACAGAAAGTGCTGGAGGCCAGGTGATTACTAATTATATTTCGAGAGGGCCTCTCTGAGCCGAGGACTCGTATTTGAGCAGAGGCCTGAATGAACCACATGACAGTCTTAACAAACATGCCCCCAGTGACCGAACAAGGACACCAGATGGAGGGTCAGAATCGTAAGAGGGAAAGGGGCAGGCTGCGCCCTCCTGAGCTGGGAGCCCGGGGAGAGAAGCGTGGCCGCAGGGTACCGGCAGAGTCTGCTGGTCTCGGGGCGACGGCAACGTGGCCGTCGTTGCTGCTTACATTTAGCTCCAGATGAGCAATTCTTTTTTTTTTTTTTTTAAAGATTTTATTTATTTATTTGACAGAGAGAGACAGACAGCGAGAGAGGGAACACAAGCAGGGGGAGTGGGAGAGGAAGAAGCAGTCTCTCAGCGGAGGAGCCTGATGCGGCTCGATCCCAGAACGCCGGGATCACGCCCTGAGCCAAAGGCAGACGCTTAACGACTGAGCCACCCAGGCGCCCCCAGATGAGCAATTCTGCTTCCTCCTCCAGACTTAACATTTCAGCCCTCTCAAGTTTCTCCCTCGCTCACTTCTCCCCAGCATGGCTCCGGAAAAGTCAGGCCAGGGTGACCGCTGTAACAAAGAGCCCCTGTCGTCAGCAGTGCGGCATGGTCAAGGTCAAGGTCAAGGTCAGCAGGCGCATCCAGCCAGCAGCGGGAAGAGAGAACGAAGGGGGCCATATGGGCCAGCCACGCCTTGAAGTGGTATGTGTCACATTCTAGGACATCGCACAGCCACATGGAACTGCAAGGAGGTTGGCATATAGTCCAGCCGACTGACTGGAAGGTGCAAGAACCAGGCTGGGCTCTGCTGTCGCTCTATGCCCTTGAAAGACCACGGCCTCATCCGCCTCATCCAGGCGATCCTGACTTGTTCTGGGCACGCGTGCCCGTCAGGTCTTCCTCAGACTCATGCTTCCTCATCGGCCGGCCACTCATCTACAAGACCAATGGAGCCCTTCATGTCTGCAGCAAGATGGGTGTTGCTCGGTCTACGCTGGAAGCCCAGCAAACACCCCTGGAGTCCCTCCTCCTTGCAGGAGGCTGCTCAGGTGTCTTTATTTATTTTTTAAAAGATTTTATTCGCCAGAGAGCGAGACAGACAGAAAGCACAAGCAGGGGGAGCAGCAGGTAGAGGGAGAGCAAGAAGCACACTCCCTGCTTAGCAGAGAGCCCAACAGGAGGCTTGACATAGGGCTTGATCATGACCTGAGCTGAAGGCAGATGCTTAACCGACTGAGCCCCCCACGTGTTCCCTGCTCAGGTTCCTTTACACCAGCATCCAGACACCACGCTGGACTAGTTTCCAGCCCACACCTCTCCGAACACTGCACCTCCTGTGTGTGGGCGGAGCCTCCTTGTCCCCCCCAAGACAGCCTTCCCCAGGACCTGGCTCAAGTCCCATCTGCCCCGTCCTCCACACCCCGCAGCAACTTTGAAATTCTCTCATGCATTGGCTTGCACACCAATAGGGGAGTCCCTTCGGAGATAGCACTGATATCATGGCATAGAAGCCTCAAGGGGGGTAATTTCCAGTTTCAGGCTGACTGAGAGCGGTAGTGGTAAGGAAATGGGCTCCCCTCAGCCTCTAGCTGCAGGGGCAGGTGCGTGCCACCAGTTCAAGAGTCAGAAAAGAACACCACACACCCCAGGAACGAAGCTGACCATGGAGTCCACTCCCAGGAGTGCTCAACAGGCTCGAAAGGGAGTAAACAGCAAAGGGGGCACCTGGTGCCCTTTGATTCTCTAGCACAGGACAGGACCAGGCGAGGAGCGGAAGCAGGGCCCCCTCATGCTTCAGGGCACTTACCCAAGTCCAGAGCAAACACACCAGTTGTCATGCTGGAGGCCTATCAGACTCAGGATAGCTGCAGCGACCCTGCCTTCTAAACCAGAGTTCTGGGTGTGTCTGGGTGGCTCAGTTGTTAAGTGTCTGCTTTTGGCTCAGGGCGTGATCCCGGCGTTCTGGGATTGAGCCCCGCATCGGGCTCCTCAGCTGGGAGCCTGCTTCTTCCTCTCCCACTCCCCCTGCTTATGTTCCTTCTCTCTCTGGCTTTCTGTCAAATGAATAAATAAAATCTTAAAAAAAAAAAACAAAAACAAAACGGAGTTCTGGATACATCTGACAAGGAGATGCAGTATTTAAAAATAAGACTATCCTTGGAGACCTAAGACCAGTGTTGCTGATCGGATGTGCCAGAATCAAGTCTTGAAAGGCTGTCTTAGTAATAGCATAAGTTTTTAATTTCAGTTAACATACAGGTTATATTAGTTTCAAGTAATTATTTTCAGACAGGATATAGTATGCCTTTTAAGCTAACGACGTCAGGGTGCCCGGGTGGCTCAGTCAGTTGGGCATCCGACTCTTGACTTGGGCTCAGGTCATGCTCTCAAGGTTGTGGGATCAAGCCTCACCTTGGGCTCCGCACCCCGAGTCTGGCTCAGTGCTCAGTGTGGAATCTGCTTGGGATTTTCTCTTTCCCTCTGCTCTTTCTCCCACCCACCCCCACTCATGCTCTCTCTCTAAATAAAATCCTAAAAAAAAATGTTAATGATGTCAATAGTAAAAGAAAATAGTATTGTGCAATGATAGAAAAAAAAATAAACCAAAGAGCTACAACATAGCAAAAAGTAACATACGACAGAATCTGCCTAGGCAGGGAAGTATTTTGTTCTAATCAGTAATCTGGTCTACTTTTAATAAAAGTCCCCACATGTCTGGGGACACCTGGCTGGCTCAGTCGGAGGAGCACACAAGCCTTGATCTCGGGATCGTGAGTTCAAGCCCCACACTGGGTGTAGAGAGTACTTACAAATAAAATCATTAGGGGTGGAGTGCCTGGGTGGCTCAGTTGGTTAAGTGCCTGGCTCTTGATTTCAACTCAAATCATGTTCTCAAGGTCCTGGGATTGAGCCCTTCGACTGGACTCCATGCTGAGCGGGGAGTCAGGTTCATATTCTCTCTTTCCTCCTCTACTCCTCTGTGCTCTAAAACAAATAAAATCTTTTAAAAAAATCTTTAGGGGCGCCTGGGTAGCTCAGTTGGTTTATAAGTAACTGACTTTTTTTTTTTTTAAGATTTTTTATTATTTATTTGACAGAGATAGAGACAGCCAGAGAGAGAGGGAGCACAAGCAGGGGGAATGGGAGAGGAAGAAGCAGGCTCATAGCAGAGGAGCCTGATGTGGGGCTCGATCCCATAACGCCGGGATCACGCCCTGAGCCGAAGGCAGACGCTTAACCGCTGTGCCACCCAGGCGCCCCTATAAGTAACTGACTTTTGATTTGAGCCCAGGTCATGATCTCGGGTGGTGGGATTGAGCCCCACACTGGGCTCTGCTCCATGCTGGGCATGGAGCCTGCTTAAGATTCTCTCTCCCTCTGCCCCCCAAGCACCGCCCACACATGCGTTCCCACTCACTCTAAGGAAAAAAAGACTTAAAAAAAAAATCCCCACATCTCATTATAAAAAAAACCCACCTCACGACATCAGTTTTAAGTGTTTTAAAAGTGTTTGGAAGGCTCTGAGTAGCAAGTGGGTTAGTCAACAGCACTACCATCCATCCAGTTCTTACAGATCCGTGCTGTGGCACATAGAATTGTTCTTCCTTCCTTAACAGTGACGAATAGCCCAACATCTGATGGTAATTCAGGATTTTGATGCCAGCCATCTTGGTAGTAAGCACACAACTCATTTGCCTCAGGGCTCTGGCTGGAGGGAAGGGCTTATGGCCCCTGGGACTAAGTATCCCCCAGTGAACACACACTCCAAGAACACACACAGTATCTCCTTGTGCTTCAGTGTAAAATAGAGCTCAGACCTGGAGAATCTGCAGTTCATGGAAACACCGTGTCTTAGGAATGAAAGTATTTCCAAGGTGCCCAGATCCAGTGTTCCACTTCCATTTTTCCTAGTTATCCAGCCTGAAGATCCCCTGCTGTCAGCAGGTCAAGACCACTTGTGCCCCTTGCCTTAACCTCTTTCCAACATGCCATCCCTGTTTGTGCCCTCAACCACCATCCCGGAGTACCTGAAGGTGGGGTCTGGGGCTGCAGGTGGCCTTGAAGCACTTGGTAGGAGTGGTCACCACCGCCCCCTCTACAATTATGTTTGAAGATGAGTCTGTTACAAACTCCCAGGTCCGCGAGCCTGTGCACCCGAGCTCCAGCTGCTGCAGGGCCACTGAGGTGAGCACAGGAAGAAGGAGCTTCAAGGCCACCTGCCCACCTACAACTCTTAGTCATCAATCACAGATGAGCTTTCCACGATGGAGTCTTCCCCCAAGGTGCTTCCCACCCACATGCCTTCCCAGGAATTACAGATCCATGGTGGAAGGAGACAATCACCAGGAAGCCTGTGAGCAAACTCTGCAAAAGCATCAACCTTCCCACTAATTACGACGCTATTCTGAGGCCATGAGTCAAACAGAGCAAGTTTTCACTTAAATGGCCCTATTCTGGAAGCATCTGCTCAGCCTCAGAGTAGCTCACAGGTGGTCTGTGAGACCAGCAAGCGTCTAGCAGGACGGTGCCGGGTCAAGTTCCTTCTCACCGAGGTCATCGCTGAAAAGCGGAGGAGTGGAAACTACTGCCCAAGTTGGGCAGCCACAAATGAGGCACTATGCTGAACTCCATTTACGAACTGGACCAAGAATGTAAGTGGAAATTCCTTGGGTTCAGTTTCTGTTCACGCTGTCCCTGAACACTTGTCTGGTCTATGACACCAGTGTGGTGTGGTGAGGGCTAGGCTCACCCCACAGCAGCCAGCTGAGCTGGCGAGTGCGCGTTAGCTCCTTTGCACATGGACACCGTTTCCACACAGACCACTCTGTGCTTCTGTTCTTTACTTCGGGGGGGGGGGGGGGGCGGCGATGGGGAGGGAGGGGATGAGAACCAAGCAAGCCACGCTCTTTGCCTTCACAAAGCTCTGGGTCTAGACCAAAGTTTCCAAAATGTGGCCTATGGTCAGAAGCACCAGGCATGCCTGTCTGTGTCCTCAGCCACCAACTCCCAGCACCTGAGGGTGGGGGCACCGCAACTCCGGGGCCCAGCAAGCTCCACGTGCACCCCCAAGGAGCGAGGCGAGTCGGAAAATAGGACACAGTAGGCCTGCCTAACACCTGACATAGCTTTTAGGTTTTTATTTTAAGTAAGGCGGGGCAGGGGGGAAATAAAGAGAAAAGATACAGAGTGAAGAATTCACTGTATGTTTATTATTCACAGTTAATCACTATCTACCAAATGCTATCCGCAGAGTTAAAGGATTAAGTACATAGGTCTTTTTATTTAAACACTGATTTTTTTTTAAATATATACACACAAAACTTAGTTTAGCAAGGCTTCATGATATACACCAATTCCAAAATAAAACAATCAAATGGTCCAGGTGTAGAATGCCAGAGATTCCTTTTATCATCACTGAGGAAAGAAGCTACCAGAAAGGGAGTGAGGCAGTGGGTGCTCTCTCCAGAAGAGCAGCTGCCTCCGGGGCCTCTGAGTACTCCAGGCTGAGTCCGGCTCCACGACCAGAGTCCAGGGGAAGACTCCAAACGACCACTTCAGAACCCAAAGGCCGTCACCAACTTCCGGGCAGCCCCGTTTCTGTTGCGGGCAGGGGATAGGGTGGAGAAAGTTCACAGGCACATCACTACAAGGGACAAGCAGCTGACAAGGCAGAGAGAGAGAGCTCTGCAATGGCCTCGGCCTTCCTACATTTCCCACTTGTCCTTCCCCAACTGTCCCTGCTTCACGGAGACTTTTCCTTGGGGGGAAGGGTGAGCAGCTATAGACACAGCCCACTGGAAACGGAGACGTGAAAGCCCAGCTACTTCTCGAACACTGCCCCCGTGCTCACCTGGGCAGGTCAGGCAGGGGACGCAGAAGATGAAAGCCATGAACAGATAACCTCTGATTTCAGAGCAAGAAAAACAAAAGCTCCCATTTTCCACCCCAGTGCGGGAACACAGTATATTAACCTGATACAGTCACAGAGCTACAGTTTAAGTTCCTTGGGCTTTCCTGTGTTTGAAATTTGCTGGCTCCAGGGTTTTTTCTCTGGGGGCTCTGGAGCTGAGGAGGGGCAGACAACTGCCAGGACTGCAAGGTCAAGGACTCTGACCCCACCCTCCCCTGTTGCCAGATCCTGTCCGAGGTGGGAAGAGCTGGAAGGTCTCCTCCTTCCCCAGCAGCTGGCGGCAGTGCACCCCTGGGGCAGCCACGGCGACTCCAGAGGGCTGGCAAATATTAAAGCTGAACCTTAAAGACTCGTGGCTGCGAACAGGCAGAGCGCCCACACCCTCCACCTGCACCTGTCTCCGCTCCTCTACCCCGCTCTCCCCTCCCCCCAGGGAGGACTATTTACACAGAGGAGACGACAAATTGGCTGAAAAAGCTCTGGACTGCCTTTAACTTATTTTAAAACAAATAAAAAAAACCACTCATAAGCAACTCTTGAAATAAGGAAAAAGGCACTATGAAAAATCAACATGCTCAATAATACCATTTGGAAGGGAAAACAATGTAGAAAAGAGCCAAAGTTTTTAGTCTGACTTTCCTCAGGGAGCCATGAGGGGTAACAGTCCTTCCTTTTGCCCCCACTCCATTTCCAATTTTGTCACAAGATGCTGGTGGCTGGGGGCTGCCCCCTCTCTGGCAGAAGCTGACCAGCAAGGGCTGCTGGCCGCTCGCCCTCTCCTGTGTGTGTGCACGAGAACACAGCCACGGCTGTCCTTCCTTCAGTCACTCCAACTACAACAGACATTTTGCATAGAGAAAATACCAGCCTGCTTGGTTTCTTTTCTTTTATTATTGGCATCAGCTAGGACTATATGTGGTATTAGACGTCATGCACTGATGGACAGAAGAGGAAAAGGATGAAAAAGAGGACAAAGGAGAAATAGGAGCAGCGGTGAAAATTTGTAATAAAAACTCTTTCCTTAATTTATAGGTAAGTTTTGGCATTTTTATATCCAACGCCCCCTCCCACCCCTCCCAAAGTTCCAACCAAAGTGAGAGGGTCACCAGGTGACCCAGCCAGGTGTTCTGAGCTCCTTCACAGGCTGCTGTTAAGACAGCTCGTGGGTTTCTTTTGTACATGTTTTAAATTTTTCACTTTCTTTAAATAATCTCTTCTTGATTCTTAGACGTTCCGGTTCACGGGGGTGACGTAATTGCGGGGAAACATGCCGGTCTGCCCGTGGCAGGCCCCTTTCCACCAGTTGGGGTCTGAGTTATCCATGACGTGGATAAAGTCTCCCCGACGGAATCCCAGCTCTCCATCCTCCTGGGGATCAAAGTCAAAGAGGGCCTGGACGTACGTTGGTTGCTGCAGAAGAGGGGCAGGGAAAGAACACCCGCTGGGTCTTTGCTCATGGCCAGCCCCCTGCCGGGTGGGACTGGTTACGAGGGCGCAACAGACGAGTGCCGACTCCTCCATGTCTCCCGAGACAACCTCCCATCCCCCCCCCTCTGTTTATCCTTTCAGGTTCTATGTGGGAGCAGGGTATGTTCACCATGGCTCACAACATGCTAGAACGTGCTAGGGCACATCCCGCCATGGCGGCCAGTGCACCACACCATGGAAGCACGTGCTGCTTATCAGGGAAGGAACTTGGGAAACAGCAGTCAGGCTCTGGTTTACAACCCCAGGCTTCGAAAAGGCTTCAGTTCCCATCGGTTTATTGCTTATAAAGTCCTTAAGGTTTTACAGAGTCAAAAGGTCAAGAATTGACTAAAATGAGGTGGAGTTCCCCTACCATAGGACTAGGGGCTTTAGCCACAGAAGACAGGAATGAGTGTGGACTCCACTCCCTCACAAGCAAGGTTCTCCTCCTCACTTGCTTGCAGGGATACAATATCGGAGAGTGATAAAGACTGTTTTCCTACACAGACATAGGTGGTAACTGACAACACACCGCCTCAGAAAGGCAGCCTCTGGAAAAGGCAAAACCGTTTCAAACTACACATTTTTAACAGAAACTACAGGCATTATTTTGAATAATGAGCACAGAGGCCCCAGAAGGAATCCTTTGAAAAGGTACCTGCCTGCCTGAGGAGCTATTCTTAATTGCTAAAAATGATCCCAATCTCTCTTACGAGGCTTACCTGTGGCACCTGTTCTATGTCCCGGAGGAATATCTGCTGGTTTCTGGAGACGGATGTAGACCTGTGATAATCTACCAGCTCGTTCAGAGAATTGAATTTCACCACCCAGAGGAAATACTTCCCAGCTCCATCTCGGAGCACCTTGAAGTGCTGTACATCATTTCCAAACCTGGGGAGGGCAGAGAGCACACACGAGAACAGGTCAGAGGGCTCTGTCCTGGCTACTTGGGGGCCACGTGCCCATCAAATCAAGGAGGCGTCTTGTGAGAATTAGTATTCTGGCAACACTTTCACAGCCTGAGGGGCCCACACTGCAGCACAACATGACTCCCTGGATGGAGTTAGGACACTGAGTGCCCGAGATCCCTCCAGTGGACTAATGATTTTGCCAGAGAGGGAAACCCTGTCCATCAGGTTAATTCTGAAGATGTTTGTAAAATAAAGAGAGAATGTCCTAACCTACGGCACGTCTCCACGTTCCCTGCACTGTACTAAATCAAACAGAGCCTTATTCAAAGAAGAGTGTGACTTCATAAACTTTTCAAGCAAAACAACCCGTTAAAACCTTACATGATATTTAAAGACTACAAGAGGCGGGATAGGACGGTGAGAGAGGAGGGATGGACATACCTTCAACGGCTCTCCTGTAATTGGGAGTTTAGATCGTTTAGGGATTTTAGTTCTACTCATGGGCGAAAGGTCTCAGAACAGAACGTCGTGGGCCAATAAATACAAGAGGCTGAGCCACCCGGTGCCCAGAAAGGTTTCTCGATCACCGGGTAACATGCCTCTCCTTACACTGGCCCACAGAAGCGAGCGTGCAACCGGGTGCTGACCACCCCCAACCACAGTGCTCTGTGGCTGCTACACCCGCCCAGCGAGGCTCTGCCTGTCCTGCTTACCGCTGGGTCCTCAGCATGGACACCAGTGCCAGCCCTCGAACGGCACTCTATGAAGATCTGTAAATGAAGGATACCATCTCGCCCCTCCTTCAGTCTCAAAGGAAGGAAATAAAAAACTTCTTAGGGGTGCCTGGGTGGCACAGCGGTTAAGCGTCTGCCTTCGGCTCAGGGCGTGATCCCGGCGTTATGGGATCGAGCCCCACATCAGGCTCTTCTGATATGAGCCTGCTTCTTCCTCTCCCACTCCCCCTGCTTGTGTTCCCTCTCTCGCTGGCTGTCTCTATCTCTGTTGAATAAATAAATAAAATCTTTAAAAAAAAAACACAAAAAACAGAAAAAAAAAAAAACTTCTTAAAAACAACCCAGTAGGTGGCAGCACTGGGCTTCAAGTAGGAGATCCCAAGCTTTCAGAATCGGTGTTGCTTTTTCCTGAGAACCCGGGTGTGCGGTGAGGAAGGAGGACACATTCAAGCCACACTGCTGGCTCCACAGAACCCCACTCCCACGGGTGCAGTGCAGACGGTTTCTATAAGGGGTACAGTGTCCCAGACAGTGACTTGTTAACTACCACGGTGTTTTCCATCACTGACTCACATCTTGAAACTAGAGAAACCTTCTAGAGACTATGGATTCTTGAACCTCCTTTGAGAAGGTGCTTGTGTTGTTAAAGGCGGTAATGACATCTGTTTCAAATTTTATTTCTGAAACAATAAATGCATGGACTCTTTAAAGTTTTTATTTGATAAAACGGAATGATTTGGGAGCTCGCCAGCAGTTGCCACGTGAACATGCGCAGTGATTGGCGGTAATCAATGCCTCCCCTGCAAGCTACCCGCCACGGTGGCTTTGGCCATCACTCAGTTAACCCATGAATAACTGCTTGTACTCCTTGTTCTAGACTGCTTTCTACTCAGTTCAGTATAAAAAGGAAAACAGATGATGAAACACAAGTTAGCAAGAAGCATTAAGACAACAATGCCACCTCAAGATGCTCTTCCCCAGATCCTCACTTGCACCTGTTGAATTGAGCGCATCAGAAAGCCGCTGCTGCTGTGCGTGCTGCTGGGGCATGGGGGAGGGTGGGGGACCTCTGCCCCTGCCACACAGTTTTGCTGTGAGCCTACAACTACTGTGAAAAATGAAGTCTATTAAAAAAAAGTCATTGTTATAAGAGGAAAACTCTGATAAGAATTAGATCCAGTTTGACTTTTTCATGCTGGGACTAAAAACTCACTTATACCAGACACATATCTGTGCGGTGCTGTGAATATGGCCTGAAACCACCTGCCATACCTTCGCTGAGAAAAAGAACACAAAAATTAACTTTATATCTACATTTCAAAAAACCTATACTGGTCCTAAAATGAAGATATTCAATTAATTTTGAAAACTGAAAAACCTTTACGTTGTATGTAAATGGCAAACTATCTTATGGTCTTCATTTAAAAATAATCAATGTAATCTACAATAACAGTGATCTGAGCTCCCCCCTTCAGTTTTTATCTAAATTCTAATTAATTAACATATAGCATAATAGTTTCAGGAGTAGAATTTAGTGATTCATCACTTACATATAACACTCAGAGCGATCTGAGTTTTTCACCTAATCATGCTGTCACACAAATGATGGAGTGATTTGTAATATTCTCAGGGGAGGGGTTCCTGTGATAATATAGTAACTAGAAAGGACTGAGTCAAAACACATATGGAAATGACAATTTGATTAAAAATCCTTATTTCAGGGGCGCCTGGGTGGCTCAGTCATTAAACGTCTGCCTTCGGCTCAGGGTGTGATCCCAGCGTTCTGGGATCGAGCCCCACATCAGGCTCCTCCGCTGGGAGACTGCTTCTTCCTCTCCCACTCCCCCTGCTTGTGTTCCCTCTCTCTCTGGCTGTCTCTGTCAAATACATACATACAAACATACATACACACACACATACATACATACATAAATAAATAAATCTTAAAAAAAATCCTTATTTCAGAGATGAAAAGAGATTTGCTTGAAATCTTCAAAGTTCCAACTTAGGCTCTCCACGATTCCTAGCATGGTAAAACTCCCTGCCTTCCCCATTCTCTGCTTACCAGCCCCTCTTCACATTTTACCACTGGGGAAAGCAAAACACCCCCAACACCCTTGTGGTAACCTTTTAGAGTTAAACTGAGAGGCCCAGGATGGTGTTGGAGGATTTAAGGTAGACATCTGGTGAAGGTGCACAAAGCCAGCTAAAAGAGTGACCAGTCACGCTGACAGAGAGGGCAGCAGGGATCCCCCAGAGGGCAAAAGAGGAAAGAGCTGTGTGGGTGCAGGGCTCAGCGGAGGGGTGGGGAATAGGGAAAATGTCTGCTACTCACCAACTGAAGACCGTTTCCACAAGGGAATCTAAACTCAGTTCTGGTAGAACTAATTTTTAAGAGGAGCCAGAAATTACTGTTTTGATGTAAAATATTCTGCTTTGGTAAATATTGTTTAGGCTAAACCTCTATCGGTTGGCAACCTTTAGTGTGTGTAGCCAGACACCCGGCCTGTGGCTTCACAATTCAGATCAGCAGGGAGTGGACTCCAGGGAACCAGAGCGGGAAGTACTTACTTGACAGAGAGGGAGAAGTCCCCAGGGGCACTCTCACTCTCTCGGATAAGAAAGGCCCCGTCATGCCGCTGTTTGCTAAGCATTTCTTCTGCCTTGGCTCTGGGGATTTTGCCAAAAAACCACCTAAGGAAGGAAGACAAACCAGTCAACATCTGCTTCCCCACAAAGAGACGGGATATCCAGCCTCCGAAATGTGAGTAACAGGACACTCCTTGCCAAAGGAAGGGGCCTCCCTCTTTACCCTCCAGTGTCAACATGCCCCACAAAGCCGTTCAGTCAGCTTCTCCCTTGAGACACGGACATCTCCCTTCAAACGACTTTACCCTACCCTACTCCCCAGAAAATGACTCATAAGGCATGATCATGGGCCACTCTTCCTAAAGAGGAAGACACTTAAAGATGGGCCTCCTGGGCCAAAGCCCACCGGGCTGCCTACTGACTCAGGGCACTGGGGAGAGCCCAGGTTTATCAATATGAAGCACCGGAAGAGCCCTGTGAGGAGAGACAGGCCTCTTCTCGTAGCCATTTGACAAGGTCGAAACTTTGCTACAGTGGGATTAGGGAAATGGAGCTAGGAAACTGGAAGGGCCAGAAACTGCAGACAGGGCTGCTTCTTGTAACAGCGCAAGGTGAAGAGGTTCAGGCTCTGGGAGAGCAGCCTCTACTAGCACAAAGGCAGGCATTCCTCTCGAGGCCTCTCTCTGCCATCACTGCTCAGAGTCAGCTTCCAGGGACCAGCAGGAACATCATGATTTATCCTACGCAGAGGCAGCTAGTTGCAAGACTCAGTTTTTCATTTGGACCAGGTTACAGATTCTTCTGTTCCCAATGCTAATTCACCCTGGGCACAAGAAAAAGTGGGTGAATTCACGCAAAACTATGGGTGCCACTGGCCTGTGCAGGAGGAAGGAGAGAAGGGGGGGACAGGAGGAGCAGGAGGGATGAAAAAAGCTTAAAAAGTCACAGCTGCCTAGATCACATGAAAACCATTACTAATTAGGATGTGTGAACTGTGAAAACAATATTCTCTTTTCAAATCTGTCTTTAGGTGTGATTATTTTAAAAAGCAACGATATTATTAATAGCTAATAAAGACCTATCTGGGGTGCCTGTGTGGCTCAGTCGGTTAAGCGTCTGCCTTCAGCTCAGGTCATGATCCCAGTGTCCTGGGATCAAGCCCTACATCAGACTCCCTACTCAGAAGAAGAGTCTGCTTCTCCCTCTCCCTCTCCCTCTCCCCCTGACTCGTGTTCTCTCTCTCATGAGCTCTGTCTCAAATAAATAAAATCTTTAAAAAAAAAAAAAAAAAAGGCCTATGTGCTTCATCAGACACTCTACATGGTAACTAACATTCATTATATATGCAAACTGTAATGATAAAGGTACCAAACCGTCCATTAAAGTAATAAATTTAACTTACATGTCTATCTTACAAGCAACTGCATTGCAAGGAATCTCCAGAATAATACACTATACTAAAATTCAAACATGGGGCGCCTGGGTGGCTTAGGTAGTTAAGTGTCTGACTCTTGGTTTCGGCTCAGGTTGTGATCGTGATTTCAGGGTTGTGAGATCGAGCCCCTGAGTCCCTGCATCTGGTTCTGTGCTCAGCAGGAAGTCTGCTTCCCCTGCCCCCCGCGCATTCTCTTTCTGAATCAATCAATCAATCAATCAATCAATCAATCTTAAAAAACAAAACAAAACCCTCAAACAGAAAGATGTGAACTGCTAGGAAGATCCGATCAGAAGCTGCCATTAATTGGACTAATCTTTAAACATTCTTAAATCTACTTTCTTGTGTCTTTCTCACTTTGAGTAACTACAATGCCAGGCTGCTGAGTAGCTGCTAGGATCTAGCTTCTAGAAATAACCCAAGGGTAAGCCCTCTAGTGCCTGGAAGGCCACACAAGAGAAATTACATATTAATACAACAGAATCATCTTCAACTATGAAAGGACAGCTGACTATACACAGACCATTGAAATATTTTCTATTTTAATCTCTAGTGCTTTCAAGTTTGTGATGTGCATCGGTCTGGGGTGGGGCAAAGTCACTCAAAAGCCACTCTCTCTTCCTCCCAAGCCCCCAAGATCTTCCCACCAAGCAGTTATTTTTTCCCTTCCTTTCCCGTTTTATTTATTTATTATTATTATTTTTTTTAAAGATTTTATTTATTTATTTGACAGAGATAGAGACAGCCAGCGAGAGAGGAAACACAAGCAGGGGGAGTGGGAGAGGAAGAAGCAGGCTCATAGCAGAGGAGCCTGATGTGGGGGTCGATCCCGCAACGCCGGGATCACGCCCTGAGCCGAAGGCAGACGCTTAACCGCTGTGCCACCCAGGCGCCCCTATTATTTTTTTAAATATTTTATTTATTGATTTAACAGAGAGAGAGACAGCTAGCGAAAGAGGGAACACAGACAGGGGGAGTGGGAGAGGAAGAAGCAGGCTCCCAGCAGAAGAGCCTGATGTGGGGCTCGATCCTAGAATGCCGGGTTCATGCCCTGAGCCAAAGGCAGACGCTTAACGACTGAGCCACCCAGGCGCCCCTCCTTTCCCCTGTTTTAAAATAATGAATATGAATTTAAAAAATAGTCTAGATGTTCGTGAAGTAAAAATAAAAAGACTTCCCCTCAAGCTCCCCAGAGGCAGCAAGTGCTGGCAGTTCTGCGCTCTGATTTTAGGCTTCGCGTCTGATGCGCACATACAGATACGGTTGCAGTGTTTTCCAGCCCCCAGCTTAAGATGAACTCAATTTTAATCTCAGTGAAAAATGAGAAACTGTAGTGAAATAAAGTATTCTAAATTGGACTTTTTACAAAGTAAACACACCCATTACAAGCACCCAGACTGAAAAATAGAGAATTAGCTGGAGATCATTTTATTAAATAAAGACTTTTGTATCTGTTTCCATTTTTATTAAATTCTGTCCCTCTTTCCCTCGAGGATGTCCCACAACACAAGGGATATTGCACCACATGAAGAACAGCCACAACTCTGTGAAGACATTTATATAGTGATATTTAGGTGTCACTACATGGCTAGGGTCAAATTTTTAAAATCTTTAAAAGATGGGTTCGTACTACCACACAAATAGCAAAGGAGAAAGCTAACCAGAGGAGGTGGCTCATTTTCCAATTTAATTCTTCACTACATTCCACAGGCTTCCATCCATATGCACTCAGTGGAAAAGCACATATCTGGGCCCACCCCCAGTACGCACGACAACCTGTGTTGCAACACCAGCCGATAATGGTTTCCTAGTCTGTGTTTAACTTGTTACCTCGAAAGCTCTAGTAGGTCTTACTCCACTGGAGACTTCCCTCTTCCTAACAGAAACTGAAGGTGGGGGGAGAGGAAGGAGAGAGGGCTCGAGAGGGCAGGCGGGACTGGTGCTCTGTGCTCTCCCACCACTACGGGAGGGACACAGACCCCGTACTTATGGATGTCCAGTCATAGAGCAGTCCCAGAACACGACATGTGCCCACAAGGCCAACGGCTGCACAGGCCCAGGGCCACGGTCTTTTCAGTAGTACGGTCTCCTGCCTCAGAGCTTGCGGCGGGGGAGCGCTCCATGTCCTTCAGCTAGACTCTGCAAAAACCACCACCACAGAGCCTGTCCTGGATGCTTCCTTGTCAATTATTATTCCAGAGTTCTTCAGAGTGGACCTTCAAAGAGGACAAGGCAGGGCAAGGAGTCTTCCTCGAGGGCTAACCCAGCAATCAAGCAACTGGGGCAGAAACCTGTGCTTTCTTGAGGAAGGAGGCCTTTCCTGTGTTTTCTCCACAGTCGGATTTGAAAGGCCTCTGTCACTTTAAACAATCCAAGGGAAAACAAAGCTATAGAGCCATAGGCATTTGTTTAATATAAAAATTACAGTATGACGTTCTGCTGAATTCCCTTTCAGTCTGAAAATACGAAAATGAAAAGGAAATGAAGTTGATTTCCATCATCACTGGATCAAGTGCAGAAGCCAGCAAACTATGGCCCTCAGCCCAAATAGACCCACTTTTTGTATGGCCCACAATCTAAGACTTTTACAAAATTTTAAAGGGTTATTTTATTTATTTTTTACGATTATTTACTTATTTACTTGAGAAAGTGAACGAGTAGAGAGAAAGAACATGAGCGGCTAGAAGAGCAGAGTGAGAGGGAGAAGCAGACTCCCCACTGAGCAGGGACACCAACATGGGGCTCGATCCCAGAACTCCAGCCACCCAAGCACCCTTTAAAGGGTTATTTTTAGGGGCGCCGGGGTGGCTCAGTCGTTAAGCATCTGCCTTGACCCAGGGCATGATCCCGGCGTTCTAGGATCAAGCCCCACATCAGGCTCCTCCGCTGCGAGCCTGCTTCTCCCTCTCCCACTCCTGCTGCTGGTGTTCCCTCTCTCGCTGGCTGTCTCTCTCTCCATCAAATAAATACATAAAATCTTTAAAAATAAAAAATGAACAAATAAACAAAGGGTTATTTTTAAAAATCCAAAAGAATATGTGAAATGACAGAGACTGCATATGGTCCTCAAGGTCTAAAATATTTATTATCTGGTCCTTCACATACAGGTTAGCCAACCCTTCATCTATTCTGAGGATAGACTGAAGGAATAGATGTATACAGAATATCTGGCTTATATGGACAGAGGAAGGACCCACTGAATGATCCAAAGAGCCACTCCCACTCCCAGTAACCACCACCCAACTGCTTCTCCCTGTGGAGCGCATTCCGTGATGCTGCCCATGAAAAGCCCAAAGCAAACATGGACACTAAATAGCTACAAAAATGCAAAGCTGTGCTTAGTATACTTCCCAAGACAGCTGTACTAGTCTTGTGTTCATCTTTCGGAGTTTCTTGGTTATTACCATGTGTGCCTACATTTTAGTAACCTGGGCATGGCTGTGTGTAAACCCCTAATCTAACGTTACAGGGACTTCAAATGAAGGGCATTATCAATCCACTGACGAGGGGTCCAGGAATCCCTGCCACATACACCTTTGAAGATTTTTTTTTTTTTAAGTAGGCATTAAAAAAAAAAAAAAAAAAAGATAGCATTTAGCTTACATTTAATTGCCAGTGGTGGTTACCTCCAAAAAGGGTATGTATGTGGGGAGAAACTCCTATATTGCTCTATGGTTTTCTACGCTGTCTTTATAATGAGAACCAAATTCATAAATCACTGGCACTGAAATAAAAATACCAGGAGCTTTCCTAATTTTTAAGATAAAGAGGAATGAACTAGATGATCGAAGGTCCCTTTGAACTCTGTGACACTGAGCTCTGTGTATGATAAGATGTGGTTAAGATCTTTGTTCTGGTGGTTCGGGGGGGGGAAGGGAAATGACAGGCACACATTAGAGCAGTGACAATGAAGGAGAGGGACAAATGCTGCCACTCAAGGTGGGTCAAGTCATCTAAAAGTCTTATTTATCATTTACGATACATTAAGGAGACAGAAACTGCTGCTCCTCCGTGTCTCAATGGCATTCTTAGCCTGAGCACCAAGCCTCAGTTCCCCCTGATGTACAAGGCATCGAAAAGACTGCTTCTGAAGGAGGAGCAAGGCCAGTGAAGGACGTGGTGGGTGAGGGTGGGAGGGCAGTGGTCTGTAAGGGCTCCCATGGTCCCACCATGTCACAAAGCAATATCGAACCGGGTGACAGAGGGGATGTTCCAAGGGAGGAAAAAAAAAAAAAAAGAAAGTTCACTGCTCTCAACAGCCTGGGGTAGGAGATTATTTTGAATTCTTTGAAGTGGGAACATTAAGTGGTAGGCAAGGATAGTGATTATAATAAGCAGTTATTGAGAACCTATTATACTGCCAAGCACTGTGCTCTGGGGATACAAAGATTGTTAAGATATAGTCCTACAGGGCAATCAAACATATCAACAAAACCATGTGATAAGTACACTTTCTAAGACTCAAAAAATGGAGAATTATGAAATAGATCTGGCCTCGGGTTTTATGAAAAAGAATCATGGAACAGCATTTCTATAGTTTTATTATCTGAAGAGCACTGACAGCTATTATCAATCCAAAACATGTACTATTATTATGTAATAGTATATAAACTTTTGTTTTGAACGAAACAACTGGTTCATTAAAGATCAGCAGCAACCACTATCAATCTAAAACATGTACTACTGGGGCGCCTGGGTGGCTCAGTCCATGAAGCATTCAACTCTTGATTTCGGCTCAGGTCATGGTCACAGGGTCGTGAGACTAAGCCTTGCAGCGGGCTCTGTGCTCGCGTGGAGTATTACTATATCCTACTACTAACATGCAAAATCAACATGCTTTGTTAATTCTCCAGGAAGACAGAGTAAAAGCTATGACAACTACCCCAAGAGTCTCAATTTCAAAAACATTATAAAATAAAATAAAAACATTATTTGAAATAAGCAGATGGGTCTGACTCTTGGAAGACCAGTAGAGTCCAACTTACGGATGTGGTTTCATTTCTATATAATTCTTGGGAATGAAGCCATCTTTCCCATTGAGTTCTGCCTTGTACCAGTTCTGATCACATTCTTCATTCAAAACCTGAAAAGAAATAAGGGGGAAAAAATCAAATCATTTCCTTTTCATACTCTTAAAAAGGTAGCCACTAAGACAATTATGTTGCCATTTAGGTTTGTTTATAAAAGGCGTTATCTGAAGTATGATCAGTTACATGGATGCAAGACTTCATGTGACTTCAAACCACCAGCACTACATCAACTCTTACAGTTAAAAAGTAAAAGAAATGGTCTCTGAAAGTGAGCGTCTGACCCCCGAACATGTAGCACTAACCCCGAAGCAGGAAAGGACACAGGAGCATGACAGGTGAAGTGAATAGTCTGGGAGAGGAGATTCGGGAAAACAGCAAGCACTGATGCTGGAGAATGAAGGGAGCCCCACGGGGACTAAATAAGCCTGCTCTCTGGGGGAGAGGCAGGTAGCAGCAGCAGAGAGAGCTTCAAGACTTTGCTAGAGCTCCTCTGGCCCATCTTCAGGATCACAGGGATCAGCCACAACAGGTGTGTCAGGTTGCTGCTTGCATGCACCATCTGTCCACGTGTCCTCATGCACAAAACGTATTTTAATGAAAAAGCACAGCAAGTCCTACTCCACTCACCCTCAAGGCCACAATGTGTTTTGAGTTAGGGAATGCTGGAAGCACAACCACTAGCCCAATTCAGGGGGAAGATCCAGAGACCATAAAACTGTAACACTGCATTCTCCAGAATGAAAACATTCTCTACAAATGTGACATGACTACCCAAGGTTATGAGCTAGTGAATGACACACAGATCTGCAGACCCCAGACTGCTCCTCATGAGTTACACGGATGGGCTAGGACAGGACGTCACACAGTAGTACACGGAGAACGGGTACAGTAGAAAAACCATCTGAATTCTAGATTTCTAACAAAAGGAAAAGGACAGAAGACATTTTATTATTTTTATCTTTTATTATTTCTGGGTGGGGGGGGAAGAGCAGAGGGAGAGGGAGAGAGAGAATCTTAAGCAGGCTCCACGTCCAGTGCAGAGCCCAAGGTGGGGCTCCATCTCATGACCCTGAGATCACTACCTGAGCTGAAATCAAGAGTTGGGATGCTCAACCAACTGAGCCACCCAGGTGTGCTGGGCAGAGGCATTTTAAAGAGTTGGTGACTTAAGAGAGAACATAGAAATATGAGCCCAACTCCAAAATGCTGAACACAAGAAACTGAAGATAGACCAGTACAGTGGCAGTTAATCTATGCTATGCAACAAAGTTCTATAAGAAAGCTGGTAAAATTCCCCTCCTTTTTAAAAGTGTATTTATTTTTTTAGTAATCTCTTGCATCCAACATGGGGTTTGAACTGATGACTGCAAGATCAAAAGTCACATGTTCTTCTGACTTAGCCAGCCAAGAACACTGGCAAAATTCTTTACAAAGTGATTTATTCAGACACTGAATAAGCTGTACTCATGACCAAGTCAGAACTCGGACTGTTTCGTCACAGTGCATGACGTGTGGTAAGGACGGTCCCTGACTTGCAATGGTTCAACTTATGATTTTTCAACTTTATGATGGTGTAAAAGTGATAGGCATTCAGTAGAAACTGTACTTCAATTTTGAATTTTGGTAGTTTACTGGACTAGCAATACACTGTCCTATTCTCTCATGATGCCGGGCAGCTGAAGCTCCCAGGCAGCCATGAAATCATGAGGGCTGATAACTAAGGCACTGACCGCCATCCTGTCCCCACACGGCCACTCTGGTTTTCAGAGTACAGTATGCAATTATGTCAGACAGTTTATACCTTATTTATGAAACAGGCTTCGTGTTAGATGATTCTGCCTAAGTGTTCTGAGCACATTTAAGATAGATTAGGTTAAGCTATGGTGTTTCAAAGGTTAGGGGTATATTAAACGCATTTCCTTTTTTTTTTTTTAAAGTATTTTATTTATCTACTTATTTGAGAGAGAGAGAGAGAGAGAGAGAGAGAGAGAGAGAGAAGGGAGAGGCAGAGAATCCCAAGCAGCCTGATGTGGAGCCTGATCCCACAACTCCAAGATCATGGCCTGAGTGGAAACCAAGAGTTGGACACTCAACTGACTGAGCCACCCAGCCGCTCTTAAATGCACTTTCGACTTGTGATGGTCGTAAGTTGAAAATGGTTCGCATTGGCTAAAGTGGCAAATCCTGCAAGAGCTAATAAATGTGAACAGAGAGCTCTGGACAAAAAAACAAAAGAAAACCCAAAAAAACCAGCTATAGGTAAATCCCAGCAGCCTCAGTAATGAAAACTTTTCATTAGTTTTTCCCTTTTAAAAAAATCATTACATTTTATTAACTACTGCAATGATACAACCAATATACATAAAATGCATTTGTAATTTTGAAATCTGCATTTTAAAAACAAATAACTGTGGCTGTAGCCAGCAGTTACTCTGTTGCTAGACAATCATAAAGCCCACACCAAGGACTGAGGACGAGTGCTCGTAAGGTGCTCCCTGCCATAATGGCACTGGCATCCCTGAGCAGTAGGGTCACTCCACCAGTATCACCTGAGATGCAGTGGCCTCAGAAGGGAGCCCATCGCTGTGCAGGTGTCACAGAAGACGCAACAGCATGAGAGCAAAGGAGAGATTTTAAAAGTTGCGTAAGGACGGTATTTTGTTATCTACCAAAAAGAAGGGCTTAAAGAAAAATGTGGCCTACTAATCACCTCCTAAAGCATTATCCTATAACAACAACAATAATGAACCTGTAGGCTTACAAAGAAGAGTTTTTCAAAATGTCTTTAAAATTCCTGAAATGGTGTGTTGTATATCATACTCTAATTTCTTGGAAGACAGAGTAGAGTCAGGCTGACAGGGAAGTGACTCAGGCCCATTTGGGCATCAAAACAGAGTAAGGTAACCACTTAGAAAAGACCGGTTTTAATTTGTGACCAATAACTTTGCAGAAAAGGAGAACTGTGTTATTGCATGCTAGTTCATACAGCTGCACATTCTTATCACCTTTACTAAGACAGAAGCGAGCCCCCTAAAAATGCTCCCCCTAATTTATGGGACAACCTGCAGATTTGGCACCAATTTAGAACTATGGTTTTCTGCAAAACAAAAGTATTACTTGGTATTTAGTATGCTTTTCTCCCCAGGAAGACAGGAAAATATGGAATTAATGCATTTAGTTTATTTTTAATGTATGTGAATAATTAAAATGTTGTTCTCTGGAACATTCTAGTATCTAGAATATCACTTTACCAGAAAGTCAAAATTTGCTGTGCGTGCCTCTAAACTTCTTCACTCTAGAACTTAAGAAGACTGGTTCTGCTGGAGCAAAGCACAGGAGAGTGTCCCTGCCAGCCTGGGCCACCCTGGGAGTCAATGACCAGGTCTTCCAACCCAGCGGCTCCACTGGCACATAGCATGACACACAAGCCCTGCAGCTCAGACGACCTAACGGATATTTACAAATTAATTTTTATTCAAACGTCTCAATGCTTAAAACAGAGGCACCTGGGTGGCTCAGTTGGTTAAGCACCTGCCTTTGGCTCAGGTCATGATCTCAGGGTCCTGGGACCAAGCCCCATGTCAGGCTCCTTGCTCAGCGGGGAGCCTGCTTCTCCCTCTCCCTCTGCTCCCCCTACTTGTGTGCTCTCTCTCTCCCCGCTCTTGCTCTGTCAAATAAATAAATAAAATCTTTAAAAAAAAAATGCTTAAAACAGCAAAGGACACGAATTAACTTAAGTCCAAAGTGGAGCAGAGCAGGGGACCACAACCATGCGTGGATGAGTCTGCACCTACAGAGGCTGTGTTCAATTTCCTACGGATTGACGTGAACACTCACATCCTTCACACGTATTTTAAAAGCCTCGTCAGAGTTCTGAGAATGAGGAAGCGCTCCCACCTCCATTGCCCATGATGGAAGGCACACTCATTCACTCACTCATTCCCTCTGAATGAACAGGTGGTGGCATTCAACAACCAAATTTTTGTTCATTCTTGAAAATCTCAAATAATGTTTTTATTTTAGGTTTTACCCCACAGCTGCAGGTTCTTGTCCAACCTTCATATTCCCTCAAATTAGGACTCTGTAGCCACCCAACCCGCTCTAGTTTAACGGAAGCAAACTGATCAAGAGATGAGATTATGAAAGGAGGAAGTGACAAGTTTCAATGACTATCTTTTCTTCTTGCGAAAAGACTGAAAATAATGTCAGAGCCTAAATCAGGAAGAGACCTAAAAATGAGGAATGATGTGAAGTTTATACAGGACACTTAAAACTGTTCCAGTCAATGGAGGGGTGTCGACACAATGGGGGCTTTCAGGGTGTCACTAATGTTGTATTTCTTGACCGCATGCTGGCTACCTGGGTGTGTTCAGTCTGTGAGAATTCACTGAACTGGGTACGAAGGTAAGGATCTGTGAACTTTTCCATATGCATATCATACTTCAACTAAAAGTTAAATATATTATAGGGGCGCCTGGCTGGCTCAGGCGATGGAGCACGTGACTCCTGATCTCAGGTTGTGAGTTTGAGCTCCATGTTGTGGACAGAGTTTACTTAAATTAAAAAAAAAAAAAAAAAATTTTTTTTCAGGGCGCTTGGCTGGCTCAGTCAGTGGCGCGTGCAACTTTTTTTTTTTTTTTTTAAAGATTTTATTTATTTATTTGACAGAGAGAGACAGCCAGCGAGAGAGGGAACACAAGCAGGGGGAGGGCAGAGGAAGAACCAGGCTCCCAGCAGAGGAGCCCGATGCGGGGCTCGATCCCAGGACTCTGGGATCACGCCCTGAGCCAAAGGCAGCTGCTTAACGACTGAGCCACCCAGGAGCCCCTGGAGCGTGCAACTCTTGATCTCAGGTTGTGAGTTCGAGCCCCATATTGGTTGCAGAGATTACTTAAAAATAAAATCTTAAAAAAAAAAAAAAAGAAATATTTCAGTCAAGTGAACATAGTAATATTCTGGTCCAGTTCACACATAAGAAAATCACACCAGGGACTCTTCATACACCTTGGGTACAAACTTCACACCCCAAAAATACATAGGAAAGCAGAAAACAACACAGACTCCAGAAACCCCCACAATGATAGCTCACTGTAACTATCTTATGAAAAAAAATTTCCAGAAATAAAACTTTCTTTACCATGTGATTCTACTTCATGTGATTTTGGTAACATTATTCACTGCTGCCCTCACCCCCAATCTGAGACCATTCTTAAAGCAATGCAAATTCCATTTATACCAATATGAAGTCAAAGCTTTCCAAATGGTTAAAAATAAATAAATAAAAAGGTCAAAGATTTAGGTCTCAGGCCCCTTAGGATCCACCTGATCTGGATTCAAGGGGCAGCACACGAGTTCAAATTCCAATCTCACCAGTGAACTATGTGACCTTGGGCAAATAACCGTTGTCTAAATTTTGGTTTCTGCACCTAGAAAGTGGTGGTCATACCTACACCTCCCAGGGTTACTGAGGTGATTAAGAAAATGTGATAAGCAGTGTAGCAATCAGTACAAAGCTACATTCCAGCTGCCTTAGCGGACAAATTTACTTCACAACAGTTACTCTGCCTTACACATGAGCAGTATTAGATCGAACAAAACGTGGTAATCCTGGGAGGACTAAATCTTACCTTCACTAAATCTGGTACCTTCAGTGTAATGCTGTTCATGGGCACCAGCAGCACACATATGAGGAGGGCTGGGAGTCTTGTTTTATTCTGAAAACACACCCGTAGGAGACTCCGGGCTCACTTCAAAGAAGATTTTAAATGCAGAGCTCAAGGATTATAATAGCTAATTCCTTTCCCTGTCTCTTCTATACAGATACTGGGAGATAAGAACTGTACTTAATTTTCTACATGAATTATTGGAAAAGGTATCTTTTAGGAAAATGATAGGTAATGGTAGGTAAATATTTTGTTTATAAATTGCTAGTTTGTTTAGATTGTAATTTGAATTATGGGGCTATTCTCTTGCATGAACATATTCAGTTATCTGTAAATAAACAAAAGAAATCATGACTTTTTTTTTTAAGAGTGGGGGTGTGTGGGGGAGGAACAGAGGGAGAGGGAGAGCAAGACTCCCAAGCAGGCCCTATGCCCAGTGCAGAATCTGACATGGGGCTTCATCTCACAACCCCGAGATCATGATCTGAACCAAAATCAAGAGTTGGTCACTTAACCCACTGAACCACCCAGGTGCCCCAGAAATCATGGTTTTTAAAAAAAGAAGTATTGGGGCACTGGGTGGCACAGTCGGTTAAACATCTAACTTCAGCTCAGGTCAGCATCCTGCACTCCTGTGGGTTCCAACGCTCAGCGGGGAGTCTGTTTCTCCCTCTGCCTGGCCCCGTTTGCCAGGGGCAAACAAAACAAACAAAACAAAACAAAACAAAACAAAACAAAACAAGAGGGGCACCTGGGTGGCTCAGTCAGTTAAGGGTCTGTCTGCCTTCAGCTCAGGTCATGATCCCAGGATCCTGGGATCGAGCCCCACATGGGCTCCCTATTCACCAAGGAGTCTGCTTCTCCCTCTCCCTTTGCCCCTCTGCTTGCTCATGCTCGCTCGCTCTCTCACTCTCTCAAACAAATAAAATAAACAAACAAATAAAATCTTAAAAAATAAAATAAGAGGGGCGCCTGGGTGGCACAGCGGTTAAGCGTCTGCCTTCGGCTCAGGGCGTGATCCCGGCGTTATGGGATCGAGCCCCACGTCGGGCTCCTCTGCTGTGAGCCTGCTTCTTCCTCTCCCACTCCCCATGCTTGTGTTCCCTCTCTCGCTGGCTGTCTCTATCTCTGTCAAATAAATAAATAAAATCTTTAAAAAAAAAAAAAATAAAATAAGAAATGTCAATGGGGATGTTGGCATAAAAAATAAATAAAAATAAAAATAAGTATGCAATACAGTTATGGAGCAGTGGGCCAATCCAAAATATTATCAATTCGTAAAGCAACTTGTGTAAGGGCATTCACACATGAAAGATAGGAACAATCACATATTTAGGCTCTTATACAAACTGCCCCCCTCAAATGCCACTTATATATGGTCCCTCCATTAAAGAAATTCAACATAAGCCAGTGAGTTTCTCCTGCTATTCAAGGTCACTCAATCCCGCAAAAACAATACTGAAATACCGCCATGACCTGAAGACAGATTAAGAATCTGGTGATCCTATCATATTATTTGCAAGTTCTTAAAAAAGGGAGAACACACACTTTTTAAAGACTTGAACCCCTAAAAACATGTGACAGGGCCCTGGCTAGGGTAACTGCACTGGGACAGCCATTTAAAAACCCCCTTGTCTTCAGCTGCCTGTTACATATTTTATTGGAAACTATGAGAATACTCTTCAACTTTAGACTCCCTTAGCGTGGCTTACTGACTTCGGTCACAGACTGTACTGATTCACTGCTAACACTTTAGATAAGTGCTTTACAATCACCACCTCCGTCTGTTAACAGGTTTTGCTCAAAGTGAAAAACATCTTGGTTGTGCGGCTCTACTGTGTGCCAAATCATGAAAAACACCCACACTGTAGATAAGCTATTCTGATGTTAACGACGAGACGCCCAACTTAAAGGCAGTTTAATAATGAAGGTTCCTGGTCCCACAGAAACCTTCAATTGTTTACCCAAGCACACAGAGGGCAACAATTCTCAAAGTTCACCCCGCCTGGCCGTCTCCAGGCTGAAGGACTACAGCTCAGTCAAGACACTTGACAGGCAGTCGGCCCTTAGACACCAGAACACTGAGAAGAAATGAAATGCATTTATGAGGTTTTAAAACTCTCCCAATTTTAGCAGATTTATGAATTTGTGTGTGAACATCAAATTATACTGTTTCATGAAATGGTTTAAAGAGAAACGCCTGGTTGGCTCAGTTGGTAGAGCACGCGACTCTTGGGGTGGGAGTTCAAGCCCCACGTTCGGTGTACAGTTTATTTAAAATAATAATAAATGGTTTAAAGAAAGTCTTCATTAAAAAATGTATTCATGTAACTATCAAAACAAGGCGGTACTTTACCTTATGGTGATGACCTCTCTCAGTAAAAGTCTAACATTTGTGCCATGAAATGATTTTTTTTAGTCCCCCTTTGAAATGGGTCTTTCCAGAAGATTCATTTCTTTGGGGACTGAAGAGTCTGAAATCCTTGACTTATGTTTTTTTTTTTTTTTAAAGATTTTATTATTTATTCGACAGAGAGACAGCCAGCGAGAGAGGGAACACAAGCAGGGGGAGAGGGAGAGGAAGAAGCAGGCTCATAGCAGAGGAGCCTGACGTGGGGCTCGATCCCACAACGCCGGGATCACGCCCTGAGCCGAAGGCAGACGCTTAACCGCTGTGCCACCCAGGCGCCCCTTGACTTATGTTATTTTAAGAGAGGATTTCATTTTATCAAAGTAAAGAAATCCAACAGGCACTGTTAGTTAAGTCTACCTTCGGACCACTAGTGACACATGGTGAAAGAGGCTAGGTTTTGTCCTTTCGACAATTTTATTTTTTAAAAAAATATTTATTTATTTAAAGTAGGCTCCACACCCAATATGGGGCTCGAACTGAAGACCCCAAGATCAAGAGTCACCTGCTGCACCAACTGAGCCTGCCAGGCACCTCCCTTTCCACCGTAAACAATTTTAAAAGGAAAAGAAAGAAACAGGGCAAGGGAAGGAGGAAAAAACCATTCAAACTCCAATTTTTCACTGATAAAAATCACTTATCACTTTTATACTGCCATCTGAATATGAACCGTTTGTACCCCAGAAACAATATTTTCTTCCCTGTTTCAAGCTACATTTCTGTACTCTGAGCAGTTGCTATCAACGGGGATCAGTCTGAAAGGGAACAGCAGCGATCAGTTGGCTGAGGGGCACCAAATGCCCAAGCATTAAGGTTGAACTGGTTTGACCTCACTCTCCTTAATGCCCCAAATCAGTTCAAGTAGCATTGGTTTTCTCTTTAGACGGTACTAAGCAGCCTCCTACAGACCCAAACTGTCCTTAGTCTGGCGTTCTAGTTTTTATAGTTAGGCCAACACCTACTTCTCTGCCTTCTCACCCGCTAGTTCTCTAAATGAACCCCTCCATTCAGTCAAGCAAGTCAACTCACCGACTTCTAAATACACTACACTTCCAAGTTTTCCCTCTGGTTGGATTGTCCTTTTCCTTATCTATCTGATAAGCTCTCAAGATTCAGTGCAGAGCTTACAACCACCTTGGTCAACTTTTCTGTTTCACTTTTACAGAGGATCCTGCTCAAGAGTAACAGAAGCCCTTATGACATCTTGTCTACCACTACACCCTGTATTGGGCACTACTGGTGTGTTATGGTCCTCTCCTCCATTAAACTGCAAACACACTGAAGCGGGCTCCGTGCCCAGTTCTCATCTGTGGTCCCCACAGTTCTTAGAATAGTATCCAGCATATTTTGAGGAACTGACTTGTATATGGGGAGTGTGTTCCAAGTAATGCACACTGTATCCCAGAGCTAGCTGTGTCCAAGAACGATGGCAGGAGCAGCACAGATCACATACCACCATCAGACTCCTTGAAAAACAATAGCCTCTTAGACCTCAGCGAAAGAAGCCTGACTGTCATGAGTTTGTTTCCCCAAGGAAGGAAAGGCAAAGTAAAGGAAGTAACAGAATTAGGCAGTCAGTCTTACTGTACCGTGAGCACCACTGCCCAAAGACTTCCATGTGGAGGATCTCAAAAGGGGGTGTGCTAAATCTTTTTCACAAGACAATCTGCCTTTACTTTTCCCAAGATAAAAAGATACAAGGTGGGGAAAAGGGGATGGAGAGGTAGGTAAGGGAAATTTCAGTATGAAATGGATAAAAGCAGGTGATGACTTGGGTGGATGAGGGAGAGACTAGTGGTAGCACCACCCTGTCCATACTCATGCCTCCCAGCAGGGGAGCACTTCCTGGAACGTGGAGATGCTTGGTTCAGTCTGCAAGTTTGACTTCTGACTGACTTTTGCAGGGTATTATTTTATAGCTAAAACTCCTTCAGCAAAATTTTTACAAAAGACAGCCTGGAAAGGGTGCCTGACTTTGGCTCAGGTCATATCTCAGGGTCCTAGGATTGAGCCCTTGCATCAAGCTCCACATTCAGTGGGAAGACTGTTTCTCCCTCTCCCACTGCCCTTCCCCCCAGCTTCTCTCTCTCTCAGGTAAATAAATAAAATTAAAAAAAAAAAAAGACAGCCTGGAAGACCTTGGACTTGACTTTTTCTTTTAAATGATTTTTTAAAAAAGATTTTATTTATTTGAGAGAGAGAGCATGAGTGGTGGTGGGTAGGAGGAGCAGAGAGGGAGAGAGAAGGACAAGCAGACTGTGCACTGAGTGGGGAGCCCATGCAGAAGCTGATGCGGCGGCTCGATCTTGAAGTCATGACCTGAGCTGAAACCAGGAGTGGGACATTCAATCAACTGAGTCACCCAGGCACCCCTAGATCCTGGACTTTCCTATCTTCCACTGAATGGCAGCTAGGTTGATGTAGACAGAAAAATGATTAGACACACACACACACACACACACACACACACACAAAATGATAATATTAAAAGCTCAGGACCACTAGTGCATTTTTTTTAATGTAAGCCTTCCTTTATAATATTTATACATGTAAAAAGATGAACAATTAAGAAGGCCAAATTATAGGATATTTCTCTTTCTCTGAGAAACCGTTAAGTACTCAAAAACCAAATCAGATACTTTCATCAACCTCTAAAGGCTCAGTTGTCATTAAGAAAAGCTGCTCATGACATTTTAACAAAACAGGAAGGTAGTTCACACTTACGTGACGTTACTCCACCCAGATAAATCTGGAGGCAGTGAAACCTAAATGCACAGGCAATACCCCAAAATAAACTCTTTCTACCAAAGGGGTACCAAGAGTTTCCATTCAAAATAACTGTCTTTTGTGTTTTGTGACTCATGGAAGACATATCACATTGGTGTAGCTGATTGTTCAACAGAAGCGTAAAATGCTCTCAGAATGTCAGAATTTCAACTGCAGGGGACTGGGAGGGAAGATGGAGGGGAGAGACAGAGATAGATAGCAGGGAGTTTCAAGAGAGAAAATTCTGTGCATTTGCAAAATTCAGCACTCATACGACGGCCTGCACCGGCAAGTACTATGTCACAAGAGTGCCAAGCCATGAGCTAGGTGAGCTGAGGATACAATGGATACACCTCCCAAGGGGCTTAGAGTTTAGTAATTGCTAGATGCAACACAGGGAGATGTATGCCGAGACAGGAGGTAATAATGGGGACTATGATAAGTATCAATTCAACAGAAAATATCTGGGTTCCAAATGCTGACGAGAAAAATACCCAAGTCCAGGACACAGAGGGACACAGGAAAGCTTCCTGGGTGAAGCATGAACTAGGCTTCATTCGTTGTCTGCATCTTTAGCTCTGCTCAGCCCATGCAGAGCTTTGAGGGGAAGGAGCATGGCACACTTCCCAACTTGCTACCAAACACATGGGGGACGGGTTATTCTCTTGGCCATACTTGGCTGCCATTAACTAAATGACTGATTAAGCTTCTTTAAGTTGAAAAGGAAAAACTTTACTAATAGTATCAGAATTTCCCAACTGGAAGTGATTAAAATAATCTCTAGCTTTAACAATACATATTTATAAAAGATACTGTCTTTGCCATATTGTTTACTGACAACAGAAGGCTTTCAATCTTGGGTCAATTTCTACAACCCTCTCCTCCAAGAACCAAACAAAATAAACAAACAAGGAGAGGCCAGAGCACAGGAGTTACTGTTTTCTAAGGATGGGCAACCCTGTTCCCATTTACCAATTCCACCCTCTGAGACCTACTTACTTCCCGCTGCTTCACCATAATAAATACAACAGGAGACAGGCACTCTCAACAACCCTCCCAGTCCAATGAATTAATGACAAAAAGTTAATGACAAAATAAATTTCACTTAAGGCCTTATTGACTCAAGATGTGAACTGGAGTCTATTGATTTACAGTCGTTCTGTGACCCCAGAGCCACCTCAGAAAACGTAACTGAAAAACAAAAACAAAAACACCCCACCACACCAAAACACCAATGTCAGTCACTGAGCTAATCACTGACAGCCGCGTGAGGATCTAGGCCTCTGAAAAACTCAAGACCAGAGGTCCTTACAGCTAGATTGTTAACATTCTGAGAACTAAAAAAGCGAGCTGCAAATGCATTTCCACTTCCCATGCAGTCAATCTAGCTCCAAATTAGGACAGTCTGCAATCATGAGATAGAGGTACTGGATGGAGTGGTTAAGTCCCCACTTCCTAGCCCACAGTGGAGGTGAGCGCAGGCAGTCAGGCAGGTAATTATAACACTAAGCTAAAATGTGGATTATTGTTAGGTATAGTGTGATGGAGCACAAAACACAGGACCTCATCTAGTCTGGGGTTAGGGAGGCAGGTCAGAGAGTGACATTTGAGGGGAGAGCTAGAGGGTCTCCTGTGGACACTGTGGGCAGAAGGTTATCGTGTGCAAACAAGGGAATGACAATTAGAAGGCACTGAAGAGTGACACCCAGATGTACATTTTTTACGAGTTCTGCGGGCTGCACTGTGCAAGTGCAGGGAACACGCACTACAGCAGTGGGCAGAGACGACAGTGTTTGCCCAGGGAGGGGCAGTGCAGGAGAGGGAAGGATTCACGTTCACGACATTTTTTGGAGGTAGAATCAAAAGGTCCTGGTAATTAGATGTGGCTCAGTGGTGTCTCTCTTGGCCACTGATTTTTTTGGAAAAGCATTTTGGAAAAATACCTGTACAGAGCTACTGGGCAAATTTCTTGTTAAGGCCATCATGAATAAAAGGAATAATTTTTAAAGGCAGAGGGCACCCACCCCTGTGCTGGTATCTTCCATCTGCCTCTCCAGATCTGGCTGACACCCTACTCTGTCCTGTGTGGACCCCATCAACAGGCTCCTTTACAGGATTTCTTGCTCTGGGTGTTCTCCTCCAGTATGGGGGTTTCTGCAGACAATCCTGGACCCTTAACTGTTGGTCTCAGCCCTCCTGACACAGTCCTTTTCTACCCGGGGTTCTCGTAACTTCCCTACTTCATTTGCCCCACTCTTCTTCAGGCCTCAAGATGGAAACCTGGTTCCCAGCTCTGGGCACTGCAGCATCCCCTGTGGTTTTTCAGAGAAGCCCTGCCTACACTTTGTAAAGAGTCTCAGTATTAACGTCTCCTCAAATTAGCTGATTTAAGGGGCTCCTGGGTAGCGCAGTCGTTAAGTGTCTGTCTTTGGCTCAGGGCATGATCCCGGTGTTCCGGGATCGAGTCCCCCATCGGGCTCCTCCGCTGGGAGCCTGCTTCTTCCTCTCCCTCTCCCCTGCTGTGTTCCCTCTCTCGCTGGCTGTCTCTCTGCCACATAAATAAATAAAATCTTAAAAAAAAAAAAAAAAGCTGATTTAAGTGTGTCATGTATTTCCTACCAGGACCCTGACTGAAATGACTCTCAAAATCAGTTGTATCTATCCTTTGGAACTCCTTAAGGAGACATTTCATGATGTAAAGTGACACTTGTTATGGGGCAAGGAAAATGCAAGTAGTATCTGAATTCTATCGACTACTTGGGAGAAGAAAATTATAAAAGGGCCTTGCTTTATGAGGTTTACCATTCATAAACAGCCAAATGATTCTGTCTTGTTTATTATTCAAATAGTTACAGGGAGCTGAGAAAGGGAGTGAAGGTTGGAAAATCTAGAGCCTGTCATCTGGTCATTACTAGACGGCCATAATAACTGATAGTAGCTCTCCTCTTTGCCTCGCACTTTAGTGTTTACATGTCCATTACACTGAAAATGTGATGCTGGGAAGCTACATTGGGAATTAAAAAAAAAAAAAAAGGCACCGTCCCTGCCCTCAGAATCATTTATGAACTAAGGGAGCTGTCTATGTAAATCATGAGGGACTAAGTAAAACGTGGAACAAGAGAAACTGCTGATTGTGAGCTCAATATGGAATCCACAGCTATTCGTTTCCAAATCAGCTGCACGGCTGATGCAGAAAATTCAGTGTCTGTCTGGGAACTATAAAAGAGGCAACCTCAAAGAGTCCAGGAAGAGAGCAAGAACCTAAAGGTAGAGCAACTCAATATGTGAGAGGACATGGCAAGCAAACGAAGCTTCCCTTTTATATTTTAACAGGTTCAATAAAAGAGGGAGCCACTGCTGTTTTACCACACTTTGCCTGCAATCCACTGCCAGCCTATAAGATGCCCTCCTGTGATGAAACGGTCATGTGTTTAAATGACAAATGGTAACTACAGACACTGGACAGCTGGATGTGGCTCCAGCAAGCCGAGTTACCACTCCGGTGATGGTCTTGCACTGCAGGGAAACTACTGCCCAACAGCTCAGAGCAGCTACTCTCTCCGCGGCCTTCTCCACTTGGTGAAAGCACCGCCAGAAGGCTGAACAGTCCTAAAGCCCAGGAATCTTCAGGGACAGGACTTCACATAGGCATGCCTGGAATAACCAGATCAAGGGTCCCATTCCAAGTCTTCTGTTTCTATCACTCACATATTTGACAGACTGCCCTTCACCTCTCCCCTCCTTTCAGATGATTATGTTGGCAAAGATGAAAAGTTAATACTCAGTGATAGTGGTGGGATGGTACTGGTGGGAGTAGAAAAGGGTACATGGTTTTATGACAAGGAATTTGGCCATACATATTCAAGATCTGGATTTTCATACCTATTAATCTAGTAAGGCCATTCTTAGGGCTCTATCCTGACAAAAACTCAAAGATATATACGAAGGTTCAGGGAGGAGACAGGAATGCAGCGAGTGCCCATTTTGAGTTAGACACTGGCCAGGGATACAATAAAGAACAGATCCTTACTTGCAAGGAGCTGACAGTGGGGGAGGCAAGGGAATTGTAACTTCAGGTAGGATAAATTATATGATGAAAAGTTCAGGGCGCTTTATAGGAGAGCACGTCTTAAGGAGACCTAATCTAACCCTGTGAGGAGATAGATGTCAAGGAAAATGCACCTGGGCAGTGACACTTCAACCGAAACCTAAGTATGAAGACACAAGTAAGAGTGAGGAGAGAGATTCTAAGCAGAGGGAAGAGCATGAGTAGAGGTCCTGACGAACCTCTGAATCCCAGGGAGGATGTCCCAAAGAGGAGGTGCTAGAGGCCAAGGAGAGCAGAGTAAGGATTCTGGGAGAACATGCGCTGAATCTGCTCTTTGAGATGATGACTCTGGCTTTCGTGGGGACCAAGCAGCAGCAGGAAGACCAGTTGGTTAAAAAGCTACTGTAGCAAGTCAGGCAGGAGGAGATGGAAATTCAGGCTAGGGTAGGGGGATTTTGATGGGTTTGAAAAGCTCTAAAATAAACATTTAAAAACCCATACACATTATTTTAAGAATCTAAATTTACTTCTCCACCTTGCAAAATCCCCGTTTGCAGGAACAGGGAACAAAGTACAGTATAGGGTGAGACCAAAAACTCTGTGCCATATTCTGGGCTTCTGACGGTGACATAATTAAAAAGCTGGATAAAGTTTAAGTATTTTCCACCATTAAAAAAAATCTATAAAAGGGGGAAAAGGGATAATCCCTCAGTTCTTTGAGAACACAGGTGATATTTTAATTGCTATACAATTAAAAATAGCTAGACAAAACTGGCGTTACTTTTTCAGACAACCAATTTGAACAGATATAATGTGCAAACTTAGAATCCATGAGAATATTCAATTTTAACTGGCATACCCTGATACATGCTTATTCACTTATTACACTTTCTCTACTTCCAAAAGTGCCATGAGGAAAATGGACACAAGAGCCCAGGATAGGACAACTTTTTCGCAGCACCTCTAGTAGAAATGGAGAGGAATACAGCCGCCGCTAACAGGCAGGCTCAACTGAGTACCCCTCCCTTTCCCGGTGGAGCGCAGGCCTCCTTCTCTAGTGATTACCCAGCTCTGGGGCCTCCTCAGGCAGCTGCACAGCCAGAAAGAGCAGGTTTGAGGGAGGGCTGGGGGTGGGGCTGCCGGGGAACAGCCACGCGGCTGCTCGGGACCGTCAGAAATGACAAGCCCAGCCTTGCTCGCCTGTTCGTTTTCTCTAAGCACCTACACACTATTCCATGTGGAAAATCAGCACTTTCGTCCCACGGAAATGTCACAACCTGCAGAGCAGAGGGACTCGGAGGACTAAATAACAGGATATATTAACGCGAATGATAGGTTTGTCAGACCCTCAATTCCAGACTACAAGAACAACTTCTTGGTTGCACGTGGCATTTAAAGTGGGAAATTTGGGTGCCACCCCCACCCCACCCCCGGTTCTGGGGTAGCCACAGAACCAACTGACTACAGAACTAATCCATGCTGCCTGGAAATGCAAGAGGAAAGCAGGCATATGGGATTCCCTCTCTTGCCTGCAATAACAAGTAGTTTCCCCAAAACATCAGACATACCGCGGATCAGCTAAGGTATGTACGACTGCTCTTTGCAGCTACAGGACGCTATTGTTAGGCCTTTATAAACCCCCTCCATGCAGTAAAAGGGTTTTAATGTCATGAATGGCTGAGCACAATAAACCTGTAAAGACGAAGCTATCAAATCTGAATGGACTAGAACCAAAATGTTGTTCTCTACAGTTGTATTTTCATGGTCAAGGTCACAGTCTGCACCTCTGGGAGAAAAAGTTAAGCTAGTTTAAAAAATTACAGTTCCTTTATTGAATGGCCTTCTGCTTTTCCTTGAGTTCCGATGGCCTTAATTTTTTTTTCTGGCTTCATTTCACTTTTAAGTCATTACAAGTTTTCAAGGATGATATAAAATATCTGGACTACCCACTCCCCTCTTCAACAGGTCTATCATTCTGAGGTTTTCCTCCAATACCTTCCTCAGCTGGAGGAAGTGTAGGAATCCTGATTCCTAGGTATCATGCCTTCCTCATTCTCGGTTTTTACTGTAGCGCACTCTTAAGTACTCTCACAATAAAGGATGCCTGGAAACAAATGTTTTGAGTCCTGGCAGGTCTGAAAATGCCTTATTCTATGCTTATACCTGAATGCTAGTCCAACTAGGTACAGAACTCCACAGAATTCTACGCTGAACAGCAATTCCCTTCAGAATGTGGATGACATTGTTTTCTGGTATTTGGAGCTGTTCATGCAAAGTTTATTGGCAGTCTGTTTATCAGTTCTTTATAGAGAGTTCTTTTTTCTAGATGCTTTTAGAACCTCTTCTTTTTTATTGTCATTTTGAAATTTCACAATAATATATCTGAGCATGGATGTGTCTTTACTCATTATGCTGGGTGGGCCCTTCCCACCCAAAAACGCACATCTGTCGGCTATTAGAAGTTCTTTCTTTTTTAAAAAGGTGATCGTCTTTCCTTCCATTTACACCGTTCTCTTTCTGAAACTTTAAATGTTTGTCAGTTATTAGTCCTAATGAAAGTCCACAAGTGGGTGGGCTCTCACTATATTTACTCTCCCAGCTGACTCTCACACCTCTTCCCATCTCCTTAAGTCTCAACAGCTCCTCCACCACTCTTCCCAGATAAGCTTACTTCCTCCCTCACTGAGGAAACAGAAGCAATCAGAAGACATCTTAAAAAACTCCTGCCACGTCTATACAACTACTTGTACCCATATCCTTACCTTCTGCGTCCTATTCCTCTTGCCCATGCTGGTAACAGGGAAAAATCTGCTACTGTGCTCCATCTCTTCTTGCCCGCTCCAGGACATTCATCCAGTAATAATTCCTTTCTTTCTTCTGCACCATGAGTTTTTTTCTGTCTCTACTGAATCTTTGCTATCCATAACTAAAAATGCTGTTATTTCTCCCATCTTTGGGGCTGGGGCAGAAAGACAGTTCTTTTGATCCTACTGCTTCCTATCATTCCTTCCCTTTACATGACTCCTTGGAATAGGTGTCTATATTCCCAATTTCTTTTCTCCTGTTCCCTCTTCCACCCTCAACATTAGATTATGAAAGTTTTCAAATGTAGGAGAAAGTTAAAATAATTTTACAATGAACACTCACTTACCCACCACCTAAATGATTTACAGCATGTGCTTCATCACATATGGATCCATCAAATACACCCTTCCATGATTTTGTTTTCTGCTGCATCTCAAAGCTGAAGACATCAGTGCGCTTTCTCCTGAATACCCCAGCATACAATTACTAACTGCATTTAAGTACGGTTTGCAGCGCTTTTGGTGTAAAATTTACAGAACCACTTCCATCACCACCCCCCAGCAGGTTTCCTCATGCCCCTTTCCCTGGGCCCACCCTTCTCTCGGAACCCATTCCCAAGCATGCGTTTGCTCTTGCCACTGCACTAGAACTACCCTAGAGGTCACTAATGATCTCCTATTGCTGAATCCAAAGGTCAGTTCCCTGTCCTGACTTGGTTTATGACCAGCACATCACAAAGGTGATCGTGTCCTTCACCTCAAGACACTTCCTTGGCCACCAGGACACAACAACACTTCCTAGGTTTTCTTCCTATCTAACTTGGTCACTCTCATTCAATCTCTTTTGCTAGTTTTTTCCATTAACTTTTTTTTTAAAGATACTATTTATTTATTTGACAGAGCATAGGAGCGAGAGAGGGAACACAATCAAGGGGAGTGGGAGAAGGAGAAGCAGGCTTCCCACTGAGCAGGGAGCCTGACGCAGGGCTTGATCCCAGGAAGCTGGGATCATAACCTGAGCAGAAGGCAGACGCTTAACAACTGAGCCACCCAGGCACCCCCGACTTTTTTTTTTTTTAAGATTTCTAGATTAATTTATTTGACAGAGGGCGAGAGACAGCACAAGCATGGGGAGTGGCAGGTGGAGGGAAAGGGAGAAGCAGGCCCCTGCTGAGCCCGACTACGCGGGGCTTGATCCCAGGACCCCGAGATCATGACCTGAGCTGAAGGCGGCCGCTTAACTGACTGTGCCACCCAGGCGTCCGTCATTAACTTTTAAATGTTAAAGTGCCATTGGGGCACCTGGGTGATTCAGCTGGCTAAACGTCCGACTCTTGATTTCGGCTCAGGTCATGATCTCAGGGTCGAGAGATCAAGCCCCATGTTAGGCTTTGGGCTCCTCGCTCAGTGCAGAGACTGCTTGGGATTCTCCCTAATAAATAAATGTTAAAGTGCCCCAAGGGCTCCATCTCTGAACCTATTTTCTTCTCTATCTGCTCTCACACTACCTTAATCTTCTCATCCAGTCTCATGGCTTTTACATATCCCAAAGCAGAACATTCACTCCACTTCTATAGTCCAAGCTGCCATTAACGTCTGCTTGGTTATTAAAGTGACTTCCTAACCGCTCCCACGCCTTTCATTTTGCCCCCTTTCAGAATGTTCTCAATTCTGCAAACCAGAATAACATCGTTAAAATGTAAACCAGCTCAGTCACAGTGGAGGAATCCAAGCAAGTAAGACAACTAAAGGTAATGTGGTATCCTGAAAGGGACCCAGGAACAGAAAAAGGACATTAGGGAAAAACTAAGGAAATCTGAATAAAATATGGACTTTAGTTAATAATGTATCAATAATGGTTCACTAATTTTTAAAAAAATAAATAAAACAAAAAAACCCCCAAAACCCACCATACTAACATAAGGTATTAATTATAGAGGAAACTTGATGTAAGGTATACTCAAACTTTTTGTACAACTTTTCTGTAAATCTTAAACTGTTCTAAAAATACTTTTTTTTTTTTTTTAAAGCTAGACTGCTATTCTGGTTAAAATCCTTCAGTGGTTTCCCATTCCTCTAAGGTCTGGTACTTCTTGGTTGTGTGTTCACATTTTAAATGAGGCGATACAAAAGTCTCAACCGGAAACTGCTGAGGCCTGGCAACAGAAGGACTCTGCTTTAGAGTGAGTGAGCAGGGCTGAGCTGCAGGTGTCTTCAGAAAGAAGAGCCAATACCATTTCCAATGCTGCAAGATTTTTTGAGACACCTCAGCAAGACTGGTATTGTCTATTATTCTCCACAATTCTACCTCTGTTGATAAATCCTCTCACACTGTGACCTCCCTTTAAATTACAGATCCTGTTTACTGTCCTTTGCATGTTGTACTGAACACTCAACAAACACTGAAAGGGAACAGGGAATGAGTGTGTCCATAGATGAACAAAGGAGAAAGGGTATCATGAAGCTTAAACTGGGATTAAAAAACAGCAATAAACCACCCATGATGTAGGAGACACTTGGTTAAGTGTGTAAGAGCTTTAAAATTCTAATCAACATGTTACATTTAAGAACCTCTTTTGTAACAATGTAGGTAAATACAATTTGGAATACAATGTAGGTAAATACAATTAACAGGCCTTAAGACAAAATTTTTATTTTTGAAGATTTTATTTGAGAGGAGAGAGAGAAAGAGCGCGCGCGCGTGCGTGCGTGATAAGGAGTGGGGGGAGGGGCAGAGGGAGAAGCAGACTCCCCACCGAGCAGAGAGCCCATGCACAACCAGGGGCTTGATCCCAGAACCCTGTGATCATGACCTGAACCGAAGGCAGATGCTTAACTGACTGAACCAACCAGGTGCTCCCCCCCTTATGGCCAAATTTTCAGTTTAAATATCTACTTACTTATAAAAGCTATTTTTTCCCCTCTATACTTATCTGTGTGGGCAGTGAATCTAATAACTAACTCCAGTGAAAGGCTGGAGAAGATCAGTTCCACAGAGCTCACCTGTAACTAGCACAGCAAACACTACCAGACTGGTGTGCAGTGGCACACCTCTTCCACATTAGGCCCCCAACTGACTCTCCAGCCTTCATGGTGGTTACTTCCTGCCTTGAGCTCCAAGTTCCAACAATACTGAAGTTACTGCAAGTGGCTTCCCAAATGCCAAGATGTTTTAGGATTTTCAGACTTGGCATATGCTGTCTCCTCTACTTAAAATGGCAAACTCAAGACTCGACTTAAGAATCACTTCCTCTTTGGGGCGCCTGGGTGGCTCAGTCGTTAAGCGTCTGCCTTGGGCTCAGGGCGTGGTCCTGGAGTTCTGGGATGGAGCCCCACGACAGGCTCTTCCACTGGGAGCCTGCTTCTTCCTCTCCCACTCCCCCTGCTTGTGTTCCCTCTCTCGCTGGCTGTCTCTATCTCTGTCAAATGAATAAATAAAATCTTAAAAAAAAAAAAAAGAATCACTTCCTCTTTGCTACCACTGGCCTTTGTATTATCTCAGTTCTACCATCATACTTGTCTCAATAGATTTTAATGACTTGTCTTCTCTATGAGATTGAGCTACCTGTGGGCAAGAGTCTCACCTATGAATCTTGGTATCCTCAATGGCATTTGGTAAGGGTTTGACAGTTTGATTTGTCTTGCAAAGAGAAACAGTGTGCTACGGAAATATTCTAGTTCTCTCTCTTAAATGATAAACTATCTCCCAAGTGTAAATGAGGAAATGTGATTATTACATAATGAATCTTTATGGCTGGTTTTCTTTTTATTCATAATAAGCAAATGCTTCAATAGCTTAACTCTCAAAAATATGGTTTCAACAGATTGCAGCCATTTAGAGTATGTCTCTCTCCATCCCCCACCCACATCTAAAAGATAATTCTGGACAACAGGGACTGGTTTTATATGTGTTTGGAATAATTCCTGGTAATTGTAAGCCCTTCACACATAAAAATCAAAGGACCAGATGGGCTTTTAGGACATTTTCCAATCCATTTTCCTATTATAAAGCCTAGTAAATGAAGTCACAAATATGGACAAAGTAATTATCCTACTTTAGAAGGCTTCCTCAGAACTATCCTTCGGCATCCACACAAGTGTAATCACTGCCAATGCAATGTAGGTCTCACTCAGCATTAGCTCACACACAACCACCACCATTACCATGTGTGTCTGCACTGTAAGGAATGATGTGATACCAAAGAAAGGTAGCGGAATGAAAAAAACAGAGCTATGGCATTCACGCTGTCACTCCCTCTAACCGTGCTTCAGTCCCTGGGCTTATCTAGGCCTCACACGAATCCCTCACACAATAAGAGTCCTGGGCTGGACCTCTACAGTACTAGCTGTAGGTGCTGCCTTTTTTTTTTTTTTTTTAATTTAGCTTTTTTACAGTATATTGTGTCTGTTGTATAACCTTTATATGTATATTAAAAACAACCCTTCCCAGAATACAAAACGAAACCACAGTCTCTCTTGTTCTAAAAGACATTTTGCTAATCTGCCTCCTGGAAAAGGGGGGAAAAACCCCAACATTACAGAATGGCAAAGATACAAATAAGTGTTTTTCCTGCAGGCAGTGTAAGGACAGAAAAATAGGTCAAGATGGTCTATTATGCCACGGAAAGGGATAGGGAAATCCCAAGAAAAATGGGTCGAAACACTTGGCTCTTTTAAAATGTCATTACAGGGGTGCCTGGGTGGCTCAGTCGGTTAAGTGTCTGCCTTCGGCTCAGGTCATGATCCTAGGATCCTGGGACCAAGCCCCACGGCAGGCTCCCTGCTCAGCAGGGAGCCCGTTTCTCCCTCTCGATCTCTCCCTCTGCCACGCCCCTGCTCATTCTCTCTCTCTGCAAATATATAAGATCTCAAAAAATATATAAAAAAATAAAATGTCATTATAAATTTTATAATTTTTTTAATCAATTGCTTAATTTATCAGGAAATACCATCGTACTAATCTCATTGATCTACTTGCAAACTACCAGGCCATCCTAAATGAAGGTATGAGGCTGATACTCCCAACAGTGTGAGGAGCCGTCCTCAGTATCGTGGTTGAGACAAGGGGAGGGTGGGCATGCAGGACAATAAACTCCCCACCAAATTAGGACAAAAAACTGCTCGATTTAGTAGTTTTTAACATCCCGGAAAACAACATGATTTCAAGAGCAAAATATATTATGCTCATTAAATGTCTGCTAACTGAGCCAATTCCACTCCTACAGATCATTAATATTGTTAAGTTATAATGTTCTAAATATTTTAGGATTCATGTCTTCCCACCATGGTATTTTTTTCAGCTTATTTTCTCATGTTTAAACCAACCTCAAAGTTCCCTGATGTAGAGGAAACTATATAAATGTATTTTTTGAATCATTACATATACAGTGTTAGAATCACATAAATCCTGAAAGTACCCATAAGCATTCTGGAAACACTTCAGAATATTGAGACTTTATCACCCTTGGACCAGTTTTAGAGATGAGAAAAATGAAGACGGCGCACTGGGGATGCTTGGGTGGCTCAGGTGGTTAAATGTCTGACTTGATTTCAGCTCAGGTCATGATCTCAGGGTCATGGGACTGAGGCCCTGTCAGGCTCAGTTTTGAGTTGGCTTGAGGGTTCTCTCCCCCCCCCGCCCTCCCCCCACCCCACGCTCTAATAAATAAAATCTTAAAAAAAAAAAAAAGGTACACTAACACCCTCAGTCACACAGACTCAGAACAAGACAAGTACTCAAATGAGGTAGCCCAGCATTCCTCAGCCTTAAATAAAAAGTATCACCACCTCCCCCAATGAAATTTTGATACTACAGATACACTGTATATCTATTTACACACAATATGCATAAAAAGAGTAAGGTTTCTTTTTACCCTTCAACCACCAAATTTCACCCCCATGGGGGAGAAATCATCCCTGTTGAGAATGCAAGATCCAGCTCATTTCCTCCATATATTACTCAGAATGCACACGTCAGCCAGTATTAACAATATGGGTGCCAGCAGATATTTTTTAATGTGTTCATTTTTTTAAACCAACAAGCAATACATACAGGTATTGAATACTTTTTACTCTATCTCTATTCTTAATATTTTAAATTGCTGGATGTAGAGTAAGAAATAAAAGCTCCATCTGTTGTAAATTTTATCCTCTGTCCCTATGAGGTGCATGGGCTTTGCCTTGCCTTTAAGAATTCTATATACTCCCACCCCCAGTATCATGCTTTTGCATTCAAAATCCAGCCAGCCTGTCTCTGCTCCTGTGTGGGTACCTAAGCACAGTGGTGTGTGGGCCAATCTTCAAAAGGGCAGAACGGCCCCCCACCTCCAGCCAAGATCACCCAATTACTAATATGACAGACACAGACAGCTAAATAAAGTACTACACTTGAAAGCTAAAGGCTTTCTCATCTTGGGAGTACAGGAAGGAAGACTAGCAGTCTAGAGGACAGACAGAAAAACACAGTTAGAACTGTTTGTTCCAGTTAGGTAACTGAAGGAGGAAACAAATGAAAATAAAGGTGTCCAGCTGAGGGTTTGTCCTGGACACCACACTTCATAACTGATGCCTGTCACAAAGTATGTGTGTCTTATTTGCTTTGGGGGGGGGTTCTTCTCCATCACATAGATCTCAAGAATCAAAACACACTATTTTAAAGGTTTTGAACACCTAAATTACCTTCTTTGGTCAATTTGTGTCCGACGACACATCCACTGATAAGTAACTGCCAGGTCTTACACTTGACCTCTAAAATCAGCTCCAGGGAGTAGGCTACTACCATTTCCCCCTCGGAGTAGCTAGCACCTTCTGCTTCCAAACTTTCTCTTTCGAACATCTCGTCCACTTAGGGAAAACTATGTGGGTTGGGTAGAATACAGTGATAGATATTTTATTTGATCTCTTATCTCAGGAATCCAAAAGTATAAAGAATGCAAAGAATGCTGTATCTTCAAAATGCTTTACACTGAGTCTCATTCTTAAGAAATCATAACACTGAGTTTTTGTTAAGCTTGTCCTAGGAGCAAATGAAGACACAACTAACGTTGTGCATGTACTAGAAAGTCAACATTATGACTGAAGATCCTGCCACTACATTTTCACAAGGGCCTCTTTCAGGTTCAGGCAGCAGGACTGCTTCCCCGGGGCCCCTCCTGCCAGCTCTTCAGATGTCTGACATTCCTCCGGGTTCTCTTCGTGATACTGTTCTAACCTTCCAGTTTCATTCTAGTAAAACCTCACCTCTGCACAAACTCCCACTGGTGCTGCCGTTCTACTTGGATATGTGCAAATCTCTCTAGTCCAAAACAACCTATTTAACTAATAAATCTCTTTTCTTGCATGTCTCACCAGTGTCTCAAGCTTAATCATAACCACGTGGAGCTCAGGAAGTTCCAAAAAATATGCTATCTCCCATATTGCCTGTCCCGGTGAATAGCACCCAATCACCAACTGCCTTTAATCAGACTTCTTCCCGACCCGCCTGCCCGTAAGTCCAGCTCTCCTGTCATTTCAGATGTCCTCTTCAATCGAAACAGCCACCATCTTTACAGAGTGCAATGTCCTCACTGAGTTCCTTCTTCGCCACTCCACTACAACTTCTTTCTTTCTTTTTTAAAGATTTATTTATTTATCGTGGAGAGAGAGATCTGAGAGTGCACGTGTGTGCACGCACACACACACAAGAGTGGGGCGGGGGAGGGGGGCAGAGGGACAGAGAGAGAATCCCAGACCCTGTGGAGCCCAACACACGGCTCAATCTCACGACCCTGAGATCACGACCTGAGCTGAAACCAAGAGCTGGACACTTAACCAACTGCACCACCCAGGCGCCCCAACGATTTCTTTCTTAAAATGCAACTCTGAGGTTATTTCCATGCTTAACATCCTCCAATTACTTCTATTCTTAAAAGAATCAAGTTCAACATGAACTCCGAATTCTACAGTTTCTGCCTATCTCTCCAGCTACCTCTGCCATTTCCCCGTAAAGACCCTGCACTGTGACTACAGCAGAATCCCCTGCAGTTCCCCAACCTTCCATGTGATTTCATGTCTCTGCTCTCTGCCTGCGACGCCCTTACCTCTGTATTTATTCTCCTAGTCTAATCTCACTCTTCAAATGTAGCTGAATGGCCATCTGTGAAAACTATTATCACCACTCTCCTCTCTAGGTCTGTACCCTGTACACATCTCTACTAAGGAAACGAAATTAACTACACTGCCATGAAGCGTATATTCCTACAACCTGCAGAGGCCAGTCTTTGGTTTCGTCACACACCTGTATACAGGAGACATGAAACACCAGTTTGAGGAATGAGTTATTCCCTCCTTTAATGAATAACACAGCTTACCTTTATTAAGCATTTATCATGTGCCAGGATTCATGACCTACTGGGCCATTTCATTCTCATGACAATTCCGTAAGGTGGGTAGGAATTATTCTATTTTACGAATGAGGAATCTAAGGTCCAAAGAGGCCAGATAACTTGCCCAAGGAGACATAGCTTGTAAATGGAAAAGGAAGGACTGGAAGTCGGGTCTGACCGATTACAGGGTTCACGCTTGTAACCATTATGTATACTTCCCACCACGTGCTGTTTTAGACTGCCCTTACCAGACCTCCCAGAGTGCTGTCCATGGCACTTTTGACCGATATACTTCACAAAATTATTTAGCTGTGTTTCTATTAGGGCTTTATACTTTCTGCAGGTGAGGAAATAGAGTTATTTCAGATTAAGAATGCCATGGACAATGAGCTCAGAATAACAGAATTACTGTGAACTGCCCTGCGTATAAGCATCTGGTACCCAACCTAATCTTTCCATTTAAACCAAACAAAAATCCAGCCAACCTCAAAAGCTTTTTGAGGTCCACACAGGGGAAAAAAAAAAAAACTATCAACTATTTATTTACTTAGGTTAATCTTCAAAAGGAGTAACTCCTCTTAATTTCTGGAAGGCAGGGCAGTCTGAAAATATAAAAATTCTTTTTATTTTGTGGTTTTGAGCCTAATAACCAAACTTTTGATGGCAGACCATAAAGACAAAGTAAGACCAAAGTTATCTTGTAAGCCTCTCCTCAGCTCCTGGCCATCTTTATTTTTAGGACATTCTCTGGCAGTTCTAGTATCAAATGATTGCTATACTGAGAATATGTAAGCTGGCAGGTGTCTGATACCAATCCTACAGCAGCTCCATCTGCTGCTCGCCCAGATGCTTACATTTAAACTGGGAAAAAGTCCATGAAGGGAGTAGAAGCTAATGGCTCATCTTATACCAGATCTCCTACTTTTGTCTCAGAACAAAATAAAATAAAAAACCCTCTAAATTAGAATCATTTAATCTTTCCAGATAGAACCTTATATCAAAGAAATTCTCAACCCTCCTTTAATGAATTCTATTTTGTTGTAAATGGTATAGAAAATCAAGCTGCCCTTTTACTCAGAATAAATCAGTTATGCATTTTTAATAGAAGTGAAACAGGAAAACTAGAAGGGGACAGCAGGGACAGGCTATTAAGGCCAGAAGCTGCCTTTTACAACTGTAGTAGTAATGACTGACTGGTCTGACTTGAAAAGGAACATCTGGTATCATCTCTATTAAGGTGAAAGGTTCACATCAACGTGTAACGGGACTGTGGGGGACAAAGAAAATAAGAAGAAAAAAAAAAGTACCACCAGTAGTATAATAATGACTGTCTTTACAAGTTGAATAGGTGAAAGTAACTGGAAACAATGAATAACCAACATGTACCCAGAGGCTGCTCAGGAACACCAAAAAAGATGACCAGAACCGTCAGAGGAATGGATCTCACTCAACATGTGGAAATCAAAACCAACCATCCCCCAAGCCTCCTACTATCCACTTGTTACTCTGTCTACCGTCAAACCACTTTCACAATGACTTCTTTTCCCTTTCTTTCATATTCACATCTACTCGGGTATCCAGTCTTATTTTTCCTTTTAAACACCTCTAAATACAATAAGGATGTTCACCTAAGCATTATTCAACATAGTGGGGTGGGGGGAGGGGAAACATTCTAAAATGTCCAACTGTAGTGAAATGGTTAAAAATTATCGTTCCTTCATATAATGAGACAGTCTGCAGCTGTTACAAATGTTACTTCTAAGTGTTTATAATAGCATGGGTGGAGTAGACATTGGGTGGTCTCCTCAACCTCTAGTCTGCCTCTATGTAGCACCCATGAGGCTTGGGTGGGGTTGGACCCCCAATCAACTCTCATCTAAGCCCCAGTGACTGGCCTAATCCTTGGTTACTTGAACCAACCAACCCAAATTTCAGGACTTTTGCTGGAGGTGGGAAGGGCACACTTCTCTCCCCTGCTAATGTTAGTACGGTGTCTTCTAGCCAAGGGTATTCTGTGACAGGCACACTAGTCAACAAAGGAAACCAGCCTCAGAACAAAGCTAACAGATGTAACAGGGCACAGCTACCAAAAAGTCATGGAGACACGGACCTTTCTGATAACATAAGCCTACGTTTAGACCAGCAGTAGTAGCATATTCTGCTATTTGCAAACAACAGCCATTTAACGCAATGGAAAAATGTTAATTTTTTTAAAAAAGTCAATTCCGCATATGGTGGGATCTCCTCTTAAAAAATGTCTAGAGGGGTGCCTAGGTGGCACAGCGGTTAAGCGTCTGCCTTCGGCTCAGGGCGTGATCCCGGCATTGTGGGATCGAGCCCCACATCAGGCTCCTCCGCTATGAGCCTGCTTCTTCCTCTCCCACTCCCCCTGCTTGTGTTCCCTCTCTCACTGGCTATCTCTATCTCTGTCGAATAAATAAATAAAATCTTTTAAAAAAATGTCTAGAAAAATGATTATTAGGAAAGAAAATAAAATATAAACAGTGATTATTTCTGGGTAGAAGATGGGGCTAGATTTGGGCAGCGATTAGGAACAATCACATATTTTTTAATTACAAAGAAAGAGACCGCCATACTCATCACTTTGAAACTCATATTCCACGTACACGCCAAGCCTCTGTGAATACTACCACCTTTCTGTACCTACCCAAATCTTAGCCACTTAGGATCAGTGCTTCTCTTCCTTCCGACCTTGAATCCCCAACAGCTACTTTCTCTGAATGCTTGATGCCTTCAACAGTTAACAGCAGCAAGTTTTATAATACCCACTTCATTTACTGAACACCTGCTATAACACCAGCTACATCCCCGGCACTTCATGTTATTACATTTAAACGTAACTGTTTCTGTATTAGTCATTTTAGAGATTTTATTTATTTATTGGCATGAGTGGGGGTGGCAAGGCAGAGAGAGAATCTCCAGGAGACTTCCCACTGAGCACGGAGCCCAACATGGGGCTCAATCCCACGACCCTGAGATCATGACCTGAGTGGAAACCAAGAGTCTTGATGCTTAACCAACTGTGCCACTCAGGTGCCCCAGCAAATAGTTTTTAATAGAATTTCAAAGGTGTGACCTCCAAAACGGGTTAAGTACAGCAATAAGAGATTCAAAAACAATTCTTCCATCAGTAACTAAACAGACCACGAGGAAGCCGAAGACTCCCAGGGAAAATGGCCTGTGATACACACCCACCAGCACAAGGAAAGGGACCGATCTCTAGTCCCATTCTGAGTATATTATAAGGCTTCAAGGCTATAAGGTTTTAAATCACAAAGATTTCTAATGACATGGAGGCAAACACAACCTCCCCGACAGCTGACAGCTCTGTTAATGGTCCCTCTCCACTGGACTTATGGAGAAGTACCTGTGTTCTCAACCTTCTGTCCATATGAATTAGCTCTGTTTGACCTGAAATCATTCTAGCTGAGCCAGGAAGCTTTTCCTGGGCCTACCATAAAAAGCACAGTAGCATAATGGGGCTAGTGAGGAGTACAAAACTAACAAGAGACTTCAGTACTTGAGGGTCTTATCACTGAGATGTGGGAATTCTCACTAGAATCATTCATTTATAGGGCTATGCTATTCTTACTATTAGTTATAAATAAAAATAAAAATCACATTCCAGGGGCACCTGGGTGGCCCGGTTGGTGGAGCATCCAACTCTTGGTTTCGGCTCAGGTCGTGATCACATGGGTCATGGGACTGAGCCCCGAGTTGGGCTCTGCGTTCAGCACAGAATCAGCTTGGGATTCTCTCTCCCCTTTCCTTCTGCCCCTCCCATGCTCATGTGCGCTTGCGCTCTCTCAAATAAATAAATAAATCTTTCTTAAAAATTATATTCAGGGTGCTGGGTGGCTCAGTCAGTTAAGCATCTGCTTTCGGCTCAGGTCATAATCCTGGGGTCCTGGGATCGAGTCCTGCGTCAGGCTCCCTGCTCAGCAGAACAGTCTGCTTCTCCCTCTCCCCCTACTTGTGCTCACTCACTCACTCATATGAATAAATAAAATCTTTTAAAAAATTACATTCCACTGTAACCAATTTAGAAAATTGACTCCAGTGGATTCTAGCATTTGCCACAAAGGGTCACGATCCCATCCATCACTCTATTTTAAGACAGATAGTGAAACAGGAATTGCCTAGAGCAGTAAGTCACAAGGGTGACTCATGCTCCTCCAGGTTAAGGCTGCTTCTTGCCATGGAAGATACAGCAGGAAGTTACCTTGGGAGCAATGAGGTGGCTCCTGTTACTGTTTACTTTATTCATCTCTGGGGAGATTCTAACAGTCCGCAATATTTTTAGTCAAACCTCTTCCTACAGTTCAGCATTCAAGCTCTATTTTCCCCAACTCGCTAATTCCTGCCTTCCCCACCTCGGTCAGTGGTAGCAGGGTGTCCCAGCCTCAAAGCCTCCCAGTTCTCCCACTTGCCTGCATCTCTTGCCCAACCCTGGTGTCACACCCTCTCAATAGGGATTCTTCTCGGTTCCTGACAACTTATTCTGTCAATAGCCTGCAACAAAACTACTTCCTATTTGATAACAACTAAGCTCTACAGTTGTAGTTTTAAATACTTACATATTTCAAATCATTTAATCCTCACAAAAATCGGGTAAGTACTATTATTACCATCCCCATTTTTACAGTGAGGAAATTTGGCACAAAGAAGTTAAAACCTTGCCCAACATCACACTCATGGCAAACAGCACAGCTGAAGTCTAAACCCAGACTGTCTGGCTCCAGCCCTGGCTCTTCACCCCTACGCTGTATCTTGTCTCTAACCTTTCCCTATTTCTATCTGTACTAGTCAAAGTCATCTTTCCAAAACACAGCTTTGGTGAACTCACTGTTCCAGGACCTATTAGAAAATGCTGCTGTTACATCACCATAAATGCCTGCCTTCTAATCAGCCCACAGTTTTAAATCGGAACCTGATCAAGGTATGCTCAAATGTCTACCCTCCCACACATTAGCTGTGCAATTTCACACAAATTACTCAACCTCTCTGAGTGTCTGTTAAGGCATTTGAAGATGCTCTCTCACTGAGCTGCTGAGAGGATTAAGGAGCAGACAAGTACCTGGTACAAAGCCTGCCTGACTCCCAAGACTAGTTTTCTTGCCCCATGAAAGCTTTACTTCAGTAAGGCATCTCCGTATTCATGTCCATCTCTATAGTTCTGTTTCCTCCCACCCAGAAGGCTGATTACTCAGATGGTAGCTACTTATCATGCAGTACTTCTTAAGAGTCCAAAATTCAGTGACAGTCCACAATCACTAATCTATCTTACCGTAAGTCCTCTAAATCAGCATTTAATCAGAGGATGCACTTCAAAGAATGGTCTTCTTTACACACTGGTCGCAGGGACACAAAGCCTCACCAGCCCAACCTGATGACCCAAGTACACTGAAATGGTCTCCTTGGCACACATGCAAAAGCTTGCTGACTGACCTGAACACAGTAATGTGCAAAGAGAATCTTAGGAATGGATTATGATTTTCTTCATTTTACATCAACTTATTGCTAGATATTCCTGAGTTCAAAAGGGGATATATCAAAACTGTTTAACTCATTTCAATGATTTTATTCCAGGACAAGGAGTAGCAGCTTAAAGTGGCAGCAAAACTAAAATGTCATAACCCAAAGACAAAAAATTTAAGAAGACAAAGACAAACCGTATGCTGCTGTACTCAAGTTTAAAAGACTCTGATCAACCTTCTACTGAGAAAAACTCCAATTTATTCCTTTGCTGCTTCTGAGCTCAGCTGCTTAGTCACTTTACAAGGCTCCTGAGACAAGGACTGTGGGCCGATAGGGGTTGGGCTGGTCAAAGACGGGCTTTCCGACTCTAGTCAACCAGCCTGCTTCAGAATGGCACCAGTCATGACAGAGACGGCATTTAAGAACTTCTCTGACTCTGTAATGCACCCACCACTACTAGAAAAACAACTCAAAATATACGTAGTCCTTTGCTTTAAGGAGAGCATTAATTACTCAAAACATAAACCATCATATTACTAATGAAGAGGCACAGACACTTAAAATTTTTTTTTTAACTTTTTGTTGTCATTGCTGTTGAAGTTATGCTCCACACCCAACGTGCTTGAACTCACGACGCTAGGAATCAAGAGTCACATGTTCTACCCACTGAGCCAGTCAGGCACCCTGTTAAAATTAATGAATGCTTAATTAGATCAACTCATGGATTCAATGGCTAAAGTCATACCCCACTACAGATGCAAATTCATTATTCTGTGAATAGCACATGGATAGAACGTTAACACAGGTCAGTCACTGTTGGAGCTCCAAGTTTATCATCAGTACATGTACATTTCCAACAGCTGGCTACTATGTGCAAATTTATTACTTTTTAAAATTCTTTTTAAATTTTATTTACTTATTTTTTAAAGATTTTATTTATTTGAGAGAGTGAGCATGCACAGGAGGAGCGGCAGAGGGAGAGGGAGAAGGAGACTCCCCGCTGAGCAGGGAGCCCGAAGCGGCATTCGATCCCGGGACCCTGAGATCACGGCCTGAGCTGAAGGCAGATGCTTAACCGACTGAGCCACCCAGGCGCCCCTAAATCTTTTTTTAAAGATTTTATTTATTTGAGAGAAAGACAGAGATAGAGCACAAGCAGGGGGAGAGGCAGAAAGAGAGAGGGAGCAGACTCCCCACTGAGCAGGCAGCCTGACACAGGGCGTGATCCCAATACCCTGAGATAATGACCTGAGCCAAAGGCAGAAGTTTTTTAACCGACTGAGCCACCCAGGCGCCCCTCTATGGGTAAATTTAAAAGGAGATACTCTGGTCTTGTTGACTGAAACCACTACTCAGGGCCCAGAAAAACTGAAATGTCAGTCTATGACAAATCTTCAGGAGCTTGTCAGATCTGCCGGCACTGCTCTCCCATGAAGGCTTTCCAGACTCTGACTAAGAGTGTATTTGCACCACTTGTTCGTTCTGACTTCAGTATCTTGTTCGGTTTGGACCTATTCCAGGTTGGCTACAGTTATGTCTGACATCACAAAGCATGCCTCCACTCCTAGCTGTGTTGCTAATAAGAGGTCAGAAAGCATCCCTAGAAGTACAGGGACACAAAGAAGAGTTCAAACAACTGTTTGTAAGCAAAGTGTTCTGGCAAAGCTTGAAAAACAAGAAATTCTTCCCGCTTCCCTTCAACGCACCTCACTTTTTAGCAGTAAACTTAGGAGAACATCTGATAAGAAAAAACTCCTCTTGGGGCGCCTGGGTGGCACAGCGGTTAAGCATCTGCCTTCGGCTCAGGGCGTGATCCCGGCGTTATGGGATCGAGCCCCACGTCAGGCTCTTCCGCTATGAGCCTGCTTCTTCCTCTCCCACTCCCCCTGCTGTGTTCCCTCTCTCGCTGGCTGTCTCTATCTCTGTCAAATAAATAAATAAAATCTTTAAAAAAAAAAAGAAAAAAAAAAAAAGAAAAAACTCCTCTTGGGGCGCCTGGGTGGCACAGCGGTTAAGCGTCTGCCTTCGGCTCAGGGCGTGATCCCGGCGTTGTGGGATCGAGCCCCACATCAGGCTCTTCTGCTATGAGCCTGCTTCTTCCTCTCCCACTCCCCCTGCTTGTGTTCCCTCTCTTGTTGGCTGTCTCTATCTCTGTCAAATAAATAAATAAAATCTTAAAAAAAAAAAAAAAGAAAAAAGAAAAAACTCCTCTTTCTGCAATCCAGTGCTCTGCAAAGCTGTTCGCTGGTACTTTCTCCAAGGTTATGAGTTGTGTAAACTATGTAAATTTGAACAAATCATCAGGATTACTTCAAACTATTTCTTGGAAAATTTTCACGTTTTTCTTACACACTTAAGAATAAAGAACATGGGGCGCCTGGGTGGCTCAGTCGTTAAGCGTCTGCCTTCGGCTCAGGGCGTGATCCCAGCATTCTGGGATGGAGCACCACGTCAGGCTCTTCTGCTATGAGCCTGCTTCTTCCTCCCCCACTCCCCCTGCTTGTGTTCCCTCTCTCGCTGGCTGTCTCTCTCTCTGTCAAATAAATAAAATAAATCTTCAAAAAAAAAAAAAAAGAATAAAGAACAAACTCAGGAGAGCACGCCTAAGTGTTTAGAATCTCTATAGTGGTATGTTTTATATACATATGATCTATCTGCTGGGATAAATGTCCAAAAACAAAAACTGGTGGAAACTGTGGAATGTTTTTTGAACAGTAGCTTAAAAATAAAACTGATTGAGTATTCTTTAGATTACATGCACAAAAAAGTGTAATTATACTTTACAAAGACTCAATGGGAAAGTAGCTAAGAAACCTAACTAAGATGGTGGCAAAAAATAATAGAAAACACAATAGAAATTCAAGAACTCCTATTTCCGATCTATGTCACCTAAATTAATGCAAAAACAGCTGAGGTAACACAAGAACCAAGCCTGACCTCTGACAGTGCATTGCTGGTAACAAAGACTTGGGCTTGATTTATATCGAGAAGGACAAACTTGGTATGGGTTTCAAAGCTTCCTCCATCCACCCACTAAACTACCATGTTGCTAGGCACCGTGCAAGACACTGAGACACAGGACCCTACTGAGATATGGGGAAACAGAAACATGCTGTGGCCAGATGTATACAACAGAGCTACGAGGCAGTGGAGAGGCACCTAGGGGAGAGAAAAGGCTCAGGAAAGACTTGTGGAGCTTGCGGCTTGCTCTAGGTAATGAGGGAAGAAAGGGAGATGGCCAAGATTACACCAGACGAAAAGAATAACATGACCGAAGACCAGAAGATGTCAAATAGCAAAGTGTTCAGGGACACTATGCAACTAACTGAAAACTGACCAAATTTTATTTAAAGATAGCCATGGGAGCGCCCGGGTGGCTCAGTCAGTTAAGCATCTGACATGGACTCAACTCAGGATCTCAGGGTCCTGGGATGAAGCCCTGCATTGAGCCCGGTGCTCAGCTCAGCAGGGACTCTGCTTCTCCCTCTCCCTCCACCCTTCCCCCTGCTCATGCTCCCTCTCTCTCTCTCTCATATAAATAAAGTTAAAAACAAAACAAAACAAAGATAGCCACGAAGATTAATTGGCCCATTATTTGACAGTACTGGCAAAAATGTTCATCAACAAAACACTGCAGAGTTTTTCGGGTGAGGATATTAAATTCTGCAAAATTTTAGTGCAAGTTAACACAAAGAATCAAAATCACTCTACAATAAGACTAAGACTTTCTCAAAGATTATTTACGTAAAACAGTTCTGAAAAGAAAACACAGTAATTATGGTTTTGCTGAATTCAAAGAAATGCTGCCTCTGCTCTCTGGATGTGCCTCAGATGCTGCTGTCTGCACATTTAGCTCAAGACCACATTACACATCCAGTGACACAAGGAACCCAAATTAGAAAAGGCACCACTAGACCGGGGAACCTCATAGGTCACACCAGCAAAGCTGGTCTATGAGCACTCTTCTTCTGGTCCTTCAGTTTTTCACGGAAAAGACACAATACCATGTAGGCTACGGGTTCCCAGTATCTGCTTCTGCATAGGCTGGAAGTGGGAAGGGTGCAGCACGTGAAGAAGGGGGGTTTGGGAAATCAAAGGTTCACAAGGAAAGGGAGGAGTACAGACAGGGAAGAACTCCTGAGAAAGACAAAGACTACCCCAGTTCTACCCCCCAGTCTACAGCAGCACTCTGCCTTCCCTCTCCCATCCCAATTCTGCCCAAGGGCCTCGCTTCTCGCTTCCAAGGAAGAGTAACCACAGATGCTTTGCAAGGAGAGGAGAAGACAGGATTCCTGGCATTTCAAGGTGAAACCCAAAATACTTGGAACACTAACAATGTTGTTTGGGTAGTGACAATCTACAGCAGAACTGTCCAAACACACTTTCGGCAACGATGTAAATGTCTTGTTATCTGCACCATCCAATACGGTAGCCACTAGCCAAATGTAGCTGCTGAGACCTTGAAATACGGCCAATGCAAGTGAAGAACTGAATTTTTTAAAAAAGATTTTATTTATTTGAGAGAGACCGAGAAAGAGAGAGAGAAAGAGAAAGAAAGAGGGGAGCACGCGAGCATGAGCATAGGGAGGGGCAGAGGGAGAAGTTGACTCCCCTCCTGAGCAGGGAGCCCAATGCAGGGCTCAATCCCAGGACCCTGAGATCATGACCTGAACCAAAATCAAGAGTTGGATGCCCAACTGACTGCACCACCTGACATAAAGTCTTAAGTAGGCTCCATGCTGGGCTTGAACTCACGACCCTGAGATCAAGACCTGAACTGGGGGGGGGGGGGGACCTGAGCTGAGATCAAGAGTCAGACACTTAGCCAACTGAACCACCCAGGTGCCCCTAATTTAAAAATGTTCTAAAATAGTTATTTTTTGAAAACTGAGGTTAAGAACAAAACAAAACAAAACAACACTACGTTCAGTAAAGATGCTGTAACACTTTTACTTTCAAAGGAGAGGATCCGGGGCTCCTGGGTGGCTCAGTCAGTCAAGCATCTGCCTTCAGCTCATGATTCCAGAGTCCTGGGATGGAGCCCCACATCAGACTCCCTGCTCAGCGGGGAGTCTGTATCTCTCTCTGCCTCTCGTCTCTCCCCCACTCCTGCTCTTGCTCTTTCTTTTTCAAATGAATAAAAAAAAAAAAAAACCTAAATGTACAAAAAAAAATAACAATAATAAATACAAAATAAAGGAGAGGATTCTATTGAGGGGATCCTGACTGAGAGCACAAGTGGCACGGATTATCTTTTTCTACCTTTCCTGTAAACAGAACACTGAATTTTGGCGTTCCCAAACTTATTTTTGATAAACAATATTAATTGGAGGGTGCCTAGCTGACTCAGTTGGTAGAACATGTGACTCTTGAAGTTGGTGAGTTCAAGCCCCATGTTGGGCATACAGCTTAAAGTTTTTTAAAATTTAAAAAAGAAAAAAAATGAGCAGTTTAAAAAAAAAACAATATTAATTGGGTAAATGTTTTCAGGTCTATGAAGGGGGATCTTGAGGTTCTTTATTTACTTGACCAATATTCTTTACAAAGGCTTCCCAAAAAGGTTCTCCATTTTCCTCTTGACCACTGACTTTTTAAACTTTAGAAACTAACATGTAGATATCAGGTTTCAGGTATACACCAACTCCGGACTACACACACAGTTGTTAAATATAATTCATACGCTGGTGATGGAGGAAATAAAAGGCTTAATCCTTTCCAATTCTTAAGTTAATAAAACACTGGTGTTAAATTCATGCTATTTTCAATACATGGAAAGTTCTAGTTAAAAGTAGTTCCACTTAGGCGCCTGGCTGGCTGAGTCAGTGAAGCGTGCAACTCTTGATCTCAGGTTGTGAGTTCGAGCCCCACATTGGGTATAGAGATTACTTAAAAATAAAATCTTAAAAAAATAATCCCACTTAAAAATGTTATTCAGTATTTTCTACATACAAACATGTAAGTAGAAATCTGTTTCCATAAACATTTCCCTCAAGGGGGTGGAAGTGTCAGAGACACAAAAGAAGTCCTTAACAAAATGTGAAAGAAGGGTCATAATTACTTTGAAGCTCTTGCATGTGCCATGCTGTTATCAACAAGGCTCTCACGTCTACTCTTGTAACTGCCAAATACAATGAAAGGCCATTAACCTTCCTAGGTGAAGTGTTCTAGGACAGCTCCAACAACTCTTCAGAACTGACAGTAAGCTTTGCTAATGTTAGAAACAGTCCTCAGTCAGTCAGGCATATCTGGATGGACAAAGTGCTCCTGAGTGTTTTTAAATTATCTCAAAAAATTTTTTCAATACTCATGTCTTACTAAGTCTGTTTCATTCAAAGCATCCAGTGGATACCTCTGGCACAGCTCTTAAAATAACATAATACTAAATATTAGGTATATCCTGAACCCTTTTGCATGAAGCATAGTATTAAAATTTACCAAGATACTGGATAAACAATCATAAGAATTCACCAAAATTCTACAACTATCATGACATACTCAAGGGAAAAACAATTAACTAGACCTAAAAGACATGTTTAGTTAGTAAGTAATGTCTATGCCCGACATGGGGCTTGGGGCTTGAACTCGCAACCCTGAGATCCAGAGTCACAGGCTCTACCAACTGCCAGCCAGGCGCCCCACCTAACAGACATCTACAGAACTCCACCCAACAACAGCAGAATAAACATTCATCTCAAGTGCACAGTGGAACATTCTTCAGGATCATTTGAGAAGCAACAGAACAAGCACCAATAAACTTAAAAGGACTGAAACAATTCTAAGTATGTTCTACACGCACAATGAAATTAAAAAAGAATTCAACACCAGAAGAAATTGTGGAAAATTCACAAATATGTGGAAATTAAACAACACTCTTAGATAATCAATGGGTCAAAGAAAAAATAACAAGGAAAATTAGAAAATACTTTGAGATGAATGAAAACAAAAATAACTGCACACCCAAATTTATGGGATGCAGCTAAAGCAGAATTTAGAGGAAAATTTATAGCTGTAAATATGTACATTAAAAAATGGACTATAGTTCATTCCAAATTGAGGTTGCTAGTATTTTATATATAAAACCCAAACCCAAAAGCAGGTAATTTTTCATTAGGTTACTTGAGAATACATAGATGAGAAGCATGCTCTTTTTGCTAGGTCTTTACCACCTATTTGGAAAGGAGGAGAATGAGAGAAAGAACAAGCAGAAATGTCACACTTCAAAACACAATACCAACAAAAACCTAAATCTGAATATTCTACAGCCTTTAAAGACAACAACTGTTCAAGTGGGTGTAGTTATATTCAGTGCTCCAAGAAGGCAGATAAAGGGCTTCTGAATACATAGAGTATGACTTTCCAAGTTAATGAAAACAAAGTATTTGTTCTTTCTACTGCAACAGTAACCTAAATTTGGAAGGCCAATAATGTAATCAATCTCAAGAAAAGACCTGTAGGGCTACTAGTTTCCACTTCTAGCACTACATGGCCATTAGTTACAAATTCACCTGGATATCTCACACGGACAATATTAGCACAGTTCTAGAAAACTGACAACAATTTCAGGTTCAAGATCTACTGACTCAGCTCTGACATGTGACTTTAAGAAAGTCTTAATCATTGTGATTTTCGCTAATAGCTGGCACAGAAATCCTGCAAGCTACTGCTGTTTTTTAAAGAGGTACAGTACACTTAAACAGAAACCGCATCCTCCCTTCAGTAAGCTGAAGTACCTGCTTACTTTCATTATTAAAATTTTGAATACGGTTTCACGGTGTTTCTCACTATATCTGGAAAGCATTAGAAACGTAACTGTGGCTATATTTATTAATTTTTTTTCCTGAAAGGTTACAGAAATACTGAACAATGATTTTCTCTGAGAAGAGTTCCTTTTTTACATTTTCTAACAATAAATGCAGCATTTAATTTCAAAAAAAGTTATCTGGGTGACAGGAGGGAGTATGGCCTTTTACACTTTTTTTAACAATTTCATTTATTTATTAGAGAGAGAGAGAGGGACAGTAAGCATGGGGGGGGGAGAAAGAGAGAAAACCAGCAGGAGGAGAGGCAGAGGGAGCAGGAGAAGCAGACTCCCTGCTGAGCAGGGAGCCAGATGTGGGACTCAATCCCAGGACCCTGGGATCATGACTTGAGCTGAAGGCAGATGCTTGACTGACAGAGCCACTCAGGCACCCTTACACTTTTCTATTAAATAATTCTAACACATTTTAAAGGAATAAAATGAAGACACCTGATACTTTCAGTGCACAAGAGATAACTAGAAACCACTGATAACTTCAAATCTTTTTGTCTCTTAATTTTATTTTTCTAAGTTAAACATTTTAGTGAAGTTGATAAATAATATCATCTTAACCACAGCTAAATATGCACAAAAGGAAGGAGAAATGAATAATTAAACCTCTGAAAAACTGGAATTTGGCATTAGTAACTTTAATCCAGTTGGAAGAATGACCTAAGTCAACATTAAATATATAAGAAAGCACATAACATTACTTTCATATCAGGTGTAGGGAAAAGATAAGCGAGAAATAACTAGATCTGGGCAGCAAGACAATTTTTCGGGCCAATCTGTTCATAAGGAAAAGGGCTGAGCATGCTTCCAGTTTCCCGTCACGCATTCTACACAAAGTCTGTGTGGTAGCCCTACATGATGTGGAGGACTTGTGCTTCCTGAACCAAGAAGAGTCTTAATATCCAACAATCTGCTCCATGAGGGTGTAACCAGTGCTTTTTTTTTTCCCTTGTACGAAAGCAAGACAGGTCTTAAAATGTTTGTTGATTTGTAAACTGACATCTGGAAAAAAAATTAACATTTTATTTATTTATTTGGGAGAGCGAGAGAGAGAGAGATTAAGAGAATGAGCCAGGGAGGGCCAGGGAGAGAAGCAGACTCCCTGCAGAGCAGGGAGCCTGATGTGGAACTGAATTCCAGGACACCGGGATCACGACCAGAGCCAAAGGCAGACCCTTAACCAACTGAGCCACCCAGGTGTCCAATCGAGAAAATTATTGTAGTGTTTTTGTTTTTTACTGCTTTTCTGATTATGAAACTAATATGCTTATAAAAACATCCATGATAGAAATGCATGCTACAGAGAGTGAAAATTTACCAGAATCTCAACATTCAGAGAAGACCGACTGCTACCAACAGAATGGGTCTTTCTCTTTATATTGTAGGGCATGTGAGGATGCCTCAGCAAGCCACTCTACCTTGTTGTCAAAGCTCTCAGCAGAGAGCTCTAAAGCTCAACATCTGCAGCATCAACTAACAAAAAAACATAAGTTAGCATGGATGATTTCCCTCTAGAAGGATTTCAGCTAACCAAAGAAAGTAAAATGGAATTAAAACTACACCTCTGAGAGACGCCTGGCTGGCTCAGTCAGAAAAGCACGTGACTCTTCATCTCAAGGCCTTGAGTTCAAGCCCCACATTGGGTGTAGAGATGACTTAAATAAACAACAAAACAAAATCCACACCTATGAATACATATCAAATTTCTCAGCTATCAAAATGACTTATTAACCTGACACAGCTTTAAAAGCAAATTAATCACCGGAAGGACTAGCAAAAAATAAAATGTGCCTCAGAAAAACTATGTGCTGTTGTCAAATCAAGTATCTTAGATGCTGAGTAGACATTTCCTCATTTCACACATCTGGTTCCACAGTCCTATAAAACACTTGTCAAACTGAAATAATGTTCTGTGTTAAAGGAGATTGGTGCATGAAGCCGACATTTGCTGTGCTATTATTATATATTCTGGCTATGGATTACGGGCCATTCTCATTTAACCTGATCTCAAGCAGGTGATCTGTTCAGCCCTTTTGGACAGTAGAGGAACATATACCCCAAGAGCATCCTTTGAGATTATGAATTATTATTAGAAACAAGCGAAATATCCAGCAACAGGGAAATAGATAAGTCTATTATAGATTAACTTTATTTTATTATTTTTTATTATTTTTATTATTATTTTTTAAAGATTTTTATTTGACAGAGAGAGAGAGAGTGTGCAAAAATAGAGGGAGCAGCAGAGGAAGAGGGAGAAGTAGGCTTCCTGAGAAGCAGGGAGCCTGATGCAAGGCTTGATCCCAGGGCCCTGGGATCATGACCTGAGCTGAAGGCAGACGCCCAACCAACTGAGCCACCCAGGCACCTGAACTTTATTTTTTTTTTTTAAAGATTTATTTATTTTGAGGGGCACCTGGGTGGCTCAGTTGGTTAAGTGTCTGCCTTTGGCTCAGGCTGCGATCCCGGGGTCCTGGGATTGAGTCCCGCATCAAGCCAGAACAGGGAGAATGTTTCTCCCTCTGCCTCTGCCCCTTTCTCTGTCTCTCAAGAATGAATAAATATTTAAAAAAAAAAAAATCTGGGGGGGCGCCTGGGTGGCACAGCGGTTAAGCGTCTGCCTTCGGCTCAGGGCGTGATCCCGGCGTTATGGGATCGAGCCCCATATCAGGCTCTTCCTCTATGAGCCTGCTTCTTCCTCTCCCACTCCCCCTGCTTGTGTTCCCTCTCTCGCTGGCTGTCTCTATCTCTGTTGAATAAATAAATTAAAAAATCTTAAAAAAAAAAAAAATCTGGGGCGCCTGGGTGGCATAGCAGTTAAGCATCTGCCTTCGGCTCAGGGCGTGATCCCGGCGTTATGGGATCGAGCCCCACATCAGGCTCTTCCTCTATGAGCCTGCTTCTTCCTCTCCCACTCCCCCTGCTGTGTTCCCTCTCTTGCTGGCTGTCTCTATCTCTGTCGAATAAATAAATAAATAAAATCTTTAAAAAAGAAAATCTACAGAAGGCTTCTGCCATTTTGCCAAACTTAGATTTTAAAAGTCCACTATTAAACTAAAGAATAGTTAAAATTAACATAAAAAACAATGGACATTAAAGAAGTATTAAAACTAAAAAAAAAAAAAAAGCCATTTGTTTGAGTGAGGAAATACTTCCAATATTTTACTGCAAACCATTAGCACCTGTTTGGGTAAAAATATGACAAAAAACGTAAGAACTACTGCTAGAAACGGGACACCCAAGTAGGCTCTAAGCTTTCCTACAAGGTAAAGAAAGAAACATACTAAAGCAGTATGTAAGCATCCTTAAGATTTTAGACAGTTGTTTGGGGGAAAATCTGCCTATTCTTGGCATTTAGACCAGAGAGAATATTCTCTCACTCAGGACACTTAGAGACCGTGAAAGACTCCTTAATACCACTACAGTAAATAAAATAATGAGCTTTCCCAAGGCTGCTGCTACTAACACGTCTCAATGTTAGCCAACAGCACAACCCCAAAGCTTCAGCTGCCAAAGAAGTCTACAGAAGAGAGGCCACCAGCAGGATCCTGTGCAGGTGCCCATCTCCCTGCTTTTGGATTTAATCCTGACAGAAACCAAAGACTTTAAGAATGGAGAAACAACCTGTCTTTCACACAACCCTCCAACAACGCCGTGCTGAGCTCTGGGACAAGGTTTCAACAATTTTGAGTTTGAGGTAATATCAGACAAGCACCTGGCTAGTTTTATGGGTAGAGTCATGTGACTTAACAGTTACCTGAGCCAGGGCTTACACTGACATCTTCTTATCAAAGCTGAGAACCTGAATAACATTAATAAAACTAATGGCAGGGGCGCCTGGTTGGCTCAGTCAGTGAAGCGTGCGACTCTTGATCTTGGGGTCATTGAGTTAAAGCTCCACGTTGGGTGTAGAGATTACTTAAATCAATAAATCTTTAAAAGAAATTTAAAAAAACCCTAATGGCAGCTAGCATTGTCTACTTTAGGCCAGTCACTGCTTTAAGCACATGAATATATTAGGCTTTTTTTTTTTTTTTTAAGATTTTATTTGAGAGAGAGTGTGAGTGAGTGTGGGAGATATGGGGGTGGGGCAGAGGAAGAAGCAGACTCCCCACTGAGCAGGGAGTCCGATGATGACGCAGGGCTCCCAGGACCCAGGGGTGGTGACCTGAGCTGAAAGCAGACACTTAACTGACTGAGCCACCCAGGCGCCCCTATATTAGGCTTTTCTAATCTGCATTGTGACTCCAGGAAGATAGGTGCTCTTGGTCCCATTTTACACATGGGAGAACCAAAGCACAAAGTAATCACACAAAACCACAATGTCAGATCTGCCACTGGCGGAGCTGGGATTCAAAGTAGGTGGGTCTAGCCTGGAGTGTTGGAGCACCTGTTCGTTACTGCAATACTACAGATGTCTCTCATTCCACATCCATGAGGTGCAACTGAGGGAGTATCTGCCAAAAGGACCATGATTTTCCTTAAAGTCATTCTGAATCACTTTTTAAAGGATCTCTAAGTTTTAGGACACTGAGTCACAGTGAATTTCAGCCTAGAGATTTAAAAGCAGGTTAAACCTCAGCTATTAGAAAACAAACCAACCAACCCCTGACCAAGCCCTTCAACTTCTTGGAATATCCGGTCAGGTAAAATAGATGCAAAATGTTAACCACTATTTGACTATAACTTTATTGTTTTAATAAGACTATAAATTGATTAAAGAGAAATGAGGACAAAAAAGGAGTAAAAATCACCTGAAATCAAGCTCCTTGGAGGCATCTGTTAACTTTTAGAGGACCATTCAGAAAGAAGTCCATGTATTTAATAAGCAAACAGAAATAGCCCTAAATGGGAGCTCCCTCTCTATTGACCTCATTTGGGTACGAAAAGGCCCTGTAGGGTAGTGATTAAGAACACAGACTGTGGACTCAAACCCACCTGGATTCCAATGCTAACTTGTAAACTTGGGCCAGTTACTTAACCTAAGCCTCACATTCCTGATCAGTAAAATGGGGATAACAGCATCTTTGTTAGGATTCTTGCGGAGATTAAAAGGGAATGGAAGTAAAATATTTAGCTTAGTGCAAAGGACATCCTGAACATTCAATGTGTTCCATTATTACTTTTTAAAAGAGATTTAAACACTTCTCTGTGCCAAGGGTAGACATTATTCTGTGTTGACATAGATTTACACCAACATTAACACCTTCACAGCTTTCCATTTTATAAGCACCATAACCTGCTTATGTAGCCCCCTACTTATGGGCTACTTAGGTTTTTGGTGGGGTTTTGGTAATATGGTAATTCCATCAATTCAAAGATGCCTCTTTTTACACATTTTAACATCTCTGAAATGCATCTTACAAATGATATTTCAGAATTTAACGGCCGAAATTTCTAGGTGGTACATATATTAATGGAAGTACATATCTTATGCCTACATTTTTAAAAACTTGTTCGAGAATTTTCTTAGAATAAATTTTTAGGGGCGCCTGGGTGGCTCAATTGTTAAATGGCTGCCTTCAGCTCGGGTCATGATCCCAGGGTGCTGGGATAGAGTCCTGCGTCGGGCTCCCTGCTCAGAGGGGAGCCTGCTTCTCCTTCTCCCCAACTTGTGCTCTCTAGCTCTGTCTCTCAAATAAATAACTAAAATCTTAAAAAAAAAAAAAAAAGGAATAAATTTTAAAAAGTAGAATTGCTGGGCCGTTTTATGTTCTGATACATGTCACCAAGCCACCAAGTGGAAAGACCATGTTATTGGTACAACCCCCACTGGCAGAAAGTTGACAAGAGTCCATTTCTCCAAATCCTGGCCAACACAGGGTGGGGTCAATCTTTATCATTCTTGCTAATCTGACAGGCAAAATGATCTCATTTTACCCATTTCTTTCACTGTTGAACTCAATTTGCTTCTTTTTTTTTTTTTTTTAAAGATTTTATTTATTTATTTGACAGAGATAGAGACAGCCAGCGAGAGAGGGAACACAAGCAGAGGGAGTGGGAGAGGAAGAAGCAGGCTCATAGCAGAGGAGCCTGATGTGGGGCTCGATCCCACAACGCTGGGATCACGCCCTGAGCCGAAGGCAGATGCTTAACCGCTGTGCCACCCAGGCGCCCCTCAATTTGCTTCTGATACGATGTCCAGTAAGTCACTAAGGAGATGGAATACCACAAACTGGCTGCCCATGCCTGGCAGGTGAGCAAAGCAGGATCGCTGATACCTCACATTTCTGGTTTCCTCACACCTGACAGTTAAGAGGAGCAGTAAAATACTGCAGAGGGAGCATCGTAGCCAGACCTAAGATCAAGCCCCAGCTTTGCCGCTAACTCCATGTGTCAACCTGAGCAAATTTCTTAATTTGTGTCTGTTTCTACAGCCATAGGATGAGGCTAAGGAAGGCCAACCTTTCACGAAGCAAATCAGAAATAATGCAGAACTTTGTGGCATAATAAACGTTCCATAAATGGTAGCTACTCAAGGATGACTTCAACCATAATGGCTTACAGAGGTGAAAATTGAAAGCTCCCCAAAGGAACACTGCATTTCCTTACTAGTTTCTTTCCCCAACAGGGATGACTGGTCTTTAGCCAGCCCCCAAAAGGAGTCTTGTATAGGAAATAAAAGCGCATTCTTAGCACCTATTTGGAAACAGTCCATTCAGATGACGAGGGGAAAATGAATACACTGAAAGGCAAACAAATTATTTGTTCTAAGAGAACTCAAACCATCCTCATTCATAAAGATTAAATGCAAAATTCTGGGTTTAGTGAAGATCAGTAAAAAAATTTTTTTTTTAAGATTTTATTTATTTGAGAGAGAGATGGAGAGAGAGGGCACAAGTTGGCGGGAGGGGGCGTGGAGGGAGAAGCAGGCTCCCCACTTAGCAGGGAGCCCCATGTGGGGCTTGTCCCAGGACCCTGAGATCACAACTTGAGCCGAAGGTGATGCTTAACCAACTAAGCCACCCAGGTGCTCCAAGAATTCTTATCGATAAGCAGAGAAATGCTCCTAAGCAAGTACACTGAATTTGAAATCATGAAAAAAACAGCAGCAACGAAGACAACCCAATCCCATTTTTAGATTTAATCATCCAAACACCTGAAAGGAGACTCCTGTACCCAAATTCAGGACTTCCGGCTGCTACGGAAACTATTACCAATCAAACCCAGTTCCTATTCCTGGCTCTTGGGAACATACTCAGTGGGCAGTTTCTCAGTTATACAGATTTATTACAATGTCCCCAGCTGCAGAAATCCCCTTATTTTTCCACTTAGCACTCTCAACACCTTCCACCCCCATCCTGCATTCCTAGTCTCCAGCACCTATGCAGGCACTAGTCTCACTGCGACCTCCCAGGCTGCGCCTCCAGGCTTCCCTCCTATCCCAGAACACTTCCATCATCAGCTAAAAGCCTGCAAAGGCTTCTTAAGGACAAGATTGCATTTTTACTGGTTTTTCTTATCTCACTCGAATTCTACCTTCTTTTCACAGTCTACTACCCCATTCTAGCATTCCTATCTCAAATACAAGCATCCCATCCCTCTGGCGAGGTCCAGTTCAAGTCGCAAGCACTCCCTCTGCACAGCACTCTGACGTCAGCTCTTACCAGTCGCTGCCCTTCCTATGTTACTCTGGCAGTTACAGTGTGTGACACAACTCAGCATCCAGTGAAATACCAGTTCCTTACTAAGTACTAATAGTCGTGATCTTGGATGGATCATTTAACCTCTATGGGCCATTTCCTCATCTAAAAAAATAATAAAAATGGAAAATTTAAAAGGTCTTCTCCTGTTCTAAAAATCCTCTAATTTTGTATACTGCCATATCCTGTTTCACATATTAATTTCACTTCTCTTATTTGATTTTAGAGTTCCTCAAGGGAGAAAGTATTTCTTCCCCAACTCTCAAAGCAACTTATCCCAGGATGTGGCTCAAGGAGATACTCAGTAAATGTGACATTAAAACAGGTCATCGGCACCAAGATAGAAAGCTTCAAAGAGCCGAGTGTGAACCCAAGACCTATTTCTTTCTTTCTTTTTTTTTTTTTTTTAAGATTTTTAAGTAATCTCTACGCCAAACGTGGGGCCCGAACTCACAGCCCCGAGATCAAGAGTTGCATGCTCCACTGAATAAGCCAGCCAGGCATCCCTCAAGACCTATTTCTAAAGCAGTACTGAAAACTGATAAAGGTAGTTGGTGCCAGACAAGTAGAAGGCACCGAGATGATCCCAGTTGGCTCTTTTCTAGAATTAAAGGTCTGCCTTGATAGAAAACGAGTTGTCGGCTCCTGAATGCAATGAACACAGGTTTGAGAGCTCAAAATGGTCTCTTAATTTACACACAGCACTGTCTGAAATATGGGTACATACGCCCCTAACCAACAGATGCGACTTTTAGGTAAGCTGAGCTGTATTCTGTGCTCTAGGGTACAGAATTCGGAGGCCGTGTTTGGTGGAGAAACCCTGGGACTATGTGAAGCCTATGATACAACGGCAAGGAAATTTAGGTTCATTTTGGCCATGCAAAGCCGAAACCTCCAAGAGAAGAGCAATTTCTTCCATTTCTCTGCCCCAATGCCCTTCTCCTCCCCCTCCCCTCCAAAAAAAGCACACTTACAAAAGAGTAACAGTAACAAAAGCAGATACATTAAAGCATTCAGTTCTATTTTAGGCTTCCAGGAAAATGTTTTTATTTTTTTCTCTTTTCTCAGGGCAGCACAAGTCAATGTGTAGATGGAAAGCAAGCAAGTGGTCTGCTGGAGGATGGGGCCCCATTAACCAAATTCAACCAGGAGCTCCAAGATAGTGAGAGGAGTGAATCCCTCTGAACTCTAGTCAGAGGTAAAGGACTAAGCCCCTTGCTACTGCATTATCTTCAAATAAAATGTATTCAGTACCCATGTGTACATGCCCCCCTCATGGAGAGAGAGCAAATATAGCCCTATTTCAATCACGTTGAACTGGTCAATGCTATTCCAGCCACTTCTAAACATTTTTTGGCTCACAGCTAACATCCTGAAAAGCTATCAAATCAAATCAAAGCCACTCAAATGAAACCAGTTACTCCTTGAATAATCAAATGAAGGAAACACTGCTTTTTAAAATAACAGCTCTTAAGACAAAGCAATGTCCCTCCTTTTCACTCAGCTGTTTCACAGAATTTCGAGACAAAGGGTAACTACTGTATTGTCACTTTTTTTTTTTTTTTTTGGAGTAAAGCCACAAGATTACTAATAAACAGCTAACGGTCACCATTCAAAAGTAATAATGACATTATGACTTCATATGCCAGTTATCTACCAAATTGGAAAAAACCAAATATATGCATTTTTCTCTCCCCAAAGAAAATCTGGAAGTAAATGTGAGCACTCTGACTCACTTTCTCTCCCATCAGAAAAATTTCTGGGGGAATGTTAAACAGTATCATCTTCTCTAATTATAGGATGGGAGAGAAGGGTTTCACACTTGTTCAAGAGTTTACTAATTTAAGTTGGAGAACTTATGAAATGCTTATGGTCTAGGTCTAAGATAAACTTCAGTGGTTAACAGGGAAGGTTCTTGCCTAAAAATTATTAAAAAGAGACCTCAAATCCCTAGTTTCATTTTGTTGCTTTAGTGCTAAATACATAATGGGATAAACTTGGAGAAAAATATGAACTACCAGGCTTCCAGGTTCAAGCTTCTTGGTAAGCTTAACGGAGAAACCTAAGTTTGCATCGGGGGGAAAAATGTTCCCACAGGGTTTTTGTACAGGGTACAGATGTGAGTACCTGAGCAGCCAATCTTTTTAAAAATTTCATTATAGTTAACATACAGTGTTGTATTAGTTTCAGGTGTACAATGTTTCAGTAGCCAATCTTACACCATGACTGGCTATCTGCTGAAAACTAATCACCTATGGAAACATCAAATTACTCCTCTGTACACCAATGATACAGAGTAATTTAACAGTCTAAGTTTGCTCCTTTGCTCTGACTTCTAGCTAAGAAAATAGAAACAAAAAACGTATGTTATTCTAAAACCTACAGCTGGTTCTGTCTGCTTTCTGACACTTCAGTGCTGACTTAGAGAATATCCTCGGGAAGCTTGGCTTCACAAAAACAGCTCTGAAAAAAACACTTCCCTTCTCCTTAAAGGGCTCTTCAATACTGCCTTCTATGAAGTACAACCTACATTTCTAACATCAAGACACTTCAGAGTGGAACTCTACGCCTCGAGCAAGGAGAGCAAAATAGTAACTACCCACAGGTCGGCAGGACTCAAAAAAGAAAAAAAAATCAGTCTTTTTATAGGGGACCACACTTCTACATTTCCACTTTCTTCCTCTTTGTAAAATTTTAATAATTTCACTCAGGGGTAGGAAACAAATGGGTAGCAAACTCCCAACCACCAGACTACGGCTCTGGGGAAAAAATGTCAGAACCTGAGAGGCAGTGAACATGGAATATGCGAACGCTAAACTTCAGGTTCTCCTCCTGTAGAGCTGACACATTATTCGATAACACCCACCCTTGTAAAAATAAATTACATATCCAAAAGGGCAAGCTGCTGCCGTCAATTGGGTAAACAACATAATTACCATGTGCCAGGTGGAAAGCGAATCCTCATGTAAATAGTTTGGGCTCAGAATGAGCTGCAAACTGGAAAGCAGCTTATTTTTAAACTGTCAGCAGGTTTCTTTTGTGCAATTAGAGTGTAATACGGGGTAATTGCTCAAGTTTCTTTTCAGAAAATCGCCATCTGACTCGTACAACAGCAAGATGAACCTTCGGATTTAGAACTCCACTAGTTTTTTGACGAAGTATTAAAAGACACTGAGGTTCTTTAATGAATTTTGGCATGTCCTTCTAACAACCACCTCTCTAAACTAGAGGAAATTCATTTTTAACCAACTTGCATCAGGTTCTGGATTGCAAATGTCTTTTGAGTAGGTAAAATAAGACTAATTCAGTGCTTTTACATAAATAATTCAAGTTTAAGTCTTTAAAAAAAAAATCCCCCAACGCTTAATAAGACCCTACAAGGATTAATCAGTCCACTCATACATACACTTCTCCTAGTTACAATCACGCTGCTTTGACTTTCCTTGAATTTCCAACCAACAAGCAAATAGAAATACTCGAGGCATTCACACAAAGGCAGTTAAAGACCATACATCACACTAACCCTCTTAAGTCATATTTAATATTCCACTCGGCATCTATGTCAGCTACCCAGAGCCCGCCCCACAGTAAATGGGAAAAGTGGGCAATGAGAAAGGACGAGCTCGGCTTCTTTGTGTTATCAGGGAAAACGAAGGTAGGTGAGTACAAGAGGAGGCCATCTCAGCATTTGCGTGGCACCACACTTACCTTGAGGATGTCCCCCCTTTTGAAGCTCAGCTCGTCGTCAGCAGTAGCTTTGAAGTCATATTTGGCGATGGCTTCCATCCTGAGCGCTGCTCAGGGCTCAGCAGCCTGAAGCCGGGGGAAGGGAGTCTTCCCTGCCGAAGCCACCCAGCGCTCTGGGCTCGGCCTCGCCGCTCTCCCGGGACTCGCTCGTGCACTCCGGGACACACAATGCCACCCTGAATCACAAGAGGGATGGGTGAGAGAAGTGGCCAGCACCGAAGGCAGCCCCGCCCTGCCGATCGGCCTGCCGCCCCAGCCCCCACGCCCCCTGGCTCGGCCTGGCTCGGCCCGCCTCCCTCGCTCGCAGTCAGGAGCCCGGATCGCCTCCTTCCTCCTCGCAGTCTCAGCCCCCAGGCGACTGACAGGCCCGCCGGCCAATGGCGGCCGCCGCTCGAGCTAGTCCAGAACACACTTCCTCTTCCTTCCCGCTGGGTGTGCGCGATGTGCAGGAACCGGCTGGAGACCCGCTCAGTCTCCGCCTTTCCTCCCTCGTCCCTTACGCTCGCTCCTCCGGCCCGAAATGCAGTCCACTAAAAGAACGGCCTTGCCCTGGGGATGGCACCCCGCTTTTCTCAGTGCCACGGGCCCAACTCCTTCCCTTCTCCCTGCCAAGCTTTCTAGTCTTTTGAAAACGCTGGGTCTCCTCTCCAGTCAAAAGCAAGCAATTCCGGCTTTGGTCCTGAGCTGCTTGAACTGTTCTCAGACACCAACCCTTGGTCTGCTCCTAGGAAACCAGGAGAAAGTGAACCCCGGAACTCCTTTTTAAATTTCAATTTGCTATTCTGAGCAAGGCAGCTCTCCCTCTATCACTTCCAAACTGTGACCGGCAAGCTCAGGTAACCAGAAAAAGGAGATCCAGCGTCAGAGCCTTTTGTTGGTGAAGACCTGCTCTTGCCTACGGCACCCTCTTCCCTGAAGACCCCCAAGGCTCTGGAGTCCCAAAAGCCCTTGAAATAGATGTCCACGGTTCAGCATTATCAGAAGTAGCCTCTACATTATTTCCAGCTACCCTAGGGAGCAAAGCTGAAGTCCTCACTACACTTGAAAGGAATCCCTTTTTAAGAATCTGAGCTGCCAGATGCCTTATCTGGGGAAAGAAAGTGCAGGGAGATGGTGCCAGTGAATCAAACAGAAGCCTCTCACAGTTACCCTGACAACAGCTGCCTTTCTCAGAGCCAAAGGGGTTCTAAAATGAACCAAATTGCATTTTGCAGGTAAAAACTGTAATAACCCTTAGGCAGTGTACTAGGTGACGGTGAACTGTGGGCATATAGTCTCCAGCCATGGACATAACCTAGACCTTTGACTGCCGAAAGGAAAATAAAGCCCCATTCTTGTTTTCGGTTAGTGTTTTTCATACAGGCTAAATAAAAGCAGAGAACAACACTGACAGTGGCAGAATGGGGACAGATTTTTATAGTGACACCCTTCTTGGATAATTACCACCTGGCAGAAAGCTCATCTGAGGGGCACGGTGATTATTACTCTTTTGTTCTAAAGTTAACAATTGGGGCATTAATCAAGCATAGCTGCAAATGGACTAAGCAGTAAGCCAGCTGGGAATACTAAGATTCAAAGGAAATGAGTGTTACCAAGGAGGGAAGAAATAACCTGGTAATAAAAAGTCCTTCAGTCAAATTCTGAAAGCCAAACATTCTACTGCAGGTAAACTAATCAACCAAACCAATGTTTATTCTATCAGGTCATACCTATGATATCCCATGAGGGGCTGGCTCTAAAGAGGGAAGACAGAGCTCTAGCAAATATTAAAAAATATATATGAAGATTAGTCTCAGAGTATTTAAAATTTTAAGTGATCTCTACACCCAATATGGGGCTCAAACTCATAACCCCAAGATCAAGTCGCATGCTCTACCAACTGAGCCAGCCAGGCACCCCTCAGAGTATTTATTGTTGTGCGTCCTTAAACACCCTTTACTTATTCTCTCTGTAGTTTTTTTTTTTTTTTAAGATTTTTATTTGTTTACCTGACAGAGATAGAGACAGCCAGCGAGAGAGGGAACACAAGCAGGGGAGTGGGAGAGGAAGAAGCAGGCTCATAGCAGAGGAGCCCGACGTGGGTCGATCCCATAACGCCGGGATCACGCCCTGAGCCGAAGGCAGACGCCCAACCGCTGTGCCACCCAGGCGCCCCTGTAGTTTTTTTTTTTAATCAAACTAATCCATGTATATAATTTTGAATGTCACCGCTTTTAAAAGGCTTATAAAAAAGGGCAGTTTCCCACCCCAACACCTACCAGCAATCACCCTCAATTTTGTTTTTAACTTTCTCTTTGTATTTACTTACAGTATTTCTAAATGATATACTTTTACTGCTGTTTCTTAGTTTATTCCAGCCATGACCTATCACTTGGAAGACGTTTACCCTGACAGCTTCCCCTTGCCCCCATCCAGTAATACCATGTATTCCGGTTTAAGCAGTTTCACATTACAACAAATTCTTCACCGCTGATTTAAATATATTACAAGCAACCTTCCTTTCTAGTACAATCCTTTACTTTTTCCTGGCATTAATAACTCCGTTTCCTTTTTTGCCTATTTTCCAATGTGCATACCTATTTTTATTTTGTTATAAATGCTCCAAGATCTCTGCTAAATGCCTGTCGATACTTTCGATATTTCCTACCTGACCGGGTCATTCATTTTAATTGGTCTCCAGGGCTGACTGTTGGGACTATGTATCAATGATGGGAAGCTGAAGAATTGAGCAGATCTAACAAAGATACGGCGTTTCATTTTTGAAAAACAGAAATCAGAAAATCAGAAACTCAGAGCGTTGTCACTGTCAAGGTAGTATGTTGTAACAGGGCATAAACTTCTATGTCATTCGGGATTTCAGACAACTGCAGTGTAACTGAATGGCCATAGCATAAAAACCAAGACAGTTTTCAACACTGGGTTTTCCTGTGACCCAACTCATCTACCACAGGATTCCTAGAGAAAGTATAAGACTCACACTCTTGAAATCATGTTTCAAGTAACTACTGCTTTGTCAGATACACTTTGAGAGAAATGAAAACCAGGCACAATCAATACTTCTGTGGCAGTGCCAAATAAAAATGAGCAGCTCATGGAGAAAACCTGAAGGGGCCAGCTTATCAGGCTAGCCACAGAAAAGAGCACACGGGCTAAAGGAATTCAAAAGGGTATGTTTCATTAAAGGCAAAAAACCCAAAAAACAAAAACAATCAACAACAAACCTACAAAAAAAAACCTACCTTATACACAACACTAATTACTAAAAGAAGAAAACTGAAAGTGGACGTAATGTATAACGATTTTAACAGAAAATGGGTTGAGAGTACGTTTAACACTAACTCTAATGAGAATGGTTAAGCTGTTCCAGCGTACACCCTGCAGTCTATCACAAGTAGCAAATTTTAAGAACACAAGTGCAGGGGCACCTGGGTGGCTCAGTGGGTTGAGCGTCTGCCTTAGGCTCAGGTCCTGATCTCTGGGTCCTGGGATCAAGCCCCACATCAGGCTCCCTGCTCCTCAGGGGGCCTGCTTCTCCCTCTCCCTGCTGCTCCCCCTGCCTGTGCTCTGTCCAAGTGAATAAATAAAATCTTAAAACATACACACACACACACACACTAAACGAACACAAGTGCAGCCTGAATTGTTCATTTCAAGCAATGTGCACTGAATCCTAAAATGCAGTCCCCTAAAGGTATTTGTAGGACTTTATTTTCTTTCTTCCATTTAACTCTTTTCTTCCCAAAATTCACAGAAAATAAAATACACAACACTCACTGGGCAATATAGCTTAGTGTCTGCATGGTCTCTAAAAGCAGGATGACCAGGATTCAAGTATTGACCTGGATGCTTACCGGCTATAATTTTAGGCAAGACTTTTTTTTTTTTTAATATTTTATTTCTTTACTGTCAGAGAAAGGGGGAGAGAGAGAGAGCACGCGCAGGCAGAGGGAGAAGCAAACTCCCCGCTGAGCAAGGAGCCTGATGTGGGACTGATCCCAGGCCCCTAGGATCATGAACTGAGCTGAAGGCAGATGCTTAACCAACTGAGCCACCCTTTTGGTCCCTTGGGCAAGGCTTTTAAACAAGCCCCATTTCTCATCTGTAAAATGGGGATAGTATCACCTACTTTATAATATTCACTCATTACTAGGTAATACAGATAATATACGTGAAGTGCTTTGAACAGGGCCCGACATTAAGTTACTCAAAATAAGTTAAATGTGATTCTACTTAAAACATAGATGTTCAATTTCACTGTTAAAAACTGCAAATTAAAGCAATGAGATTTCCTTCACCTACTAATTGGCAAAATTTTTAAAGGTTTATAGTATTTAGTCTCTGCAAGACTCTGGGTGAACACACTGATTCTTTGGCCAATCTTTGTCCATTTAACATTTTGAGCAGCTGCTATATGCCTGACAATGTGCTTGGTACTGTATTATAATAATAAAAACATCACAGAGCCCACACTGCAGCAGGGAATTAATCAGTTCAATTTTTCTGGAAAGTAGTTTTACAGTAGTATACTATAATACGGTAATTTTATGTTGACAATTTTAAAATACATATCCTTGCACAAGCAATCCCAATTCCTAGCTTTATCTCACTGAAATCATGACAAATACCATGTGCCAAATATATATATATCTGATCCATAACCATGAGAATATCTATGAAATATCTTTCTATGTAAATACCAAGAGATACTATCAAGTTAAAAACAAAAATACAGAAAAATTAGTTTATCCCTTTTCCATAACGCAAAATAGTATTTATTAGTGTGGGCTAAAGAAAAAAAAAAAACCAAAAGGTTAACAATGGTTATCTCCGGGAGCAAGATCACAAAATATTTTTACTTTTTTTTTTACGATTTAATTTATCTGAGAGAGAGAGAGCGAGCGAGAGAGAGCGTGCACGCTCTCACATGAACCGGCGGCGGGGGGTGGGGGGGGGAAGCAGACGCCCCACTGAGCAGGGAGCCCAATGCCAGGACCTGGTCCCAGCACCCTGGGATCCTGACCTGAGCCAAAGGCAGATGCTTAACCGACCGAGCCACCCAGGCACCCCAATATCTTTACTTTCTGCACTACACACAATTGTATTTTCATTACTACTTCTGTAATTAGAAAAAACAAACACTAAAAAATCTTACTGGAGCTCTGGAGTTGGACCTGAATTCAATTGTCCCATTACCACTAGATGGGTGACACTGGAAAGATAACCTATATTCCCTAAATCCTAGTTTCCTTCAGCTGGAAAATGGGGATAATAACGCATCTACCTGATAGGACATTTTGATGATTAAAAGAGACAGCACATGTAAAGGCCTTCGTGGAGTCTCTGGCACAAAGTGCTAAGATGTGTTAACTGGCCGGCATCACCAGTACCTTTTCAAGTACCAGTCCATACGTTCCTACATCGTCCATCTTCTTCCATCTACATACAAACTCAGAAGAACTTTCTGGTAGGCAAATTAACAGCCCTATTAAATATAAACTTTAAAATTAAATTGCTCCACATCAGAGTCCTAACAATAGTCAAATATTTACACATATAAAGACTAATCACATCTATCGTCACTTATTCTATTAGGCTTTTAAATATTTACTCTGTACATACAGAAAGTGTAACTTCAGTTGACTAATTAAAAGCCACATTCCAGCCTCATTATTTTACAGCTGCATTCTGTAACAACAGTTCTGGTACTTGGACCAGCTGCATCAAAATCGTCCCATTCAGAGACTGATTCACTGTGGGATGCCTTCTGGAGTTCTGCAATGTAGTGTGGCCTTAGGCCCAGAGCCTAATTTAAAATAAGATTCACAGGTAATTCTTATGCATGCTGAACTTTTAAGAATCACTGCTGTACTAGAAGGATGCCTTACCCAGGTTTTAAACTTTGCATTCCAGATAATGCACAGCTTTGCATAAAATGAAAATAATGCATATTCACATGGCTCAACTAGGAAAAAGCCAACTTTGACAAAACCAAGGGCTCTCATTAGTCTTTCAGTAGTGCCAGAAAGTTCTTTTGAATTAAGCAAGTAACTATTAATTTCTCTCAGGAAAGCATGCTGGGTCTCTATTCTGTATTACTTAATTTCTCCAAACTCTATTACTCTTCTGTTCTAGGTAACAATCAGAACCGCTGCTGCACAACAGGCAACGTAACAGGATTTTTCTCAGAAAAACTGCTAAGTACCTTCAACTAGTAGTATTTAAGACCTAGCAATCCGGGGCGCCTGGGTGGCTCAGTCGTTAAGCGTCTGCCTTTGGCTCAGGGCGTGATCCCAGCGTTCTGGGATCGAGCCCCACATCAGGCTCCTCCGCTGGGAGCCTGCTTCTTCCTCTCCCACTCCCCCTGCCTGTGCTCCCTCTCTCTGGCTGGCTGTCTCTCTCTCTGTCAAATAAATAAGTAAAATCTTTAAAAAAAAAAATAACACCTAGCAATCCCTCAAATCTGAATACACTTGCTAAGGAAGTAAACTGCCTCAAGCATTTAAATGCTTGCTTTTAGTATCAAAGAAAGCCGATTATAAGAATTAACTTCGTTTTTTATTTTGGGAATTCAGAAAATTTTGAACAAGGGAAGGAGCAATGGAACACATAAAGTTATTTCTTTCTATCAAAAAAACCCCAACAACAAAGATGCCTGATTAAAAGAACCGTGGTAAAGAATAAATCCATACTGTCAAAATGGGCAAGTTTTAATTCATCAGTGGTCTAATAAATTCTATTCCCTCAAATATTTCATGTTACCTCAATTCTATTGTAATATAGGTGTATGGTTGGCTTTTGTTTTTTAACATGAACCACTCCCACTAAAAGCCAAAAAATAAGTCATACAAGCCTCAAATCGACCCAATCTTCCTTAACTAATGTAAGAGAGACACAGGAAGAAAAGCGTAAGCAGGCACAAAAGCACAATGTTAAAATGAAGAAAACTAAAACACAAATAACACATGCAAGCTACACTTGTGACCCAGTGGCAGTACTGATTACTTACGGATGAATTCAATCCTTTGAGCCTCCCAGTTCCCAGGGGGAGAACTTAAAGTCTCGCATGACTCTCTGGCAACTCTTCTGGCTGACTGAAGGAACACAGTGGACGCTTCAAAGTGAAGGATAAAGCAGGAAAGAGGGTATCTTCCCCGGAGAGAAAACGGAATCTTTAAATGAGGGAGAAGACGAATTGCACCAAACGGCAGAAAAATTATGCCAAAGAGGGGACAAAAAGGAGGAAGGGGAAGTAGATTAGAAAAAAGGGGGGGAGGGACGGGCAAATGACTTGCATTACACAAGTAAGCATTTAGTGTCTGCAGTGAAAATAGAAGTAGATAGAAAGGGAAGGCAACTACTGTTGAAATATAAAGTGAAAGAGAGACAGCAAAGCCAAAGAGATACGCTAACTTCTTCCATGTGTCTTTTAAACTCTTTTCTGAGTCAACAGCTCTAAAAGATAGACGTCGAGTGCACTTCGGCTCCTCTGCAAATCTTACTTTTGTAATGACTCCCTAAACAAGCTATAACTCATGTGGCTTATATGTACAGCGTTGCAAACGAAAAATTCCAGTGCTTTTCTATCCTCTCGCACGGAGATCTTTACTCGGAGCATTCCAACCAACTGCTGCTTATTGTTCTTTACAAGTATTTTTCAGAGTAGCTTCAAAAAAAAAAAAAAAAAAAAAGACATCTCGACTGGCTCCGGCAGCAAAGGTTCTAACTCATGGTATTCATAGGGTCGGTGGGTTTCCTCCCCAAATTCGGCCCAATGACACCAGGAGATGGTGACGTGGTGGCCGTGCAGGTCGCAAGAGCATCAATCACCACATTTGCAGCCGCTGCAAATCCCCCGCCTCCCGGGCCAAGTCAGACTGACTCACAGAACGAGTACCAAGGGCTCCCGGGCTTCTCCCGACCCCTCTGCGCAAACCCTCCGGGAAAAGCGTGAAATTTAACGAGGAGCACCCGGACTCCTGCCCCGGGATCCGGGGCTCTGCACCGAGCTAAGGGTCGGGAGAGGACGGTCCCCAGGAAGCAAGCGCCCCAAAAAGGGAAACGCGGAGCCCGGGAGCCTCGGGGACTCCGTCCCCCGCCCCAGGCCTCGCCGCCCCGAACCCGAACCCCGGCAGCCCTCGGCAGGCTGGGCCCAGTCCCTGACTGCCGACTCCCGCTGCCGAGCGAGTGGGAAGAGGCACCGGAGCAGCGTCGCCGCCGCCGCCGCCGGCCGCACTCACCGTGGCGCAGCTGCTCCGCTCCGCGCCCGGCCGGCCCCTCTGCAGCGGTGCGAGCGGCCGCCGCGCTGCTGCTCCCCGAGGGCAGCGCCTTTTCCCGCCGCCGTCACCGTCTCAGTCTTCGCCGCTGCTGCCGCCGCCGCCCGCTCGCCGAAGCAGCACAGCCGCCTGGCTTCCGCTCCTCGTCGGGGTCCCGCGAGAACTTCCCCGCGCGGCCCCGCCCCGCCCCGCCCCGCCGAGACTTCCCCCGGCGGAAAAGGCCCAGAGCGCAAGCGCTCCTCCTCCGCCCGGGCCCCGCAGGTAGCCACCATCTAGATGCCAAGGCGCGTGCGCCAGACCGCCCCGGAGCAGGTGGCACCAACATGGCTCCGCCTCCGCGTCGCTGTAACCCTCTCTGTGCCAAGGCGGGTAAATGACAGTTTAACCCTGAAGGAGTAACTCTTCACCACACCATAATCACTTCCCTTCTCCAAACCGAGGCAGTTGCGGGGGGGTCGGGGTGGGGGTGCGGGAATCTCCCTCCATCCTGGAACACTCCAAATAGAGGACCAGCTTTTGAAAAGCTTGAGAGTACGGTCCAAACTGCCCTGTTAGAGGAATTAACACATTCACTTATTGATCTAATCAAGTGCCTAATATGTGCTAATCATAGGTATAGGTGTTGGGTATAGAAGGTACAATGATGAACAGATATCCTGGCCTTTGGGGAATTTACGGTCTAGAGGAGCGGAAGAAAAGTAAACAAACAAACAAAAAATGCCATATGCAATGTTAGAATTATTTGGGGGAACGCTGAGGAAGCTAAAAAGATGGGAGGAAGGACCGCTACTCTGCCCATCTCAGAATAGCCTTCCTAGAGAAGGTGATGATGACGTCTGAGCTGAGTCTTGGAGGACGAGTAGGAGTTCACTAGACAGAGAAGCCGAGATAAGGGCGCTCCAGGCAAAGGGAACCGCACGCACGTACAAAGGAATGGAGGCGTGAGAGAGAGTCGTGTTCTGTGCAATGCTAAGTAGTTCAATTTCTGTACGAGGCGGGTGAGTACCGGGGAGTGGCAGATGAGGCTTGAAGAAGTAACTCCTGTTTTTCAGTTCCAAAAGCTCTTTCCAATTAAAGAGAACAGAACGTATCTAATGGTAATGCGCTCCCTGGAAGCCAACAAAATAGTGCTGAGATGAGAATAACCGAACATCTGATACTATAGAGAAAAGAAACCATTGATATAAGGAAAATGAGTTCTTTCACCAAGCATTTATTGAGCACCAACTGCATTCAAGGCACTATGCAAGGTAATAGATGAACCCACCAAAGCCTCAGCTTTCAGCAGTTTGTAATCCAGAGGAGAGTCACCTATTCTGCAAGGCAAAAGAGCTGGACATAAGTCTCACTGAACCGCATACAGGACTGCAGCGGAGGGAGCCGGTTACCTGGTGCTCAGGTAATCAGGGAGGACTTGGTGTTTTGTTTTGTTTTGTTTTGTTTTAAGATTTTATCTATTTGACACAGAGAGAGACAGCCAGTGAGAGAGGGAACACAAGCAGGGGGAGTGGGAGAGGAAGGAGCAGGCTCCCAGCAGAGCAGGGAGCTCGATGTGGGGCTCAATCCCAGGACCCTGGGATCAGGCCCTGAGCTGAAGGCAGACGCTTAACTACTGAGCCACCCAGGCGCCCCAGGACTTGGTGTTTGAACTGCAACCTGGAAGCAGGGAGGAAAGAGTGATGGAATTAGCCAACACTTTAGATTGCCCAGATTTTAGGATTTGGGGTTGGGGCGAAGTAATGATAGACAAGGCCAAGATGTATGGCTTAGGGTTCATGGTCAAGTGATTAGCAACTTCTGAAGGTTTTTGAGCAGGACATGTCCGATACGTAGTGAAAATAATATGAGGCTATCCATTTACCACCTGAAGTGCATAGTATTTCTAGAGGGTGGATAATAAATATCCCCATTTACAGACTCAGAAACTGAGGCTTAGAGAGCTTACTGACCTGACCCAAGGAAACCCAACTATAGTAGACCCAAGACTTGAACCTAGATCTAGCTTGTTCTAAAATCCATATTTTTCCCGCTATGATACTTTATAATTACTTTGTAATTCTAGGATGGTGGCCAGAAAAAAATAGAAAGGGAAAGGAAGGACTTAGCTCCTGAGCAAAGAGGAGGAGGAAGTGAGGGAAGAGTTGGATTTCTTTGTTTTGAGTGGGGAGAACAACAGAGAAGTTTGCCAGCCAAAAGGAGTAGCTAACTGGGCAGGGGTGGGGTGGTGCAGGAAGGAGGCAGGGAAGGAGATGATGATGTCCAGTTTTGGCCATGTAGAGTTCATCGTTCTAGGAGACATGCAGGTGGAAATATCAGTATGCTGTTGAAAAGCTTAACGCATTCATTCATTCTCCCCACAACATCAACTGACCATCTACTTTGTAGATAATAGGATGGCCTGTCACAGAGCTTGCAGCCTAAAAGGGAACATACCACTGAGAGTATGACATCTGAGGTATTGGCAGCTTTGGGAGCATACGGCAGGGGACCTGACATAGCTCAGGATCAGGGAAGGCTGAGGAGGAAGGTTTGAGACTCTAGTTAGCCCAAGAGGAAAAGAGCGTTCTAGGAGAGGGCACAGCATGTACAAGGCCAGAGAGTAAGAAAGGACTCAAGGAGGCCATTTATAACTGGGATGAAGAAGAATGCGGTGCGTGGATAAAACATTTAGAGAGGCTCATGCAGAGCCTTTTCAGAGCTGCTAAAAACTAGGCACTTGATTCTATAGGATACCAGGGCTAGGGGAGGGGGGCGGGGCACAGTCAGATTTTTCTTTTCTTTTTTTTTTTTTTTAAAGATTTTATTTATTTATTCGACAGGGATAGAGACAGCCAGCGAGAGAGGGAACACAAGCAGGGGGAGTGGGAGAGGAAGAAGCAGGCTCATAGCAGAGGAGCCTGATGTGGGGCTCAATCCCATAACGCCGGGATCACGCCCTGAGCCGAAGGCAGACGCTTAACCGCTGTGCCACCCAGGCGCCCCCAGATTTTTATTTTCAAAGCACTTTATCACTCCGGCTGCAGAGAGAAATCAATGGGAACTAAGATATTTAGCATCCACGAGACACTACTCAAGTCCTTTGCAAGACCTTTATGGATCTGGCCCCTGCCTGCCAGCCCCACTCTCTGTCTCTAGCCAACACACACTCCACCAAAACTAAACCGCTGTGGTTTCCAGAAGGTACTGTAATCTTTTGAGCAAACATATCTTGGTATATGCAGTTTCCTCTGCTCAGTTGGCCTCCTGCCGCCCCCCTCCTTTAGGCACCCAAGCCAGTTTTAGGATTTCTTCCTCAAAATTCCCACTATACCTCAATCTCGTTGCAGCCTTATTTGTTCAAACCTTCCTTCTAATGCTCTACAAGCTCTCAGAGAAACAGGACCATACCTTTACACATTTGTATTCCCAGCCCCCAGCACAGTGCATAGAGTGAATAAATGGATGCCTCGAGAATAAATAACAGAAGTTGACTCGAGATAAAGATGTGGTTGCTTTTCTGTGCCATGTGATATTTGAAGCTGAGGAAGTGGGTGAGATCTCAGAAGAGTATAGATGCCCAAGAGAATGGGGGGGGGGGAAGCACTTCCTTTTAAAATGCAGCATTGATAAAACAGACTTTGAGTATGTCTATGCAAAAATATATGCATATGTACCAGATTTGAAAGGGAACATTTAAAAGTAAAAACAATTGTCTTGAAATGAAGCAATGGTGGGTGATGTATTAAAAAAAAAAAAAAAAGCCAACAAAACACCCAAACCTTCAACATTTGTTACATTATCTTTTCTACAAAAGATTCTTTTCTGCAGAAAAGATTCAGAAACTTGAGAGAACGTTGCCCAAGATCATTCCATGTAGCGAAAAACAACAGCAAAAAAAAAACCCCAAAAACAAAAACAACCACACTAGAGGCAATATTTTGAATGTGTGTGGCTAAGTCACAAAAAGGTACTGGAGTAAGAGGCAATTTGCAAAGTCAAAGTCACATCCTTGCATGAAAACCTGTTGTACCTGTAGCAAAACTTACTGATAACAAACTGGCCACATCAGTCACTTCGGAATGCACAAATTAATCACCCCGAAGCCTCTCATTTCGGCGGGGGTTTGCGGTTATTTTTTCGTCGCCGGAAAGGGTTTCTCGCTTTGCTTTCTGTGAATTGTGGTGCTGCCGCCTGCCGGTAAGAACTGGACATTACCCTGGCATTTAGTGAGCTTTCAGAGCCCATAGGACACTGGCCCAAGCAGTTGATCCACCCCTTGGGAGCTGCCTGCAGCCCATCTCAGGCTCGTCCTCTGAGCCCACATTTCTGAGCTTCTCTGTAGTTGGAAAGAGTCAGACAACCAGTGACAACCTAAACTTGGTCATTGAAATTCTACTCCCACCTGCTCAATTGGTCTTGGAAGTTCTCATCTTAGAATTTCCTTTGGTAAAGTTGTGAGCCAAGGCTTCGCCTGCTTCTCAAGCTTCGAAGGTGGCCTCCTGATGCTGAGCCAACCAGGGGGACACTAAGTCCTGTGACTTCCCTTCCTCTACGTCCTGACTTCATTTTAATCCACATCACCATTGTCTCTGGGAGGCTGCCCCGGCCTGCTCATGGATGATCCTGCCCACTTTCCAAACCATTATCTACACTGCAGCCAGAGTGGGCTTTCTAAACTACAAATTGAATCAGGATCATGGAGAAGGTCCAAAGTCCTTAGCATGCCCCTTATGGCCCTCTGTGGCTGGCCTTTTGTCTCCATGCTTCTGAATGACCTGCAGTGTCCTGAATAACTCTACAGTTCTCTTACCTCCACAGCCTCCTCTCTCTGCCTTCCCCATCATCACCTGGCTCCTGTCTGTCCTTTAATACTCAGCTCAGGTGCCACCTCAACCAGGAAGCCTCCCATGATGTTCTGGTCCCACTCAGAGCATCCTCAGCATGCTGCATCATCAGCATATGCTTAAGACCTTATGTTGGCCATCAACTTACTTGTCCTTCTCCCCTTTAGACTATGAGTTCCTCAAGAACAGGTGCCATGTCTTGTTTTTCTTGACTCCCCAAATAAAGCCTGACTCTAAATAATATGATCCAGCATGACAAGTGTCCACACGGGGACTCACTGTTAAGGGAGTCCAGGAGAGAGAGAGAGAAACTGGGGATAGAGAGTCCAGAAGCCTTCATGGAGGAGGTGGTAACTGAGTTGTCTTGAAGTATAGCCCCCATTCCATTAACTAGAACTAATGAAGGCCCCTCTAGACAAAAAAAGCAAGTTTTTAAGATGGCGAAAATAATCACCTGGGGATCTGTTTAAAATGCAAATTCCAGTACCCCAGAAATATTCAACTCATTAGGTCTGGGAAGGGCCCAGGAATATGCCTTTAAGGAGTCTCATGCTCTACCAACTGAACAGCTGGACACCCCAGAAATGTGCATTTTCAGTAAGCAGCTGGAATAATTCTTAGGCTGTTCTTTGGACCAGACTCTGAGAGACAACGTTTACTGAATACCTGAGTCATGGGGATTCTGGGACCTTCCCAATATGTCCTAGATTACAGGAATCAGAATGTGAATTGCTATGGGCCCAGAGAAATTGGGGACTCACGCCCCTGTGCACTCCCTTGGGATCTTCAGCTGCCTGCGGCTGAGAAATACCAGTAAAGGCCATTGGTGTGGCCATTATCTGGGTGGGTGGCACTTAGCGCCACAGTACAAATAAATAAAAAAATAAAAGTGCAGATAAGTAAATGGACTCTGGTCTTGACTGCTCTCTGTAGGGACGCCAGAGTCAAGTTCAGAGGAAGCTGGCACTCCTCTATTCCTTTTGTTTCAGTTTTCACATCACTCTTTCATTACAACACATCCTGTTCATTAAGGAGATGAAGTCAGTTCAATATTGGCTGTGAGCTCCAATGGAATTGATGCATCCAAAGGGTGGACATTTCCCCACTGTTCCTAAGCCTCCGAGAAAGAAGCATTAGCAATTTTAATACAAGGAAGTTTCTCCGATAATGGTTTTTATATTCCTTTAAAGCATTCTACATACATATGAGACTCCCCCTTTTCTTCTCCCTTAACATTTTTCGTTTTTAAAAATTTATTTGAGCCTCTGATGTCCTTTAGCTTTTTATTTTTATTTTTTTTTTTTACAAACTGAGTTTTCGTTGGACAAATATTACATGAACCCATTATCTCATGAATGATGAAAATATTAAAGACGAGCTGGAGGTATTGAGCACCAGGGAAAGTTTAAGGGTTTTATGCACTTCATCTCATGTAGTTCCCACAATAACCACATGGAATAGATATTGTGACTATGCCTCTTTTATCAATGGGGGAAATTAAGTGTTTCCATAAGGAGAGGGTAGTCAGCCATGTCCAATGTCACCAAGGAGGACAGGTAAGATGAAGACAGAGGCAACCAAAGAATTTGGAGATTGTTGGTGAAATGGACAAGAAGAGTCTAGGTAGCACGGTGGGGTGAGAGTCTTATTGGGGGGAGATAAAGAACTGGGGGGAGAGACAGTGTAAGTAAGGAAGTGCAGGCAGCAAGGAAGGGCAGCTCTTATAGAAGAGTTTTGCTATAGGGGCCTCTGGCTGGCTCAGTTGGTGGAGCGTGTGGCTCTTGATCTCAGGGTTGTGGGTTCAAGCCCCACATTGGTTGTAGAGATTACTTAAAAAAATAAAATCTTAAAAAAAAAAAGCTTTTCTATAAAGCCAAGCAAAGAATGGGATTTAAAGGCCAAGGAAGGGATTTTATTTATTCTTTAAAAGTTTTTATTTATTCATTTGAGAGAGAGCGTGAGTGGGGAAAGGAAGGAAGGATGGGGCACTGGGAGAGGGACAAGCAGACTTCCCACTGAGTCGGGATCCCAGGACCTGGAGATCGTGACCTGAGCCTAAGGCAGATGCTTAACCAACTAAGCCACCCATGTGCCCCCAAGGAAGGGATTTTATTATTTTTTTTTAAAGGAAAGTTTTTTTTAAAAAAATACTTTATTTATTTGAGACAGAAAGATACAGAGAGAGAGAGCATGAGCAGGGGGGAGGCAGAGGGAGAGGGAGAAGCAGACTCCCTGCCAAGTCAGGAGCCCAATGCCGGGCCTGATCCCAGGATGCCGGGATCATGACCTGAGCAGAAGGCAGACAGACACTTAACCATTTGAGCCACCCGGGCGCCCCAAGGAAGGGATTCTAAATATAGGAACTGTTAGGGCTTGCTTTGTATGCTCAAGGAAATTATCAAGTAGAGAGGGAAACTCTGGGATGCAGGAGAGAAGAGGGAATTGGGGAGCAAAGTCCCGGCAGCTCACGCATTTTTCAGACAATGAGCAGCACAGGTGAGAACAGGTACAGGTGAGTGTGCGGCAGTGGTTGTGGGAAATTGCAACCTCTCTGCACTGGCGACTTCTGGTCTCTCAGTTAAAGGAGTGGGGTGGACCCCTGAGGTGGGGGAGGGGAAAAGAGTGCAGAAAGCTTGTTTTGGTCAGAAGGCATGAAACTGAACTTTTGGACTATGGGGGATGAAATCGATTCAGGAAACATTGCAGATGCTGCTGCGGTCCCACTGGTTTTTGTGTTTTTTTTTTTTTAAGATTTTTTAAAAAACATTTTATTGATTTATTTGAGCGAGAGAGTGAGAGCGAGCATGAATGGTGGGGAGGGGCAGAAGCAGACTCCCCCCTCCCAAGCAAGGAGCCTGATGTGGGGCTCGATCCCACGACCCCAGACCATGACTGGAGCTGAAGGCAAAAAGCTTAACCAGGCAAAAAGCTTAACCAACTGAGCCACCAGGTGCCCCCACTGCGTTTTGTGATTGTAAATTCAAAAGAGGCCACTCAGCCTGGCTGCCTGTTTTTAACCAGTTAAATCCAGTTGCCTAGTTGCAGACACAGTGCCGGTGACGGGCCTGGTTTAGCCAGGATGGGATTTTGCCAGGCTGATACCGCCAAAGGAGAAGGGCTGGGGTGTAGAGCGTGCGTGTAGGACAGGTGTCCCTTTGGAGCATGGGATCTAAGCTAGGAGGAAGAGAGAGGCAGTGGCGGGGGAGGGGGCAGTGTGTGCCAGGGACAGAGTTTCTGTTTGGAAAGATGAAGAAGCTCGGCAGACGGGTGGTAGTGATGGTTGCACAACCACGTGACTGAACTCAATGTTGCTGAACTGTGCACTTTCAATGGTTAACATGGTAAGGATTACGTATATGCTACCACAATAGGAAGTTTTTAAGATACGTTGAATATTAAAGAACATATTGATTCCTGGCGCCATCCCAGATAAAGTAGAATCCCTGCAGTTGGGGCCCAGACATGCTTTTACTAGACCGTGGACTTGCTGAATTAGCATGTTTTTCCTCATTCGCTCCACAAACACGTATTGAAGGTGCATTATGAGCTAGGCACTGGTGAATTTAAAAGGACCAGGTTCCTGCTCTGGCCTAGCAGCCTACAATCCTGCAAGGGGCGGGGGTGTGGAGGACAAATCAGTAAACAAATAAATACTTAACCACAAATTCAGAAGCTTGTTGCAACCATTTAAGTGAGTCTGGACTAGGCTGGTGAGTCAGAGATGGCCGGAGGGGCTGTGGGATGGGCAGGCTTGAGATCTTTACTGCCGGGAGAAACCGCAGGTTGCAGCGAGGGAGCGTGGAGACGTGTGGTTGCGTGTTGCTGCCTCAGAAGGGAGAGGTGAGTGACAGCAAGAAGGAAAAGATGACTGCCGGGCTTCCAGCTTGAGGACAGAAGGACCGACCTAGGAGACACAGGGAAGCAAAAGCAGGATTTCTGGGCAGGAGAAGCAGTTCTAGGGGCACCTGGGTGGCTCAGACGGTTGGGCGTCTGCCTTTGACTCGGGTCATGATCTCGGGGTCCTGGGATTGAGCCCCGTGTTGGGCTCCCTGCACAGAGGGGAGCCTGCCTCTCCTTTTCTCTCTGCCCCTCCCCCTCCTAGTGCTTTCTCCCACTCTCTCTCTAATAAATAAATAAAATCTAAAAAAAAAAAAAAAAAAAAAAAAAAAAAAAAAAAAGAGTGGTTCTAGTGCTAGCCTTTCTGCTAAGTGACTGTGTGATCCCTGACAGGAGATATGACTTGTGACTTAGTTTTCCCGTCTGGAAAAAAGAGGATAATGATACAACCCAAAACAGAGCTGACATGAAAATGAAGCAAAATTAGGTAATGCAGCATAAAAGTGCTGCAAAATATTTCTTTTTTTTAAGATTTCGTATTTTTTTGAGAGAAAGAGAGAGAGCGGGCACACGAGTAGGGGCAGAGGGAGAAGGAGAAGCAGACTCCCCACTGAGCAGGGTGCCCAACAAGGGGCTTGATCCCAGGACCCCGAGATCATGACCTGAGCCGAAGGCAGACGCTTCACCGACTGAGCCACCCAGGCGCCCCTGCAAGATGTTTCTTAGTCATAAACCTTTTAACATTCACATCTCAGCGTTCCCTTTCTTCATCTAACCCCATATGGATCCATTTGCATACTTACTAAAAAATTATCAGGCTGTGTCTTTTAGTGCTTGCCTCTTGAGCAGATGCACCTATATTCTCAATTTTCCAATGATCTCAAAATGGTTCCTAGATTATCACCATTATTTCTCCTATAAAGTCATCTTTTCTTTTTTTCTAAAAAAAAAAACCAGTTTTATTAGTACAATGTGACATCATGGCGTCAAGCACTACACCTTTGACAGGACATCCTCTTAAAAGTGAGCAGCAGTGTGCAGCTTGTCCCACAAAGCCTCAAGGCTCCTCGAGAGAGGAAACATCCCACCGGCACCTTGTAGCTGCGCAGGTTATACCCTTGATAGGCAAGTGTCTCATTTCCAATTCAAGACCGTCACTGCCAAGGCCAGGAGGTTGGGCACATCCAAACATCCAGCGGCTCTGTGTTTTACATTAAAGTGTACTTCACAGCTTTAATTAGCAAGTGGAATAACTTCGACTTGCTCATGCTGTCAACCTTGCCTGTCATCATCAACCACAGGGCAATTAACAAAAGAAGTGAGAGGCTTCTATGGTGACAAGGAGTCCAACATGGCTGGGGTGCTATCTTACATAGGCGAGAATATTGGGCAACTCCCTTTGGCTGCCAGTAGAGGTCCATCTAGACAGGCAAGAGTTTCCTGTGAGGTTGTAACACTAACTGTGAAGGAATGCTGGTGTTTGGCTCCAAAAATGGATTTGACCTCATCGCTGCCGGGACTGGCTGCTCGAGTGCCAGGAAATGTCGCTTGCCAGGTCCCAGCGATGGAGCGTGGAGGAAATATCCAGTTGCACCGGGTGCAATGGAAGCCCTATTTCCCTGGAACCAAAACAGAAATCAGGAATGAACAAGACTCCCCTCTCACTCTTCCTAATCCCCAAATCTTTTTTTTTTTTTAAGATTTTATGTATTATTTGACACAGAGAGAGAGAGAGAGAGAGAGAACAAGTAGGGGGAGCAGCAGGCAGAGGGAGCAGCAGGTTTCCCGCTGAGCAGGGAGCCCGATGTGGGGCTCAGTGTGGGGCTCAATCCCAGGACCCTGGGATCAACACCTGAGCTCAAGGCAGACACTTAACCAACTGAGCCAGCCAGGGGCCCCAAACCCCCAAATCTTTAACCACAAGTTTCAATCCCTCGTGGTTACCGAAGACCAGAAGTAATATTTTTCCATTTAATAAACCCCAGAGTAACACTTTCCCCGCCTTCTTGTGTGAAACACGTCTTCCGTCTCTGCTAGACTATTCTTCTGGTTTTATGGCCTAAGGGTAGAATGCTATGGAATTTATTCTCTATTCTCAAACTTTTTCAGATTTAGGTGGTTCAGCGGCAAGTGTTGTGGTATCCTCCCCCTGTCAGGGATCGTCAGCGTCTGAACATTTTGTCTTAGGAGCCTAAACGTAATAATGCATGTAGTGTGTTTAAGTCAGAGCCTGGCCCTCAGTGAGCTCTTAAGAAATGTCCAGTGTTATTATTATTATTACTGTTATTATGGCATCTGGACCATGGTATTAAGATGATTGTCGGTCAGGACCGAGAGGAACCAGACTGGTTGTGGGAATTCATGGTCACCCCCAAAGCCTCTCCCAAGGTGGACGGACAACCTAAACCAGACTGTCACCGGGAACAACTTTCCCTGAGCAGTGTGACCACAGATGCCCTTTACTGGCTGTGTTTTCTATGACGATACAACTAAAGGTTTTAATTGGCAACCAGAATAATGTCGACTCCATTGCTCCTTTCACGCTTCTTGTTATGAGCAATATAATCAGGAAAAGAACCAGCTTGAATTGAGTACCAACTATGTTTTAGTACCAACTCTGTTGAATTGAGTACCAACCCTGTGCTAGGCACTTGGCCCAACTGATCTCATCCAACTAAGCTTCAGAGCCCCCAGTCATGGTAACGGTAGGGTGTTGTGAGGACTCATTAGTAATGTACATTTTCTTGCTTTCTTTAGGCTCCTTCTCTGAAAAATAAGATAGGATTGCTGGTAAATTAATTCGAATGCTTTTTGTTTTTCCAGTTTCTCCTCGTCCTCCCACCTCCCCCTTCCTCGTCCTCCTCCTCCTCCTTCTTCTTTGTGTAGCTGAGTGTTTTATGAGACTTTAACCTGTCATAAAACACAGGGAAGTTTACTGATGCCATCTCTGTTCTCCTGCTCTGAGCGCCAAAGAACTAAAGCGAATTGCTTCAAAGTCTTGCTGGAAGACTTTCTGGGGCTAGGAATCAACTCCCGAGCTCCTGAGTCTTGGGCTCTGCTCAAGAATCCACTCCCAAGTTAACAAGAGCATTTGGGCTTTAGGAAAATGAAATCTCTAAAAGCATCATCATGAGTTCAGATCAATATAAATACCAGAATTGCCTGGAGACCAGACGGGAGCGTCTTTATTCATTCACTCTGATATTTAGGAATGTCAGATGGGGAAAATCTTTTTGCTTTTATAAAAGTGTGCTTAGATATACACACAGGCCGGAGATGAAGCAGGCAGGCGCCTGGCTCCCAAGGTTTGTAGGATGCATGTGAGAAGTGAAAAAGAAGAGTAAAGATGCCATATCGGGGGTCCTTCCTGATGGTGTGCAGGGAAAGCTCTTCACGAGCCTCTGGCCTGGTTCAGAGGTCATGAAAAGGAGACCAAGCAGATCTGAACCACAGGAGTACTTGCGGGGTTTGAAACAGAGTGTAGGGGCGCCTGGGTGGCACAGCGGTTAAGCGTCTGCCTTCGGCTCAGGGCGTGATCCCGGCGTTATGGGATCGAACCCCACATCGGGCTCCTCTGCTATGAGCCTGTTTCTTCCTCTCCCACTCCCTCTGCTTGTGTTCCCTCTCTCGCTGGCTGTCTCTCTCTCTCTCTGTCAAATAAATAAAATCTTTAAAAAAAAAAAAAGAAAAGAAACGGAGTGTAAATGGAAGATGAAAGAACTCCGATGGACTTTCATTTAGTGTTAAAGGGACAAAAGCTCTTCAGTGTCTTCAAGCACGTGGAAGATGATCACCACCATTTTCCTTAATTACTGGATACCAGACAAATTCCAGCTCAGTGAATTCGGGTTAGATCCAAGGAGGAACTTTCTTTCTTTTTTTAAAGATTTTATTTATTTATTTGACAGAGAGAGAGGGAACACAGCAGGGGGAGTGGGAGAGGAAGAAGCAGGCTCCCAGCAGAGGAGCCGGACGTGGGACTCGATCCTGGAACGCCGGGATCATGCCCTGAGCCTAAGGCATTCCGGGATCATGCCCTGACTCGAAGGCAGACGCTTAACGACTGCGCTACCCAGGCACCCCCAAGGAGGAACTTTCTGACATAGGGTTAAGTACTGGAATGTGTTACCAAGGTCACAGAACCTCTTTCAATTGGGGTGATTAAATACCCATTTGCTTGACAGAAGATTGAAGGCAAGTGAGCGAGCACTCTTAGCTTTATATATACACACACGGTTACCCTGCTAACACGGTGGCAACAAATAGCCCTGTTTATCCAATAAACAGGTGCATCTTAGGACTCCCGCAGGTTTAAATTTACCAAGTGGATCATGAATAAATATAAGATCTGTGGATTTTACGGAATAGACGCTGGACTCCAGCAGCCCAGGGAGAGAATGCGGATCCCTGCTTCTCTCACATGGCCTCTGCTCACTGTCGTCTCGGACCTGTCCTTCGGACCTTCCAGCAGCTGAGGGCGAAGCTATGCGACCTCAAGTATCTCTGCCCAGGAGGAAAGCAGAGAAGCTAAGCCCCACGGGAATGTCGGCAATGTGGGCTTGGCAAATGGGGAATGTCGGGAATGAGTCCACAGTCCAGAGTTCAGATCTCACAGCGTGGCTTTGCCCTACCCTGACATCCTCCATCACAGATGAGGGGCTCTCTGCTCTGGGAGCTGTGAGTCCTGCTTCTGAATCATATCACTTTTCTGAGCCTATATGTCTTATTATAGCTGGAAAGACTTTATCCTGTGTAGCCCAGGCTGCCGAGAACTAGCTATGCTGTCAAAATACTCCCTAAACTCGGGATCCAACAAGAGCATACAGACAGCTGTCTTTATTAGCAAGCTGTCCGGCCTGATGTTAAGCAAGTCATCCCATCACAGGGCTCATCCAAACGAATTTCCCTCGCCTGGGGCGCCTGGCTGGCTCACTTGGTGGAGCCTGCAACTCTTGATCTCGGGGTTGTGAGTTTGAGCCCCACGCTGGGCTCCACAGCCTGGAGCACGCCTACCTTTAAAAAAAAAAATCTTAAAAACAAACAAAAAAGCCCTGAATTTCCCTCACAAGTGGCTTTTTTCAATAATGAAAATTTCTGGGAGGATACTCAGGAAAATTGGGTGTTAGTTTCTCCTGGGGAGGGCACCTGGGGCTGGGAAGCGACCTATTTCTCACCATATACCTATATATATATATATATCTCATATATCTTTTTTTTTTTAATTTATTTGACAGAGATAGAGACAGCCAGCGAGAGAGGGAACACAAGCAGGGGGAGTGGGAGAGGAAGAAGCAGGCTCCTAGGAGAGGAGCCTGATGTGGGGCTCGATCCCATAACGCCGGGATCACGCCCTGAGCCCAAGGCAGACGCTCAACCGCTGTGCCACCCAGGCGCCCCTATATCTTTTTTTTTAAAGTAAGGTTTGTAAAATTCTGTGTGGCATTTAATTTGGCTCCTTCTCGTCCAAAGCAGGCTTTTCCCCTTTCTTATTCAGCTCCCCGTTTCACCGAGACTCACAACAGCCACCCGTGCTGGGTACCGAGCACTTACTATATGCTGGGTGCTGTGCCTAGTATCTCCCGCCCACTACCTCATGGTCTCAATTAGCAAGCCAATGAGAAGGTTCCATGGTTTTCCAACTTTTTCCGTTGAGGAAACTGGGGCTTAGACGAGTCCCATAACCAGTACGTGTCAGATCTGTTAGTCAAACTTGGGTGTATCTCGCTCTGCCCCACATAACCCCCAAACCTTCTCCCTCAGGAGCAGAACACTGAAATGCTGACTGCATCCAATGTATTAAGAACCTTCTCACAAATTCCTTTGTCAGCCAAACCCGTAAAAGGCCCAAACGTGAAGAAAAACATTTAATGCACCTCCTTCGCCTCACAGCAAAGCTGGGTTTTTCAGTACATGTGCCTTTTACCTGGGGCACAGAGCTTTCTGCACAATGACCGCAGTAGCCGGCTTATCAAAGCGTCAGGCCTCTGGTCGCCCACAATCAAACCCTAAGCGAGGGCCTCTCCGCGGGACGTGCTGTAAGCGGCATTCAGGTGGCAGAGGGGACACTTTGGGTTTGAGTTCGCAGACACGGCCAGTAGATAGGCCAGCTCTATTTCTGGCTTAAGGGGGAAAGCTCTGGGGCTCAGAGCAAAGCTGTGAGAATCTTAGAGGCCCCATGAAAGGACAAGCCCCTGCATTACTCGCAGTTTCTATGGACACAAGAAGAAAGGACAGGATTGCAATGAAAAATAAGTAAACAGCCAGCAATGCGAGACCAGGCTGCGGAAGGCCAGGTGGGACGACAGCTGATAACAGATCACACGCTCTCATGAAGGCCCTGTCGCCCAAAGATAGAAAAGGGGTTTTACAAACAGCCATCAATTATTTCAATTTTTTGTGGTAAAAATCAAGGCAGGGTTCTGGTCATCGTCCTTAAATAAACCTGCCTTCCTTCCTGTAACTGATTCACACAGTTAGAAGGAGGGTTTACGGGGTGATACACTTTGCAGTTCAAAAGCATCTTCACATACATTATCTCACGTGATCAGGCAAGGGTCCTCATCCTCGTCTAGTCTTGGAGTCCACCAACCTCTGTCTCCATACCTACCCCCAACAAGCCACCGCCTGAGGGACCCGGGCATGCTGCCTTTGCCTAGTAGACCCCGGGGAGCTGCAGCAAGCAAGGTTCTAGGTCTGCAGGTTCTATGTTCCAGTATTTGGGGACATACACTTGCTATTAAACAGTGAGGCTCACGATGATTCAGTGTTGGCACTGGAACAAAATTTTAGAGGGGGGCCCCTGGGTGGCTCAGTTGGTTAAGCGTCTGCTTTGAGCTCAGGTCATGATCTGAGGGTCCTGGGATTGAGCCTCATGGCTGGCTCCCTGCTCAGCCGGGAGCGTCCTTCTCCCTCTCCCTCTGCCCCCCCCCCCCCCCCCCCCCCCCCCCCTCCCCTTCTCCCNCTCTCTTCCAGTCTCTCTCTCTCAAATGAATTTTAAAAAATCTTTTTTTTTTAAAGATTTTATTTATTTATGTGACAGAGAGACAGCCAGCCAGAGAGGGAACACAGCAGGGGGAGTGGGAGAGGAAGAAGCAGGCGCCCAGCAGAGGAGCCCGATGCAGGACTCGATCCCGGAACACCGCCAGGATCACGCCCTGAGCCGAAAGCAGACGCCCAACGACTGCGCCACCCAGGCGCCCCTGAATAAATAAAATCTTAAAAGAAAAAAACTTTAAGAGATTTCTCCCACCTCCCTTTTCAAAGTTTGCATTTATGACATTCTTGAGATTAAACCACTTGCAAGCATAAACCATCACCTGAGAGAGCCACATGGCTGAGAAGCACTGGGGATAGACACAGCCTGAGCCACGAGACATGTTTTTCCCCAGGGCTCACGTATCTTTGCTGGACGAATCCCAGCAGGATGCTGACCTTCAGATTACGCAAGACGGACTGCTGTGATTCCAATGACATGACCCTGGGAGTCCGACTTGCAATGAATGGTTAAGGCTTCTAGAAAAGATAAGAGCTAACGGTAGGCGGTGGCGGACGGAGACTTTGTAGGAGAAAGCAAACCTCTCCATAAAATGGCCTTTTGAACGTTTTCAAAATTTCATTATTTCCCCCAAAAGAGAAAAGGTAAATTGAATTCAAATTCTTCTTGATGATGAAAATTAAAAATCAAGAAATAAGATTTTGTGGGGCAGAGCTGAGCTTTAGAGGCCCACAAACAGTTATAATATCTGAGATTTTTTCATCTTCCAAGAACCAATTTCCTCTTTTCCCCTTTAAGGGTGATATTACCCCCATTGAGAATGCATTGCAAAGGGGGAATTCAAATGTTTATCTTTTAGGAACATATTTTTCTTCCTCGACGGCCACTTATGCATTACTCTTAACTAGAAGATCATGAGCTATTTCAAGCAACTAGTATTACAAACCCGAATAGAAAATAAATTCCGTTGTGTATTTTTTGTTTGAACTAATTAACTTCCTTCCTTCCTTCCTTCCTTCCTTCCTTCCTTCCTTCCTTCCTTCCCTCCTTCCTTCCTTCTCTTTCTTTTCCCCATCAGGTAAATTTGATCTTAATCACTTTTTCAGTTCTCTAATCTGCAGCCTACAGATGGACAACTTTGGCCAAATTGCAACTCTCCGCCTTTGGAATAGCCTGGAATAGCCTGGAATAGCCGGGAATAGCCAGGCCCTTTATCAAGCATAAAGAAAATAAAGCTGTATACTCTACCTTCAGGTTAAGCTCAGATTTCCCCTCTGGTCTAGAAGCTGGAAGGGCACGTTCCAGTCGGCTGGGGTTCCCGGGGGTGTGTGTGGCAGGCACCCGCTCCCTACATGATGTGCCCCCCTCCCTGCAAAAGTCAGCCTGCAGTGGAGAGGGAGCTTAAGGTTTCCCGCTGAGGGAAGGGTGTGATGACTGACAAGCTTAGGGCTTATTTTCAGCTTCAACCCACAGCCCACTTATTGTGTGATCCTGAGCAAAACCACTTAGCCTGGTTGCCCCACTTTTCTGCCTTCGAGAATATGCCGCTGATCTTACTGACGGCAGCCCATCTCACGGAGATATCCTAGGCAGAAGGGAGGTCATCAGGAAGAAGCTCTGCGAGGACCCAGAGGAAAGGCAGTGAGTTAATTCGAGGCTTTATTACACGACGCGACGTGCAAACAGCTCTGAACTTCAGTCCAGTAAAGACGTTCAGGGACTACTAAAGTTCGTTTGGCACGCCGAACAACACACTAGCCACACCCATGATAAAATCAAAACAAAACCAAGGCAACAACCTATGCTGGTTGGCCTTTACACCCAAGCTGCTCAGTCGCAGGGCTGTCTTCTGAGCCGGCAGAATGTTTTCCCAGGGAGGCTCCCGTGTTTATTAGGTGACATTGATCACACAGCCATTATGGCACCAACAGGCCCCTGAGGCTGGCCCCCCAAGGTAGAGAAGATGGTGAAGAAGAAAGAGGTGACAGCCGAAGCATGTGACATCACCAACCCGGGAAGGGACTGTCAGGAGCTGAGCAGAGAAATGCGAAGGGGAATTCTCAGGTGCTGCACCCCGGGCAAGTCCCAAAGCAATCCCCTCTCAAACATTTCGGCTTCTCGGCTCCTCGGCTCCTTGTTTGAGGCTTGCTGGTCAAGCAGATTCCACAGCCAACTTCCATTCATCTGCACATCCTGATCCTGGAAGCTGAGACAAGCTCCTGGGGGAGAAAGACCCATCACCCTGAGTGGAGGCAGCCTCGCTCCTGAGGGGCTGGTAAGCGCTGAGCACGCGCTGAAGGGCTGGGAAAGGTACTGATGGGATTTCTGTTACACTTGATCCCTAAAAGGACCGATTTTTAAAAATAGGAATAGTTCATTCCTCTGTATGGACAGCACATACAGACACTGACCTGTCCCCTTGCAAATTTCTGCCCTTGATCAGAAAGGACCGTGGGTGAAAAGGTGCAGGTAAACAGATACAAACCCATTTCTCCCTCTAGAAAAGGAAGGGGCATCAACCTTGTCGGGGAGTGACCTGACATAAGGAATCCGCAACTGGCAAGTTTCTCCTCTGGGGACGTTCTCTGTCATCCTCAGAGGGAACGCCTCACTTCTTGGGTTTTAGGTCACCCAGAAGGCCAGGCAGGTGTCAACTATACTAAGAATCCCAAGACTGATGTAAACACCAAACCCGTCATTTTGTTCATAGTACTCTTCACTACAGGAGGCTACATACGGAGGCATTTAAGAAACTTGTCTCTGTTAACTAAATTGAATTTAAATAAAAAATTTTAAAAAGAATCTGGTGCGCCTGGGTGGCTCAGTTGGTTAAGCATCCAACTCTTGATTTCTGCTCAGGTCAGGATCTCAGGGTCAAGCTCCATGCTCAGCGGGGGGTCCATTCTCCCTCCCCCTCTGCCCCTCCCCCTGCTTGTGCACTCTCTACGTTTCTTTCTCTCTCTTTCAAATAAATAAATAAAATCTTTAAAAAAAAAAAACCCTGCATGTGAAAAAAAAAAGAAGAAGAAAGAAACTTGTCTCTGTATCTCTCATGTGGACTCAGCGGTTTCACTCCTAGGTAATACCCACAAGAAATGAAAACACATGTCCACGCAAAAACTTATGCACAAATGATCAGAGCAGCATTATTCGTAATAGCCAAAGAAAGTGGAAACAACTCTAATGTCCATCAGTAAATGAATGGATATATAAAATGCAGTCTGTTCAAATAATAGACTATTACTAGTAATTAAGAGGAATGAAAGGGCGCCTGGGGGGCTCAGTTGGTTGAGCACCTGACTCTTGATCTCAGCTCAGATCTCGATCTCGGGGTTGTGAGTTCAGGCCCTGCGTTGGGCTCCACACTGGGTGTGGAGCCTACTTAAATAAAATAAAATAAAAATAAAAGGAATGACATACTGATACATGTTACGATGTGGAAGTCTTGAAAATATTGTCCTAAGTGAACTAAGCCAGTCACAAAAGATCCCATATTGTACGATTCCACTTATATGAAATGTCCAGAATAGATAGTCTATAAAGAAAGAAAGTAGTTTAGTGGTTGCCTGAGGCCAGGGGTGGAGATGGGGGAAAAAATGCACATGACTGTTAGGGAGGATAGGGTATCTTTTTCAGGTCCCAGAAATATTCTATAATTGATTGTTATGAGGGTTGCAAAACTCTGTGAATATACTAAAAGCCATTGAGTGACATACTTTAAATGGGTGAATGTATGGCATGTGAATTATATCTCAATAAAGCTGTGAAAGAAGAAAGAAAGAAAGAAAGAAAGAAAGAAAGAAAGAAAGAAAGAAAGAAAGAAAGAAAGAGGGGCACCTGGGTGGCACAGCCGTTAAGCGTCTGCCTTCGGCTCAGGGTGTGATCCCGGCGTTGTGGGATCGAGCCCCACATCAGGCTCTTCTGCTATGAGCCTGCTTCTTCCTCTCCCACCCCCCCGCTTGTGTTCCCTCTCTCTCTGTCTCTCTCTCTCTCTGTCAAATAAATAAATAAATAAATCTTAAAAAAAAAAAAAAAGAAAGACCCTAAAAAAAAAAAAAAAAGAAAAGAAAGCACGAAAGAAAGAAAACGAATGAACCTAGCCTCTGGAGCCAGACTGCCTGACTTGAATCCTGCTTTACCCATTATTAGCCATGTGCCTTGTGGCAAGTTAGTTGGACCCTCTGGGCCTTGTTTTTCTCGCCTCTGAAGTCGGAATGATAGTATTTCTCTCCTCATAGGGTTATTATGAATCATGCATTTAGAACAATGCAGAGTACGTAGGAAACCCCACATAAAGGTTAACGTTGACTGATATTATCAGTCACAGGTGTCTCCCAGGACATCCCCTAGCTGGTTGTGAGGTACTCAGGAGGCCGAATCAGAAGGATGCTTGGAAAGCATGAAATCAGAAGCAGGGGGCTATTCTTGTGGGATACTTCACCAGACTTTGGAAAGCCCTCATTCACTCCTTTGTCAACGTCCTATGAATGTGGGCCAGGTGCTGTGTTAAGTGCTGAGAAGAGAGCAATGATCAAAATAGATATGATTTCCTGTTTACAAGGCCGCTTCAAGGAGTTCCAGCAGGGGAGTGACTTGATCTTACTTAGGCCATGAGAAGGTCCCAGTGGCTGCTGGGCAGAGACTGGGTGGAGGTGAGCTGAAGAAGAAGCAGGGGGCTAGTTTGGCGCTAAGTCATGGCGGGGGGACAGCAGGTGTTCGGTAGAGGCCTGCACTGGGGTGGTGGAGCTGGAAGTGAGAGAAGGGGACAGATCAGGGCTGTGATCTGGAGTTAGAGCCCATGGGACTTGCTGAGAGTTGAATTTGGAAAGTGAGGAACAGGAAAGAATTACACCTGACAAGCTGTGGCTGGAGCAGCTGAGTGTTTGCTTGCGACCTTTACCGCAAAGGGGAGGACGAAGAGAAGGAAGTTGTTGCAGGGGAAAGGCCGTGAGCCCGTTTTGGGTGTTTTAAGTTCAGGATGCTTAGCAGACATCCAAGGGGAGGTGTCGAGAAAGCAATTGGCTAAGTGCATCTGGAGGTCAGGGGAGAGACTTAGACGGATAGGAAGGTGGGAGTCGTCAGAATGTATCTGGTATTTAGGACCAGGGGCCTAGAGAAAGTTTGTAGCAGAGAAGAGAGGAGGCGCTCCCTCCTCCGATATCCGGGGGGGCTGATCAGGAGAGGAGCCAGTATGGGGGGGGTGACTGGAAGGGGTAAGCAGTGAGTGGGAGAGGAACCAGAACAGACTGGTGACCCAGAAGCCCACAGAAGGAAAGTATTTCTAAGACGGTGAGGAGTGGCCCTGTTTATGTTTCAGGAAGCATGTCTGTCACCCCGCACGCTGGGCCCTGACTGCTCACTGAAAAGAGCACGCCTCTGCAGGAGGTTTGACTATTTCTTTAATGCTCCCTGTCCTGTTGACCCGATATAGTCCCGCATGGTCGCTTCTGGTCCCCGGCTGGACTGGTTTGAGTCGGGGATTCTCCCATAGTCCCACTGGAGTAGGGCCTTTTCCGACAGCACTGACAGAGACGTGAACCATCCCTCGCCCCTGAATTCTCACTAAACCAACCACTCCCGCAGGAATCTATGTGTGTAGATGTTGTGCCTGAAGGGTTGGGGAGGGGCAGTGATTTACACTGTAGAAACAGAACTTTAAAGTCCTATCAGGGAAATTTTTTTCCTGAAGGTCGCGTGCTGTTTCCAGAAGCTCCAAGGCCCCTCACGTTGCTCAGCCTTCCTCTCTGCTCTCTCTTATCAAGCTCCAAAATTTTTCATTTTCATTTTTTTTTAAAGGTTTTATTTATTTATTTGACAGAGATAGACAGCCATTGAGAGAGGGAACACAAGCAGGGGGAGTGGGAGAGGAAGAAGCAGGCTTCCAGCAGAGGAAGCCTGATGTGGGGCTCGATCCCATAACGCCGGGATCACGCCCTGAGCCGAAGGCAGACGCTTAACCGCTGTGCCACCCAGGCGCCCCCCATTTTTATTTTTTTTTGAAGATTTTATTTATTTATTGGACAGAGAGAGAGACAGCGAGAGAGGGAACACAAGCAGGGGGAGGGGCAGAGGGAGAGAATCCTCAAGCAAACACCACCCCACACACCAAGCGTGGAGTCTGACACGGGCCTCAATCCCAGGACCCAGAGACCATGACCAAAGCCAAAACCAAAAGTCAGACGCTCAGCCGACTGAGCCACCCAGGCGCCCCCCCAGTTCCAATTTTTTGGTTCAATTTTCAGTGTAGAGTTTTCGAGTGCGTTCTCTCACTGCTTTGGCACTCGCAGACCTAGGCATTTGGGGGTCTCATCTTTGTTTAAGTTTGTCAGCGAGAGAGAGAAAGAGAGCACAAACAGGGGAAGTGGCAGGCAGAAGGAGAAGCAGGCTCCCCACTGAGCAGGGAGCCTCATGTGGGACTTGTTCCCAGGACCCTGGGATCATGACCTGAGCGAAGGCAGACGCTTCCCCTACGGACCCACCCGGGCGCCCCTTGTCTGTCTTTCTTTCTTTCTTTCTTTCTTTCTTTCTTTCTTTCTTTCTTTCTTTCTTTCTTTCTTTCTTTNTTCCCAGGACCCTGGGATCATGACCTGAGCGAAGGCAGACGCTTCCCCTACGGACCCACCCGGGCGCCCCTTGTCTGTCTTTCTTTCTTTCTTTCTTTCTTTCTTTCTTTCTTTCTTTCTTTCTTTCTTTCTTTTAAAGATTTTATTTATTTATTCGACAGAGATAGAGACAGCCAGCGAGAGAGGGAACACAAGCAGGGGGAGTGGGAGAGGAAGAAGCAGGCTCATAGCGGAGGAGCCTGATGTGGGGCTCGATTCCAGAACACCAGGATCACGCCCTGAGCCGAAGGCAGATGCTTAACCCCACCCAGGCGCTCCTTCTGCCCATTTCTTGATTGGATTATTTGTTCTTTGGGTGTTGAGTTTGATACGTTCTTTAGAGATTTTGGATGCTAGCCCTTATCTGGTAAGACATTTGCAAAGACCTTCTCGCGTTCTGTTGTCTTTTGATTTTGTTGACTGTTTCCTTTGTTGTGCAAAAGCTTTTTATCTTGATGAAGTCCCAATAGTTCATTTTTGCCCTTGTTTCCCTTGCCTTTGGAAACGTGTCTAGCCAGAAGTTGCTGTGGCTGAGGTCACAGAGGTTGCTGCCTGTGTTCTCCTCTAGGATGGATTCCTGTCTCACATTTAGGTCTTTCATCCATTTTGAGTCTATTTTTGTGTTTGGTGTAAGAAAATGGTCCTGTTTCATTCTTCTGCATGTGGCTATCCACTTTTCCCAACACCATTTGTTGAAGAGACTGTCTTTTTTCCACTGGGTATTCTTTCTTGCTTTGTTGAAGATTAGTTGACCATAGACCTGAGGGTCCATTTCTGGGTTCTCTATTCTGTTCCACTGATCTATGTGTCTGTTTTTGTGCCAATACCAGGCTGTCTTGATGATTACAGCTTTGTAATAGAGCTTGAAGTTCAGAATTGTAAGGCCACCAGATTTGGTTTTCTTTTTCAACATTCCTGTGGCTATTTGGGGTCTTTTCTGGTCCCATACAAATTTTAGGATTATTTGTTCCAGCTCCGTGAAAAAAGTTGATGGTATTTTGATAGGGATTGCATTGAATGTATTGATTGCTCTAGGTAGCATAGACATTTTAACAATTTGTTCTTCCAATCCATGAGCATGGAACGTTTTACATTTCCTTGTGTCTTCTTCAATATCTTTCATGAGTGTTCTATAGTTTTCAGATCCTTTGCCTCTTTGGTTAGGTTTATTCCTAGGTATCTTATGGTTTTTGGTGCAATTGTAAATGCGATCGACTCCTTAATTTCTCTTTCTTCTGTCTCATTATTAGTGTATAGAAATGCAACTGATTTCTGTGCATTGATTTTACCTCCTGCCCCTGAGCTGAATTCCTGTATGAGTTCTAGTAATTTTGGGGTGGAGTCTTTTGGGTTTTCCACAGAGTATCATGTCATCTGTGAAGAGTGAGAGTTTGACTTCTTCTCTGCTGATTCAATATGTTTTATTTCTTTTTGTTGTCTGTTCTTGAGAAATGCTTGTATTGCTATATACTTCCCTCTTAGGACTGCCTTTGCTGCATCCCAAAGGTTTTGAACAGTTGTGTTTTCATTTTCATTTGTTTCCATGAATTTTTAAAATTCTTCTTTAATTTCCTGGTTGACCCATTCATTCTTTAGTAGGATGCTCTTTAACCTCCATTTATTTGAGTTCTTTCCAAATTTCCTCTTGTGATTGAGTTCAAATTTCAAAGCATTGTGGTCTGAAAATATGCAGGGAATGATCCCAATCTTTTGGTGCGGGTTGAGACCTGATTCGTGACCCAGTTTGTGATTTATTCTGAAGAATGTTCCATGTGCATTCGAGAGGAATGTGTATTCTGTTGCTTTAGCATGGAATGCTCTCAATATATCTGTGAAGTCCATCTGGTTCAGTGTATCATCCAAAGCCCTTGTTTCCTTGTTGATCTTCTGCCTGGATGATCTGTCCATTGCAGTGAGTAGGGTGTTAAAGTCCCCTACTATTATTGTATTATTATCAGTGTGTTTCTTTAATTGTGTTATTGATTGGTTTATATAATTGGCTGCTCCCATGTTAGGGGCATAAGTATTTACAGTTGTTAGATCTTCTTGTTTGATAGACCCTTTAATTATGATATAGTGTCCTTCCTCATCTCTTATTACAGTCTTTGGTTTAAAATCTGATTAGTCCAATATAAGGATTGCTACCCCAACTTTCTTTTGATGTCCATTAGCATGATAAATGATTTTCGACCCCCTCACTTTCAATCTGGAGGTGTGTTTGGGTCTAAAATGAGTCTTTTGGACACAGTACATCAATGGGTCTTCCTTTTTTTTTTAAGATTTTATTTATTCATTTGAGAGAGAGAGAATGAGCAGGGGGAGTAGCAGGCAGAGGGAGAGGGAGAAGCAGACTCCCCACTAAGCCAGGAGCCTGACGTGAGACTCGATCCCAAACCCAGAGATCATGACCTGAGCCGAAGGCAGATGCTTAACTATCTGAGTCACCCAGGAGCCCCTGGGTCTTGTTTTTTTTTTATCCAAATGATACCCTGTGTCTTTTGATTGGGGCATTTAGTCCATTTACACTCAGAGTAACTAACGAAAGATATGAATTTAGTGCTATTATATTACCTTTAAAGTCACCATAAAACCATACAGATTTTAAGTGTATAGTTTGATGAGGTTTTTATAAAGTTTACTTATTTATTTAGTAACCTCACACTCAAATGGAGCTTGAACTCATAACCCCGAGATCAAGAGTTGCATGCTCTACTGACTGAGCCAGCCAGGCACCCTATAGTTTGATGAGTTTTGATAAATATATAAACCTATGTAACACCTACTCTGATCAAGATAGAGAACATTTCCGGGGCGCCTGGGTGGCTCAGTCAGTTAAGCGTCTGCCTTCAGGCCAGGTCATGATCTCAGGGTCCTAGGATGGAGCCCTGCATCAAGATCCCTATTCTGTGGGGGGCCTGCTTCTCCCTCTGCCTGCGGCTCCCCCTGCTTGTGTGCTCTGTCAAATAAATAAATAAAATCTTAAAAATAAAAAAGATATAGAACATTTCCTTCATCCCTACAAGTATCCTTCACGCCCCTTTGAAGTCAGTTCTCACTCACCCTCCCATCTCTGTCCTAGAAGTTCATGTAAATGGAGTCACACTGTGTGTGATCTCTTATGTCTGGCTTCCTCCCTTCAACATTCCGTCTCTGGAATTCATTCATATTGTGATGGGTATTCAGTGGTTCATTTATTTGTGGTTGTTGTTGTGTGGTGTTCCCTTGTATGGATATACCACCATCTGTCCACCCATTCTCCTGCTGACGGTTACTTCCCCATTTGGGCTATTGTGAACAAAGTCTTTGTGTGCACACTCCTTGTCATCCAGAGATTTGTGTGTTTCAAAGGGAATGCCCCAGAGGCTCCTGCTGTGTTGTAAAGTTGTGTGCTCTATTTCAGGACCACCCTTTAGCCAGACAAGCAAACGTCAGAATTGCTTTGTTCTCCGTATTTATAACAGTTCTCCCTGGGACCATTGGGGTGACTCGAAGGGCTTAAGAAAAGGCCCTCATCATTGGGGTGCCTGGGTAGCGCAGTCGTTAGGCATCTGCCTTCGGCTCAGGGCGTGATCCCGGCGTTCCGGGATGGAGTCCCACATCGGGTTCCTCTGCTGGGAGCCTGCTTCTTCCTCTCCCACTCCACTGCTGTGTTCCATCTCTCGCTGGCTGTCTCTCTGTCACATAAATAAATAAAATCTTAAAAAAAAAAAAAAAGGCCCTCATCAGTGAGACATCACTCTGACTTGTTGCAGAAATTACACGAGCAGCTTCTCCTAAAAATATCACTCACAACTTAGAGGCAAAAGGCTCTTGCCAGCCGAGGAGGCTGAGGGTAGTAGGAACTACCCACTAAAGAATTGACAGCTCTGGGTGCCTGGCTGGCTCTGGCTCAGTGGAGCCCATGACTCTTGATCTCAGGGTTGTGGAGTCAAGGCTCACACTGAGTGTAGAGATTACTTAAAAAAAAAACTTTAGAGGCACCTGGCTGGCTCAGTGAGTAGAGCATGTGACTCTTGATCTCAAGGTCATGAGTTCAAGCCTCATGTTGGGCATGGAGCCTACTTTATTTATTTATTTAAAAAAAGATTTTTATTTATTTTTGAGAGAGAGCAGGAGATGGGAGGAGAGGGTTCAGAAGCAGGCTCCCTGCTGAGCAGGGAGCCAGACACAGGGCTCCATCACAGGACCCTGGGATCATGGCCTGAGCCAGAGGCAGACGCTTAATCGACTGAGCCATCCAGGCACCCTGGAGCCTACTTAAAAAAAAAAAATAATAATAATAATAATAGAAGAAAAAAAAAAACCCAAAGAATTGGCAGCTCAGGTGATTTCCCTGAGCTTCAATTTCCAGTTCTCAGCACCCCAAACGTCTGACCCTGTCATCTATCCCCCTCTTCTGGGACTTTTGCTCACGGCTTCTTCCTTCCCTTGCTGTTGCCCTCCAACGCTTCCTCCTGTGCTGTTGGAAGCCCTGGTTTCTTTGGGGGAAAATCTCCAACAGCCTCGGGATCTTCAAAGAACTCTCTTGCTATCTCCTTCCTTGCTTTGAGGAGTGGCTTTCCCATGAAAAGTCCACTTCTCCTGTAGCCTCTGAGCCAAGGGAGCACTTTTCCCAAATCCAAGTACCTTGGGGTTCAGAAGCAGAGCACAGTTTTCCTTTTGTGCCTGCTTCCAGACCATTCCCCCTTTTCCTCATGAAAATTCCTTTTTTTTTTTTAAATTTTATTTATTTATTTGACAGAGATAGACACAGCCAGCGAGAGAGGGAGCACAAGCAGGGGGAGTGGGAGAGGAAGAAGCAGGCTCACAGCGGAGGAGCCTGACATGGGGCTCGATCCCATAACGCCGGGATCACGCCCTGAGCCGAAGGCAGACGCTTAACCGCTATGCCACCCAGGCGCCCCATGAAAATTCCTTTTTGAGGCTAAGCCATCTGGCAATAATCTGTGAGCTCACATCTTAGAGTCTACTCGAAGTTCTACCATGACCCTGATAGATAACCCATTTCATGATTTAGCCTATTCCTTTTTTCCTTAAAAAAATTGAGATATGATTGGCATATAACATTGTGTAAGTTTTTTAAAAATTTTATTTATTTGAGAGAGAGAGTGAGAGAGCACAAGCAGGGGGAACAGCAGAGGGAGAGGGAGAAGCAGGCTCCCTGATGAGAACTCTGGAATCATGACCTGAGTGGAAGGCAGACGCTTAACCGACTGAGCCTCTCTTGATTTCGGCTCAGGTCTTGATCTCGGGGTCCCGAAATCAAGAGTCAGATACTCAACCTCTCCACCGACTGAGCCACCAGGCACCCCTGCTGCCTTTAAACAATGATTAGGCGTGAAGGCTAGCGCCGGGAGGGGGGATACTCCAGTGCAGGGGGAGGAGCGTGTTCAAAACCTGCGTGGGTCCTGCGGAGTTACTTAGGTTCTCTGACTCACGTCTCAGATCTGCGTCTAGAAGAAGTGAAGTCTCATAAACAGTCAAGAATGTTTTCTGGATGGTGCTTTGTTCAGTGCTTTGCTCTGAATTGGCTGTGTTGAGGCTTCTGGAGCTGAACAGAAGCACTGTGCCATTAGAACTGACACCATATGAGGTCCAGCGTGTAGAAACCTGGGAGTCATCCCTCCCTCTTTCTCCCCAGACCTTCCGTCCCATCAGTCGCTACCTTTTGCCTAGTCTACCTGCTAAATATCCCTTGACTTCTCCTCCTTGCCACCCAGGCTGCTACCACCTTGGCACAGGGGCTACGTACGTTGAGCAGATCGCAGCCAAGTCTTCTCCCTGGGCTCCTGCCAGCTGCTCGTGCTTCTCTACCATCCATTCCCCATTGGCGGCCAATCAGACCATGGTACTCTGTTGTTTAAAACCCTCTAAGAGAGGAGCGCCTGGGTGGCTCAGCGGGTAGAGTAGGCGGCTCTTGACTTCGGGGTCGTGAGTTTGAGCCCCTTGTCGAGTGTAGAGATAACTGACAAAAACAACAAAAACCTTCTGCAAAGTGTTGCAGAAGACCCCGCAAGGGCTGCCGCCGCGCCCCTGATGCCTCTGGCTTTGTCTCCACAGCTCTGCTCTCCCCCTTCTCTGATCCGCTCATGCAGGAATTCCCCTTCAGTTCCTTGGTCTCATGTCTTCCTTCCTTGGGGCCTTTACAGGTGCCTCGTCCCCTCTGTGGTGCTTGTCTTCATTCCCTTTGTCTGGCTAACTTGTAGTCATCCTTCAGATTTCAGCTTAAATATTATTTCTTGAGGAAAGCCTGCCCCAGCCACCCGAGATGCCAGGATCCCACTAAAGATGCTTGTTTGCTGCACTTTGTACACTTCTGATGGCGTAATTCTTTGTTTAACACCTTGTCTCCTCCATTAGAATATCAGCGACTTAAGAGTATGATGTTGTTGGTCAGTTTCAAAGGCTGATTTAACAACATCTGCAACATGTCTCTTGAAGTCAAATGACATTGAAATTTTCAGCTGTATCTCTTAAATACTCCACAGGGTCACAAAACAAAGGAAGCAGTGCTTGTCTGTCCGCTGTAATGGCTAAGGTGGACTCACTAGGTGTTACTACACTGGCTAATATAACAGAGACATTACATTGCAGGAGCGGGAGCTTCTTGCTGGCGGATTCATTAGCTATATGGCAGAGGGGTGTCACACAGACCAGATCATTTGGTGTGGAAGGGCTCCCCTTCTCCTTCCCTTTTCCCTCTCCTGCCCCTCACCTTTTGTTTTAAGGAGAGAACAGCTGGGGGAAAAGAGCTGATAGAAAGGAAGCAAATGAAGAGGCTAGAGAAAGAGGATAATTGGACACCAGTTCATTTACTCAAAAAAACATTTGTCAGACATCTGCAGTGTGCCAGGCACTTCGTTAATCAATTGTGACACAAAGATGCATAAGACACAGTCCTTGGACTCGAGGGACTCACAGGAAGAGAAATGGCACAGAAATAGATAATAATATTAACTATATGAAACCTTGCGATGGGTATGTCCAGTCTCTGTACAGAATCATAGCAAAGAAATGTTAGTTGGCATCCAAAAATAATCGCGAAGCAACTTCAAATCTCATTGCAGTCTCTCGAGAAAAATGCCACCGGGGGAATTACATAAATGATTTATAAGAAACCTTCTTAAAATCCTATCGTTCATTTCTTTCCCTTCTTCTGTCTGTTGAGGAGAATTCTGTCTTTACCTATTAGGTTTCCCTGATCGCTGATCATCATACAGCATCAGAATAATAGGGGAAAGGTATTTCACCTATTCACCCAAGGTATTTCTCTGCCCTAAAGCTTCTCTCTCCTGTTGCTCCAAACTTCTCCACCTCTTCTCAAATCCATACCATCCTGGCTCCTTTCTTTTCACTTGCTCCTGCACTCATTTATTTATTTATTTGAGAGCGTGAGAATGACTGGGGAGAGGGGCGGGGGGGGGGGGGGGGGGGGGGGGGGGGGGGGGGGGAGAGGGAGAAGCAGACTCCCTGCTGAGCAGGAGGCCCAATGCAGGGCTCCATCCCAGGACCCTGAGATCATGACCTGAGCGGAAGGGAGACACTTAACCAACTGCACCTCCCAGGCACCCCTCCAACTGAAGTATATATAGTTGACACTAATGCATTATTAATATTATCTTCCTGTCAAAGACAGAAAATAATGTGATCAGTGAAGGGATACAGTTATTCGAGGGAATGAGGAGCAAACAGAGAGGGTCATCATCCAGGGTGATAGGGTGTTAGCCAGGAGGAAAGGTGGTCAGAGGCATTTCAGGCCCAGTGAACAGAATAAGCTGAGGCCTGGGGATGGGAGAGAGCATGTGAGGCTGAGGTAGGGGAAGGGACTGAGGATGCAGATGGGGAAAGGAAGAGGGGATCTGTGTTTTTGGGGGGAATGTTGAGGAAGAAATAGAAGTAAATGAGGAATCCCCACTGGAAGGCCTTGGTTTCCCCATTGAGTTTATTATTTTTTTTAAGATTTATTTATTTATTTGAGAGAGAGCACGCGTGCGAAGGGGGAAGGGCAGACAGAGAGAGAGAATCTCAAGCGGACTCCACGCAGAGCCCAAAGCGAGGATCGATCTCATGACCCTGAGATCATCATCTGAGTCGAAATCAAGAGTTGGCTACTTAACCGACTAAGCCACCCAGGCGCCCCTCACCTCAAGGTTATTTTGGTAAAGAGACAGAAGAGACTCCAGAAAAATGAAGGATTGGTATGGCTGCCTGGTATTGCTAGACAGCCATCAAGACATGGCCACGGGGACCTCAGAGCTGCAAAAAGTCTTATCAGGGTGAACTCAGACTGGGTGCACTGGCCTGTTTTGGCTTGATTTGATTTACTTCTTCGGCAGAGTTTTATGCCTAGGGGTACTGACAGAAGGGATGGTCAGAGGTGAAGGATTGTAGCACAGCCCCTGAAACTGGTAGGCACACAGTTTGAGGTTGTTGAGTGATAAAAAACACAGTGGAGGGGCGCCTGGGTAGCACAGCGGTTAAGCGTCTGCCTTCAGCTCAGGGCGTGATCCCGGCGTTATGGATCGAGCCCCACGTCAGGCTCTTCCGCTGTGAGCCTGCTTCTTCCTCTCCCACTCCCCCTGCTTGTGTTCTCTCTCTCGCTGGCTGTCTCTGTCTCTGTCGAATAAATAAATAAAATCTTTAAAAAACAAAAAACAAAACAAAACAAAAAAACACAGTGGAGTAGAGAAACAAGTGTGGCCAGAGGCGACTGGGGTCCAAGGTGGAGCAGGGCAGGATGACTATGTTACATTTGTTCACTTTCCAAATGCAGCCATGTGAACCTTCTGGGATGAAGTGGAAAGATAAGGCACCGGCAATTGGCTAGTTCAATTCAGCAAACATTTACCAGGTACAGGCCCTGAGTAAGGTGCTGTGGGGACTGCCAGGATAAGCCAGCCAGCCGCCTTTAGGGTGCTTCAGGTCTCACAAAAATAATACCGTACAAAGCATTACTTTTGTAAAGGTGGCGATGGAGACACAAAGAGGCACAGCACTGGAGAGAGAATTTCAAGGACTAAAAGTCAGGGAAGGCTTTGGGGAAGGGAGCCTTGGAGGTGAATTTTCAGGATGGGTGTGTATTTGAAGGTTGGCTTTTTTGGGAGGAAAGAAACTTTAAAGGGTAGGAAACTCTTGGGCAAAAGAGCAGAGGTGGGAGGGTCCCAGATGCATTTAGGAGATGGTCAAGCTACATGGCTGCAGGAATAGTTTGGCCCGTGGGGAATGAGCCTGGAAACATATGTCTGAGCTGATTTATGAGAGAGTTTGAATGTCAGGCAGAGAGACCCAGAGATCTCTCTGTATAGATAGATAGCTATTTGCAAAGATAAACTGCAAATTTTTGTGTGCAGAAAGGTAACATGATTCTTTTTTTTTTTTTTAAAGATTTTATTTATTTATTCGACAGAGATAGAGACAGCCAGCGAGAGAGGGAACACAAGCAGGGGGAGAGGGAGAGGAAGAAGCAGGCTCATAGCAGAGGTGCCTGACGTGGGGCTCGATCCTATAATGCCGGGATCACGCCCTGAGCCGAAGGCAGACGCTTAACCGCTGTGCCACCCAGGCGCCCCAAAAAGATAACATGATTCTATCACTGTTTTCAGCAACTGCTAGAACAGTTGAAACATACAAGATTAGGTACCAAAATATCTTCCTGTTCAGCTGAGAAGAGAGATTTTAATTACATAATTAAATTCATTAATAGGGGAAAGGGGCTCTTACTTCCCAGGGCCAGCCATGACCCTCTTCCGATTTTATAAACAGATTGAAAAACAAAACACAAAAAACCAAGTCTCCAGATTTCCATCTCTGGGAAAACTGAAGTAAATACTGACACAGGCTTGCTTTGTTTTCCCAAGAGAGCTCTCCCAAGCGATTTCTCTAATTATCTAGAAAAAAAAATTTTTTTAAAACTTGTTTTTCCCTTTAGAGTACAGCTGAGCTGAAGGGAAAACTGAAGCGTTGCCTTAGGTTCTCCAGCTTTGGTTTGGGTGCAGTACTAGTCTCTGAGGGACTCTCTCCGAGGTCTCTGAGCTAGGTGTCTCTAGGCATTTGATCACAGCAACAAGAAGGGAGCTCAGAAGAAGTAGGAGATACTGGCGTTCTACAAAAGGGCTGATTTTAAGAAGAAAAAAGGCGGCTTGGGCGGGGCTCTATCTTTTTAGGATATACGTAGGAAAAGTAATTGAGGTGGAAGCCGTTGCCCTCGCCTCTAATCAGGACCTCTGCACCTGAAAGCGCCGGAGCAACACACCCATGGATGGACAGTGGGTCCCTACTCTCCCGCCGGCATCACTCGGCCTTTAATTCCGCCAGGCTCCCAGAGGGACTGTTTCAGCTACAGTCTAGTGCGTCCCGCAGCCAGTAAGAAGCCAGGAATCTCCACCCCTCTCGGATTTCCACCAATCGGTGTCCAGAACCTTAGCCTGCTAGCGGCGTCTCGGTTGTCCGAGAAGGGAGGCAAGCCCCCTTAGAGTTGCCAGCAACGGACATGGCCGCGGCCCCTGAAGGGGACGCGAAGTGAGGAGGGGGCAGGGAGGGAAGAGGACGCGGGCGAGGAAGACAGCCCCCCGGGCCCTGGTAAGTACGAGAAGGCCCGTGGCCCGAAGCAAGGGGAGCAGGGAAGCAAGGGGGCGTGGGGCTCGGCCTTCCACGCCCTCTGGATTCTTGGCCAAGGAGAGGAGTCTGGGGTCTGCACCCAAGAAATGGCCTCGGGGGATCTCTTCGAAGTGGGAGTCAAGGGACGGGCTCTTGCCTCCAGCTCGTGGCCGTTTCCTTTCCCCAGGTGCTCACACTTGCCCTCGGTCCTGGCTTGACCCCTTGGGGGTACCGCGTCACATCGAAGCCTCCTGCCAACAATGAATCCCCGTCCCAAGGTTGTGGTGTCTGGGCCCCGGCTCATGGGGCTTCCACCGCCGACGCCCGGCGTATTTACCCGCCTCTGGGGGCCCGCACCCCCGGCCCCAGTTCAGACCGTTGTCCCCCTTGAGCGCGCTCAGCTGCTGCCCGGGCCCTCGTGCTGACCACGTCCGGTGTCCAGTTGGATGGAGCCAAAGGGCCTTAACCCTGAGCGGCGACGGTGCAGTTGGAACGTGCCCTGCCTTTTTTTTTTTTTTTCCTTCCCTTTTCTTTTTCTTTCCGTCTTTCCAGAAACGTTTAAAGACTCCTTAGAAGCAACTATAGGAACGTACTTGCCATCCTGCACACCGAGTGCCGCGCTGTGCGCTGTGCCCTCCGTCCCCTGCCGCACACCCCAGAAGTCCAGTCTCGCAGTCCCTCGCATGCCACGGTGTGAGCCTGCCGGGTGCCCGGCGCCAGATGCCAGGGAAACCCTGCCCTTCTTTCATTGGTGTGGAACCACAGGCTGTACTTTGGCGAGTTGGTTGATTTGGTCACGTGCTGCTGCATCCCATCCTCACTTCCGAGTTTTTTGTGGCTCTAGGGGAAAAAAGGAGGGAGCTTTGTACTGAATCTGTTTTCCTTCAAGCCTGTGATTTTTGCATCAGAGGAGATGAGAGTTTTCTCATGCTTCGCCCAACACACTCAGCTTTAGCGACATACTTCAGTCTTTCCCTGGGTCCTCTTAGACTGTGGAAGTGGGGAGGGAGGAGTTTTCACGTTTTTATTTTACAAAGGTGGAGAGTAACTTTTGGGAGAGGCAGAAGGGCAGGGCCAGGGTCACCTGGAGCCAGGACTGGAACTCTGAAGTCTAGTTCTTGGTCCACCAGGTCAGTTGTTTTCTAGGCGTGATTGCAAAATCAAGTTCCTTAACTTCTCTGAGCTTCATGCGGAGTGAGTGCTCGCGTTGGAGGTGGTATGGGGAGGATCTCTGTCTCTAGGTATATATGGCAGGGGGGCTAGCGCTTACTAGGTTCTTAATCCATTTTTGCATTCATTATTTGTAAGGAACCAGCAGGTAGTTCCCTGGCTGTTTTCTTGTATTAGTATTTATTGTGGCCTTTCTATATATTTTGGGGTGAAATGATTTCAGTGATTGTCAGTTGAGAGGGCAGGAAGGCAGGGAGTCAGAGCAAGGTAGCCTCTTCCTCCGTTTTTTCGGGAACAATTGTAGTATTGTCATAGTGTTATTAATGGGGATGGGTTTTGTATAAGAACAGTGTGGAGGCAGAAAAAGCTTGCGAGCCATGGAAGGAAGAAGAAATACCACTTTGGTATGTCTTTATGGTAATCTTGTCAAAAGAAGGGCTGATCTTAGTATTCTAACAGGTAGTTTTAATTTTTTTTTTTTTAATGCAATGGCACAGGTAAGTTTCATCATCTAGAGTCAAATAAAAATGGTCCATGGAATAAAAAAGTTTGCAAATCACTCTACAAATCAGAACACATCAGAATGTAGCCTATTATTAACCCTGGAACAGGGGCAGCGTGTTCAAATAAAATCCACAAATTCTCTGAAGTCTTATTTTAGCTGCTGTGTTAGCTTTCACTTCCTTGTTCATTGGTTCTTTTTGTTAGAATTTCAAATAGAGAAACTGGTGGATACCACAGAGCAGTTGCTTGACCAGGGAGGTGAAGTACACACCATCCCCTTGATAATCAGCCGCCAAATAATTGAGAGTTAACTGCCCTTGAACTTCCCCCCACCCCTACCCTGCTCCTTGTTTTTGTGGTAACCCAACATCAGAAGATTAGACTGGGAGAGCCAGGGCTGGGCGGTGAGATGGAAGAAAACAGAAAGCCCTTCACATTTCTATTTTGAGGAGTTGCTAGGGAGTGCCAACTCCAAGTGTTGAGAATCAGTCTTTTGGAAAGCTTAACTCCTGCCGAACTAATGAGAAGTTAAGGTCATGATCTTTTGGTTCTTCCCTACTGCTCTTTCCCTAATGTTGGGCTTGGGAAACAATTTCTATCCGGAGGGGGAGGCGTGCTAATGTAAATATTACCTATACTGGAGGCTTGAGCCTTACCTGGTGAGTGGAGGATGAACTCTTAAAGCAGTCCAAGTTGGAAAGACACAAAGCCTCTAAATCCATTTCCGGCATTTAAGTGAGAAGGTTCTAGGTCATGGTTGGCACTTCTCCACTGGTAAATGTGTGTCAATATTTTTTATATTGTTATTGTGTCAGTGTTGTTTCCTTGAGAGTGTCTTTCTTTACCTAAAAGCTAGGCTGCTTTGAAAATATTATTTGAACCCTGATTTCCAAGCCTGGATTTGTTTCTAGTAGCACAGGTGAACTAAAGGGCAGGCCAAAGCTGTAGAAGGAATGTTTTTCTTCCGGAACTGACCCACCAGCCAGAATATGTGGTTTGGTGATCAGGGGTTTGCGTAATAATAAGGTTTGCCTGTGGCTGCTGAGACAGTAGTAAACAGTATTGGTCACGTGGCATGGCAAGTAGGGTAAGAGCCACATTTAGACCTGGCAGGATGCCTGCCTCAAGCTGGGCCCATCTTACACTGATTGCTATGGGTTCCCTTAGCCCCAGAGACCCAAGTGGGAGGGGAGTCGGGGGTGCCCAAGGGAAGGAGACCCTTTCAGGGCTTACAGCAGCCAGAAATCTCAGTGTAATTATATGAACCCAGTTTTCTTAATTTTGGGATCCTTTTGAGAAAGAGATTCATGATAGCAATATCCATTAGTAGGGAGGTGAACAGAAAACTATTGGGAGATACTTGGAAAAGATATATACTGGAGAAAAAATCAAAGGTGTGTTTGAAAAAGCATCTATATCCTTAAAGGGGTGAATATTGCTTAGTAACGTAAGCCAGAGCTAATTGCAAAGCCAGAATCAGAAGTTAGTGATTTTTTTGTTATTGTAGTAAAATATGCATAACATAAAACCGACCATTTTAACCAGTTCCGTGGCATGAAGTACATAACATTGTGCAACCATCCCCCCATCCATCTCCAGAACTTTTTCATCTGCCCAAACTGGAACTCTGCCGCATTAGCACCACATCCTCATTTCCCCTCCTGTCCCCAGTCCCTGGCAACCACCATTCTACTTGCTGTCTGTATGAATTTGCTTAGTCCAGGAACCTCAAATAACAGGAATCATAGAACATTTGTCCTTAGTGTAAGTTCATTAAGGTTTATCCGTGTCATAGCATATAGCAGAATATTCTTCCTTTTTAAGGCTGAGTAATATTCCTTTGTATGGTAGACCACACTTTATTTGTCCATTCATCTACTGATGGGCAATTGGGTTGCTGCCAAGCTTTTGGCTATTGTGACTAATGCGGCTGTGAACATGAGTGTACAAAGAGTTGTTGGAGTCCCTGTTTTCACTTCATTTGGGTACGTATCCAGAAGTGAGAAGTTGCTAACTTTCTAAAGATACATTTGATACATTCACATGGTTTGAAAATCAAAAGGTACAAAAATACAGGGGCGCCTGGGTGGCTCAGTCGTTGAGCGTCTGCCTTCGGCTCAGGGCGTGATCCCGGCGTTCTGGGATCAAGCCCCACATCAGGCTCCTCCGCTGGGAGCCTGCTTCTTCCTCTCCCACTCCCCCTGCCTGTGTTCCCTCTCTCGCTGGCTGGCTATCCCTGTCAAATAAATAAATAAAATCTTTAAAAAAGAAAAGGTACAAAAATACATGCAGTCAACTTTCTCCCCTCCCACTCTTGTCCCCAGCCACTCAGTTCCAACTTAATAATTTTTTCTTTTGTGAGTTGTTCTTTTGGTATTTAAGAAATCTAAACCAAAGTCACCAAGGTTTTCTCCTGTGTTTTCTTACAGTTTTACATTTAGGTGTGGGATCCATTTTTAGTTAATTTTTGTGCAGAGTAAAAGCTTTATTTCCAAGTTCTTTTTTTTGTTTTTAAATCTGAATGTTCAATTTTTCCAGTGCAGTCTGTTGAAAAGACTACCTTTTCTCCACCGAACTGCCTTTGCAGCCTTCTCAAAAATCAATTGACCACATATATCTGGATCTATTTTTGGATTTCCTATTACCAGGTCAGTACCGCATTGCCTTAATGATGTGGCTTTATAAACCTTGAAGTCGGGTGGCGAAGGCCTTCCAAACTTTGTTCTCTTGGGGTAGTCTAATGTGAATGTCGCTTGTTATAAGTGGAACTGAGCATCTTTTCATGTGTAGAAGCTGCTGGATTTCTTGATCTCCTTGTCTCTCAGGGTTAGAAGACATCACAAAAGGTTATTTCGTATTTGCTCCCTGGTGTATTTATTATCTCCAGAATTTCCCAGCCTCTGCTTGGATCCCTGTAGTACTGGGGAGCTCATTGCCACTCAGGGCAGCCTCTTCTATTTCCTTTATACAGCTCTAATTATGTAAAAGGTATCACTCATGTTGAGTCCTGGTCTGCCCCCCGGAGTAAGTCATTGATAAAAATATTGATTAGGACGCTACCAAGGATAGAACCCTGAGGCTTGTTATTAAAAACCTCCCTCCAGCTGAACATCAATCTGTCAGTCCGTTTGGGCACAGCAACTCAGCTGAATACCAGCCCATCCCATTGCGTTTTAGGTGGAAAGCACAGCTAGTGATGGTTGTGTTGGAAGGAATTACAAGGACAGCCAACTCCTCAGCTCGCCCTCAACCTGAACCTTGGGCACCCCCTTAGCTCTTTCTGATGCTGGTTCTGATCTTGGCAGCAGGAAGCATCCATCCCTTTGTTTCCATGGCTACTATGCTACCCTTGTCTAGAGACTCGTCATGGCAAACCAAGATTACTATAATTTTCTTCTACTTCTGCCTGTAATTTCTTTCCCTTCCCCCTCTGATCCATTCTTTACCCTCTTAAAATACGGGGACCCACTCAGGAAACTTAGTGACTCCCTAGGGTCACTTTGTTTTGGCCTTCATAAACCTGTGCATTTTGGCCCCCTATTCCCTGCTTGAGGTTTTCCTTCATTTCTTCTCTCTCCCTCAGGTCTTCTGTTCTGATTGAACAGATCAGATCACCATCTTTCTTTTTTTCTTTTTTTTCTTTTTTTAGTAGGTTTCACGCCCTGCATGGAGCCCAACGGGGGCTTGAACTCATGACCCGGAGGTCAAGACCTGAGCTGAGATCCAGAGTCGGACGCTTAACCAAGCGGGCCGCGCAGTCACCTCAGAAAACCATCTTTCACAAAGGCTCTATGCTTTTCTTCGTTGGTGCCTTTGTTGAGACTTGTCTAGTTCTTGCTTGGGTTGTCCTCCCTCTTCTCTCTCTGAAGCGTTCCTAAGTGTACTGCTTGGGCCTTGTGGTGGCTATTGCTGCTTCTTTCTAAGATTTTATTTAGGGACACCTGGTTGGCTCAAATGGTTAAGCATCTGCCTTTGGCTCAGGTCATGATCTCTGGGTCCTGGGATTGAGCTTCCAGCTCCGTGGGGAGTCTGCTTCCCCCTCTATTTCTCCCCCATGCTCACACTCTCTCTTTCTCTCTCTCTCTCTCAAATGAATAAATAAAATCTTCTTTAAAAATTTATTTATTTATTTATTTATTTATTTATTTGTTTATCTATATAGTGTGAGCTGGCGGAGGGGCAGAAGGAGAGAGAGAGAATCTCAAGCAGACTCCATGCTGAGAGTGGAGCCTGAAGCATGGCTCGGTCCCACCACCCTGAGATCATGACCTGAGCGGATATCAAGAGTCAGCTGCTCAACCAACGGTACCACCCAGGTGCCCTGAGCCTTGGTTTCTTCTAGGAAGGGATTCCTGGTGCCCCCCACCCCCGTTTGTAATTCTCATTTAGTGTTTCAGTGCCAACTTGAATATTAGTTATATTTTCTCCAAATATTGAAAACCTGGCTGTATTATAAATCCCTGTTGTGAAGGGACCATGTCTTAATACTTTTGTGAAAACAAGACCTTTCCTTACCCTCAGTGAATACATACAGTTATTCCACACAGTAGGCACTGGATAAATGTCTGTTTCCTTCATCAACCCTTCTCTTTTCTATCCACCAAACCTTACATGTGCTAGGCATTTTAGAGGTTGGTAGAGCTGATTTATTTGGATCTTAGATCCCACCTTACTTTTTAGAAATCAGCTCTACCTACTGAGGCATTATTTCCATGTGATAAAATGCACCTACTTAAGTCTATAGTTCAGAGAGTTTTGACAAATGTATACACCCTTGTAACCACCACCCACAGTCAAGATACTGAACAAAAGACCCCTGTGCCCTTTGCAGTCTTTTCCTCCCTGCGACACCAGGGAACCCCTCATCTGCTTGTTGTCACTATAGATTAATTTTGCCTGTTGTAAGTTTCATGGAAATGGGATCATAGGCTATGTGCACTTTTGTGCTCCTTTCACTCAGCAAATGTTTCTGAGATTCCACCACATTGTTCCATTGGGTGCATCAGTACCTCGTTCTGTTTGGTTGCGGGGCAGAATTCCACTGTATGGATATACCACTGTTCTTTGACGTGTGAATGGACATCTGGATTGTTTCCAGCTTTGGGCTATTTTGAATAAAGATGCTAGGAACGCTATACCGTTCTTCCTGAGGAAGTATGTTTTCATGACTGGGACGTCTAGCGAGTGGATCCTCGACTTTATCAGACACTGCCAAAATGCCTTCTAGAGTAGGTGTACCACGTGAAGTTCCCACCAGCAATTTAGGAGTGCGTATCCTCACCCACACTAAGTATCGTCAGTCTTTTTCATTGTAGTCATTCTAATGGGTGTGTATGGCTATTGGGGGCATCTGGGTGGCTCAGTAAGTTAAGCATCCAACTCTTGGTTTTGGCTCAGGTCATAGTCTCAGGGTTATGGGATGAATATATTAATATAAATGTTAGCATTTAATTTTTAAACACTAAATGTTAATATTAATATTGAGTCTTCCAACCCATGAACATGGCCTATCTCTCCATTTATTTAGGTCTTGAATTTCTCTCAACAGCTTACAGGCCTTACCTATATGTTTTTAAAAGTCATTCCTGGGGCACCTGGGTGGCTCAGTCGTTAAGCGTCAGCCTTTGGCTCAGGGCGTGATCCCAGGGTCCTGGGATCGAGCCCCGCATCAGGCTCCCTGCTCCGCTGGGAGCCTCCTTCTTCCTCTCCCTCTCCCCCTGCTTGTGTTCCCTCTCTGGCTGGCTGTCTCTGTCTCTGTCAAATAAATAAATAAAATCTTTTAAAAAAAATTAAAAAAAAATAAAAGTCATTCCTAAGTATTTGCTATATTTCACTATAGCATATAGGAATTTAATCTATATTTGTATTTTGTATTTTGACCTTGTATCTTGTAACCTTGCATACTTATTTGTTCTATCCCTTAGAATTTTTCCTATATGATCTAGTCTTCTGCAAATAAAGACAGTTTTACATATTTCTTTGCAATCTTTATGCCTTTCTTTTCTTTTTTCTTCTTCTCACTTTGTTGTTGTTGTTGTTGTTTTAAGTAAGCTCTAGGCCCAGTGTGGGGCTTGAACTCATGACCCCGAGATCAAGAGTCACATACTCTACCTCCTGAACCAGCCAGGCACCCCTCTTCTCCTTACTTTTGAGTCTTTATTCTTCACCTAGGTGGCTCTTTGTTCATATTTCTTGTTTCCTGGTGATAGTAATGGCAAGTGTTTATTAAGATTTACTATATGCTAAATACTGTATTAGACCCTCTGCATGTAATATTTCATGTCATTCTTGTTGCTTCTTTGTGAAATAGGCATCATTCTGTGAACGAGGACACTGAGGCTCAGAGAGACAAGTAATTTGCCAAGGTCACTTGGCATTTGATACCTGTTGGAGCCAGAATTTGACCAGGGGTATTTGGCTTTGAAGCCCGTGCTTTCTTTCACAACGGACCAGTGTAGAACTGGCCCTTTAAGGATCTAGCTGCTGGTTTCAGATCAGGCAGTCGAGGACCGCTCTTTCCCAGAATCCCACGTATGGAGTGATGGGAAAACAGAGACTCTTAGAAAAATGTCCTGCTCCTGGCTGCCCTCTCTGAACGCTGTGGTTCCAGCTGGCCGCAGAGTTATTTCACTCCTATTGTGTTGGCAGAAGGAGCCAAGCATAATCCCCATCTGGCTTCTGGTGCCTTGCCCTGTGTGGCGACTACCTCATCCAGCCCCTGCTGGGATGGGGTGCATGGGGACCTTGAGCTGCACTCGTAAACAGGGCCTGGGCTGCGTGAGTCAGGGTGGCCTTGGGGAGACGTGGATTCGTCCTCTCAGGATCCCATTTCAGTTGGCTGCCAAAGACGAAATGTCACTGTGTTGCGAGGCTGCTTCCAGCGCCACTGTCTGTGTCTGACCCTCCGGGGCTGGCTCACGCAGCTCCGAAAGCCTTGGCTGCACAGGGCAGGGGTAGGGAGAGACGGGGAAGCACAGGCCCATGATGGCAGCACTCGTGCCACCTTGCGGGGCATCACGTGGGCTTTTGGAGTGGGATTGGTGGCTGCAGAGCCCAGGCCTCCTGGCTGGGGTCTCTGGACACAGCTTTTTCATTGTTTCTAGACAGCACTTTTATGGATCAGTTCTCCTGGGCTTCTGACCAGCTCCACTTCACGAGGCTTTGCTATAGGCCCCAGAAAGAACTGTCCTAGTCAGCAGGTTAGTGCTTTCTCCACGAGTCGTCACTGGGCACCAAACCAGATTACTCAGTGGTGCTCTACCCAAACACTCCCTGATCTGAAATTAGTAAAGTGTGTTGGTTGCCAGGATGGATGGGTGAGGGTCCGGGGTTGTGTGGGGAGGTAGAGCTAGTCTTCCTTTTCCAGATTGTTGTCAGATTGGCTCACCTCTCCTGGCAGCTATCTGCCCAGGGGCCTGCTGAGCACTGCCCTGTCAGCAAAGCATGCGAGAGGCGCAGCTCTATGGCATGTGGTCATGTGGGGGGGGCATGTGTCTGGGTGTGCATGTGCGGGCACATGTGTGTGGGTTCCAGTTCACCTTAATGCTAACCTTTATTTATTTTTAAAATTAATTAAATAATTAATTGTTTTCCTAATCTTTACATTTTTTTCCCAAGTTTTTATTTATTTAAGTAATTTCTACACCCAGCGTGGGCTCGAACTTAACACTGAGCCAGCTGGGCACTCCTCATCTTTATTTTATTTCTTTTAATTTTTTTTTTTTATTTTTATTTTTATTTATTTTTATTTATTTTTTTTTTAAGATTTTATTTATTTATTCGACAGAGATAGAGACAGCCAGCGAGAGAGGGTACACAAGCAGGGGGAGTGGGAGAGGAAGAAGCAGGCTCATAGCAGAGGAGCCTGATGTGGGGCTCGAACCCATAACGCCGGGATCACGCCCTGAGCCGAAGGCAGACGCTTAACCTCTGTGCCACCCAGGCGCCCCCTAATTTTTTTTTTTTAAAGCTCAGGTGGGAACTTGAAAGGCTGGGGTTCTTTTTATTTATTGATTGATTAATTTGAGAGAGAGCGCGCACACAGGCAGGGGAGAGGGGCAGAAGGAGAGGGAGAAGCAGACTCCCGGGTGAGCAGGGAGCCTGACACAGGGCTCGATCCCAGGACCTCAGGATCATGACCTGAGCTGAAGGCAGATGCTTAACTGACTAAGCCAATCAGGTGCCCCCTAATCTTTATTTTTTTAAAAGCTGGGAAACCAAGGTTTTCCTGCTTGTTGCAAGTCAGTGAGTAAGGGTACACACGGAGCAAAACACCGTTTGCCTCTGAAATGAGGGTTTGAAGGAGGGAAGCTTCAGTCCTCCAGTGCGCCCCGGGAAGCCCTCTCCCTCCCAGCCTCAGCATGGAATCTGCCCAAGGCTGAGCGCCTAGGGAAGCTGGGCTGCTGGGACAGAGCCAGCTGGGCTCTGGTGCCCGGGGCTCCATTCTTTTCCACGTGCCACTCTACTGTGTAGACAACACCATCATGTTTCTCTACAATCTGGACTTACGGGGTCTCTCCCTTCTTTCTCTCCAGATGCTGCGACTGTGACAGAGTCACTGGGCCTTGTCCATGCTGGGGAGGAGCCTTCCCTTTGGGGGTGACCACATTCATCAGGGCATGCCTGCAGTACTCTGGGCCCATGGATCTGAAGGAGAAGCACACGGTAGGCCACATTGGCTGCCCTGCTGGGTATTGTCTGTGTGTCTCTGTTGGACTCTGTCTACTTGTGTTGGCCTGGGAGGTCCAACCAAAAGTGAGAGAGGGGGTGTGGCTCTGAGAATGAGGGTACAGGATGGCAATCCCTCCTGAGAGGGTGCTGTTGCTGGGCTGGGAAGCTCTCAGGGAGCTGGGAGCACAGGACAAAGGGTGGGGACCAGTGAGCACAGCAGCATGGGAGCGGGTTTCTGATTTGGGTTGGCTCCAAGCCAGTCTTCCACTTCTTGCCCAGGGGTGTGTAATTTCGTTTGTTTGCTCTTTGCTAGGGCTCTGCCCCAACCTGCTGAGCCATGTTGAGTACGGCTAGGCACCCTCTCTGTGGTTAGGGAAGAGCTCCCCAGTCAGGCTCCAAACACAGCTGCATGACCAGCTGGAGGTGAGGAGCCAGGAGGCCCAGGCACCCACAAGGTCGGCCCCTTCCTCCCAGCCTGCAGGTACGCTGCCCTCGCCTGGCAGTGGGTTTGCTGGCGATCAGAGTGTCCTCCTCCTATGACGAAGACTGCCCCAGAGGAGGTCCTTCTGTCTCTTGCCTGGACTCTGTCTCTGCCACAGCTTCCTACAGGTCCCTCTGTCTCTGATCTCCTTCCTCCACTTGTTGTCAGAGAAAGGTATCCAAAATGGAGAGCTGACCTTTTGTCACCTCTGCTTAAAAGTCACCAGTGGCTTCGCGCCACCTGCTGAAATGTTGAGGGTGCCAGGCGAAGCTCGCCGTCATCCCACTGCTGCCCGTTGGCCCCATGTCCCTAGCCTTCCCCAACTTGGCCTTTAGCACCAGTCATTCTGAACACTTCAGAGTTTGGGCACATTGTCCACATGTAGGCTCCTATTTTTTTTTTCCTGACAAACTTCTCCTATTCTTTCTTGAAGACCCATCACCTTCTCCTGATAAGCCCTCCTCCCCCCTCCAGACGGCCGTCCTTCCAGCATTCATAGTATCTCCACCATCTTGCTTGTCACTCGGTATTGAAATAATCTGTCTGTCCCACCTCATCCCTGGGTCCCTGGCTCCTAGCAGAGAGCCTGGCATGCAGCAAGGGCTCAGTAAATATTTATCAGTTTGGACTTATGGACAGTGATCTTCCTGCCAAAGAGATCTTGGAAGGTGTGTAGAGGGAGCTGTGGGTCCACGCGCTGGGTCCCTGGGGGTGCCTGGCTGCCTGCTAACTCGTTCAGCACCAGGCTTCCCGTGCCTCTGGCCCAGCTGTGAAGTGGGCTTGGAGGCCTGAGCCTGAAGCAGGTGCCCCGGGCTGCTCTGCAGGTGTCCAGCCTATGAGTGATTGGCACAGAGGGAAGCAGATACATTGACTTCTCCCCTAGCCTGGGTGGCAAGGCTGCCGTGTCCAATTGCAAGAGCTGTTCACTTGCAGGAGGCACCCCCTAGGAGCTTTGCTATTGTGTGATGTGGTGGCCTGCCTGGGTGAGGCTGAATGTCTCAAAAACAGGGCAGTATTGTCCTCTGGTTCCAGCCTGTTGCTGAAACACCACTTCCTTGTGAGTTAGAAACAAAGTCCTGTGAGCCAGTGGGCCGGCTTCTCTCTCAAGCCTGAGGAAGAACGCTTGAGAGCCTGGGATGGATAGCTCTGAGGGACCATTTTCCCTACAGGATTTTTCTTTATCCTCTTTGTCTTTCTGGAGGAATGAGTCCTGAACTAGAAATATCATCTGCCATATTTGTGGAATACCTGCTGGGGGTTGCTGGAGCTCTGCACCCTGGGGAGGCCGCTCCCAGCTTGGAGGGACTTATGGTCCAGCTGAGGAAGTAACAGTACAAGCAACTAAGAAATAGAACCGGACAGGGTTTTCTGGAAGTGGCTTGTGAGTTGTACACATGGGCTTCTAAAGGTTACCCCAGTGGCCTCCAACAGCCGGGGCTTCTTGGAGGCGTGGGAATGAAGAGCGCTGGACGGTGGAAGTTGATTGAAAGGGGCCTGTCGTCCCCTGGCTGTAGCCCAGGATCAGCTTGGCTGTTGCTGGTTGCTTTTCTGCTCCTCCGTTTCATGACCTACCAGTCCTCTGTGTCCTCTCCTCTGTCCCTGGTCCCCTGTGGTAGACGTGCTGTGGCAGCGAGCGTCTGGGCTTCTGTTTCTCGGGTGCAGCGTTCCCCTTTTCGCGTGCTGAGGTGGGCAGTGTAGGACGGGGGCAGAACGGGAGTCCTGCAGAGCCCCCGCGTTAGACCCTGTGAGCTGTTCTTTCCAGGGTCTGTCGTGCAGGAGGGAGAGTTTGCTTAGTTGTCGTGCCAGGGCCTTGGTGGAAAGCTAAGGGGAAGCGTGTCCTGGGAGCAGGGGCCAGGGGTCCGCGAGTCTCTCCTTGGCGGTTTGCAAAGTCTGCGGCCCACTGCAAGCTGACCCCACCTCTCTGTGGTCTGCATCTCAGGGAGACCTCCTGCCCCTTAACCTCTGGACTCCTGGCCCTTCCTTTCCTGCTCTCATTCGGCAGAGTTGGTGGGGGGCAGGGAGCTGTGCTAGAGAAGCGGGAGAGCAGAGGCTGGCTTCAACTCAGCAGAGGCTCTCCCTTCACCTTCCCACAGCTGGCAATGGTGGAGATGGTGTTGTCGGTGTTGTCTGGGAAACAGGGCCCTGGAGAAAAGTGTTTAGGCTCCAGCCGCACTCTCTAGTTCTTGGATCTGTTGGGCTGCTTCCTCTCCCTTGGGGTTTTGCAGCCCCCTCCTAAGGGGCTGGACATAGGCTGAGAAGTTTCCAGTCTCCTCCCAGGGCCGCCTGTGTGTCACATTCGGAGTCCCAGAGTGATGTGCAGGCCCTGCTTACTGAGCCACAGGTCACTGGGTGGGAGTTGAGGCCCCATGTCTGCAGGGTCTCCTGTCCCAGAAGCTCTTTGGCAGGTGTGTCTCAATGCGACTGCGTGTTTATCAGCTGCTGGCTGAGCTCTGCTGTTGGGGGTCCCCCCCTCCCAGCAACCTGGTGGGTAGGTGTTTGGTCTTAGGTATTGGAATCCTCAGAAGCCCTTCCTGTCTGTGGGCTCTTCCCCCTTTGGCTGGAGTCTTCCACTGGATTCTTCCGAGGGCTTCCGGCCCCCCCCTCTGCCTCCTAGAAGTCACTGCTCCAGGCTTCTCAATTGCCAGTCCTTCCCCCTCCACTCTGGATGTGCTGCTATTAATAACGGGCAAGCCCCCCCCCTTCCTGCAGCTACAAGTGTGGGAAGAGCTGTTGCTGGCGTGGCTCCGTGCTGGGAGTCTCTGAGTGATTTTGGGGAGCTCTCATGGATGGCGGGCGCCTACCTTGCCCAGTGACTTGGGGCCGAGGAGGGGTGGTCTGGAGAGAGAGCCCAGGTAGCCCTGGGTGCCACGGTTGCCCTCGGGCTCCCGCAGCCATCTCCATCCCGCACAGCCTCCCCCCTCCTCCCCCCCACCCCACCGCGTGTGCACACCCGGTTGGCTGCAGGCGCCCCTCCGCTCACCCCTCGGTGGCCTCTGATGAATGGCCCAAGCTCCTGGGCATTTGGCAGAGCATCTACAAACTTTCTCCTCTCAAGCTGGCTCCTCCCTCCTCTTGCCTGCCTCTCCCTCCCTCCCACAGCGCTGGTGCTGCACTGCTCCTCCTCCCTCCCTCAATCTGCAGCGTGACTGGAAATAGGCTGAATTAATCAGCAGACTGAAGCTACGCTCCGCACGGATCCTCTGCGGCAGGCTCTGGCTCCGGCTCCCACGCTCCCCGGCCCACTCCCCTCTTTTTCTCTCCTCTCTCTCTCTTTTCCTGCCTCTTCTCCTCTCTCCTTGAGGGTGCTGTTGGAAGTTCTGTAGTTGACTCCTTGTGGCTCAGGCTCTACCTCATGCTCTTTAAGCAGACAGAGCTATGGATGCCCCATCAGGGCAAATGCACCAAAGTGAGTATGCTAACTTGGTTTTATTTCTGTTACGAACGCCTTGTTCTCTGCTTTGTGTGCAAGGCTTTGGCTTAGCAGTTGCCACAAGTCTTGAAGATGGGCGCTGAACGGGAGGCAGCTCGGATTATGAGGCGGCTAGGACCGAAGAAGGAGGCTGAGAATGGGAGCCACAATGCCCGTGTGTCTAGCGCGCTGCCAGCCAGGCTCCCAAGTCACCCAGAGCGGGACTGGAGCCGTGTGTCCCAGTGGGGCATCCTGTCGAGTTACGCTGGGACCCGGGTCTCCATGCACAAGTGACGGGAAGCCCTGGGTCTGGATGTCAGCCCTCCTCGGGGCTAGTCAGGGGGTTCTTTTTTGCTGGACCACATGGGTCATTGAGATGGGAGCAGCCAGGGCCCGCTGATGTCTTCCTCAGTCTGGGTGGGTGCGAGAGGAAGAGGATGGGTGGAAGTGCCAAGGTCAGCATGAGCCCGGAAGAGGAAGAAGCTTGAGGCTTTGATTTGCCTGGCTGAAGACAGATTTGTGTCTGGCCAAGCTCGGAAGAGATTTCTCATGGCTCCTACAAAAGACCCAGCTTCAGTGACTTAGGCATTATGTTGGAGTCCAGCTTTGGGTCCCTTCCCCACCTGCACTGGCCCAGAAAGCTGTGATGGTGGGGACCTGGTTCAAGGGCCAGCCAGTTCTTTTCTTTTCTTTTCTTTTCTTTTTTTTGCTTGAGAGAGAGCGAGCGAGCGAATGACAGCGCACAGAGGCAGAGGGAGCACAGAGGGAGAGGGAGCACAGAGGGAGAGGGAGCACAGAGGGAGAGGGAGCACAGAGGCAGAGGGAGAAGCAGACTCAGTGCTGAGCAGAGAGCCCGACACGGGCTCATGACCTGAGCTGAAGGCAGACGCTTCGCCAACTGAGCCACCCAGGCGCCCCAGGGCCAGCCAGTTCTAATTAGCTCTCTGCTGTTGTCAAGGCTGAGGGTCACGGTCTAAATTCATAACCTATCTACCTGAACCTATGGGACCTGGATTCTGCTCCCAAAATAGGTGGAGTGGAGGAAAACAGCTGCCGTGGGGACAGAGCCTCTGAGGAGTCCTGAAAGGACCAGGGCTGGGGGCCAGGGGCTTTTGGCTCTGGGCCACCTGGGAAACCTGGCCAAGGGGGTGCAAGAGAGTTCAGGGGTGTTGGCTGTGGAACGGCTCATTAGACTGACCCAGATGCTGAACGTCAGGCCCCATAGAGCAGGTCCTGTTCAGTAGTGGATTTGACAGATTTGACAGTTCTTTTTTTTTTTTTTTAAGATTTTATTTATTTATTTGACAGAGATAGAGACAACCAGCAAGAGAGGGAACACAAGCAGGGGGAGTGGGAGAGGAAGAAGCAGGCTCATAGCAGAGGAGCCTGATGTGGGGCTTGATCCCATAGCGCCGGGATCACGCCCTGAGCCGAAGGCAGACGCTTAACCGCTGTGCCACCCAGGCACCCCAGATTCGACAGTTCTGATTTGACAGATAGAGTTCTTTCCCCACCCTTCTGCTCATCTAAATGCCCATGCCCTCCCAGTGTCCCCCTTTAAAAAAAAAAGATTTAATTAATAATTTATTTGAGAGAGAGAGACAGAGAAAGAGAGCAGGGGGCAGGGGTGGTGAGAAGCAGAGGGAGAGGGACAAGCAGACTCCACGCTGAGCACGGAGCCCATTGCAGGGCTCGATCCCATGACCCTGAGATCATGACCTGAGCCAAAATCAAGATTGGACGCTTAACTGACTGAGCCACCAGGCACCCCTCCTGCCCCCAGTGTCCCCCTTTGATGATGGAAAGGGGAGGAGAAGCCCAGCTCGTGATGGGCATTTGTGGCCAGCATCTCCTGAGTCTGGGCTTCCTGGAGCCTCAGGTTACTTTGTTAGGTCTGGTTGAGCCTGAGCATTTAAGACAGTGGGATGGGGTTGCTTTTCCCTGCAAAGCATCGGTGTAAGTGGAGAGGCAGGCTCCTACCTCCCCTCTGGTGTAGAGATCTCGCTTAGCCATCACTCCTCACCCCAGGAACATCCTGAGAGATGTCTGGCAGTGGGGTGGGGTGGGAGATTTTGAACATCTGGGCAACAGGAAGAATCTTTTACTCCCTCTGGGTATTTAAGTCTGGGGCAGTTTTTCTCATCCTTGGCCCCGTAGGCAAGATATGGAGACCTTCAGATGGCATCTGTATGAGTTGGGTCCTTATTTCTTAAACCAACCCTATGCATCCTTGCACGGTCTCCCCATTGGTGCCCAGCCTAACTTGTGTTTTGAGAAAGGCTGGCAGAGCCCACTCGCCCATGGCCCTTTCTTAATTTCCTTTGAAAATGCTGAAGTTCCACCAGGTTCCTCAGCTTTGGCTCCCATATTGCAAGGGTGGAAGTGCATGAGAGAAACAGTGATTTTACCGGTAACTGGGACTCTCCTGCCAGAGGCAGGGTGAGGTGTTGCCCTTCCCTGTCACTGAGGGGCTGAGGCAGTTGGGTAAGTGTGGTTGGGGCCATGGAGAGTGGGCAGGCCCAGAAGGCTGTGTCCTTGCCCCAGGGCCTACCTGTACGGGCAGGCACTTTCTTTGGGAGGCGTGTGATTACAGAGTGGCTATTTTTCCTCTGCTCTGCTGTCTTTAATCGCCAGTCTGGAGTTGTTGTTCCTGACCAGACACAACATGCGTGGGCAGATGCACACAGTCAGCTCTGCAGGCCTCTGCTGGCCCTGCCCCAGGAGCCTCTGCCCCACTCTGGCCCCTACCTCCCACACCTGGAGAGCAGCAGTGTGCAGGTGCTAGGAACCTGGGTGCAGAGAGAGAAAGAGTGAATCCATTTCTGGGTTGTGGAAGAGGGTACCTGGAATGAGGCAGTGGATGTCAGGACAGCCACAGGGCAAGAGGAGGGGAGTTACTGCTGTCCAAAGTCTAAAGGTCTGGGTGGGGTGGGGAGGGGGTGGGCATCACCCTGGTTCCCTGGCTACTCCTCTGAGCCTTTGCCTGCCTTCTGAGCATGGTCCTCATCCCAGACCCAGCGGCTTCCCACGTGACCCGCTGCCCCTGGGCTTTATCCGGCCCTCCCTTTCTCCTGTCCAATCCCCAGCTCATGTCTCTTTGGCAGGTAGCCTTTCCACCTCTGTAGGCCAGCCTTTCCCTGCCTCCAGGACGTTTTCACCGCAGCGTTGCTGGAGGCCTGGCCTAGGCAAGTCCATCTTGGGAACCTTCACCTCTCCCCCTGCGGAGAGAGAGAGCTCACAAAGTGGAACCTGAGGGGGCAGCGGGGAGGGAGGGGCAGTATGGGACGCCCCATGTGCAGTGGTCGTGACTTCCAAATCCTTTTCTTTCCTGGGTTGGGTGGAACAGGCGTCCCCCCTGGGCCAGCCCCTTAGACACAAGAAGGCCTCTGGGCCCCTTCTCCTCTCTTCCTCCCCCCATGCTGGAGACTCTCTCCCCTTCCATGTCAGGAGTCAGGGAGACAGACGTCCAGACCTTAGCCTCAGCTGACACTCATCTGTCCTGGACCACGGCTTCTCAGGAAGGCCCCAGGATTTCTGCCAGAGGGAGGTCAATGCTGTATAGTAGAGCATTTGCCCATGCTGGGGTGTGGGCCTCCTGCCCAGAGGCCGTATCTTCCTGAGCTGAAATAACCAGTTATCCCCTCTGGGAAGAAGCAGCTCTTATCTTCATAATCCCCCAAAGCCAGCATGGAGAGCAGGGATTAGGGGAGATTTAGGCAAGGGATCTGGGAAGTCTTGGGGCCAGGCGCACTCTGGAGCCCATCCTCATCCCTCGGGCAAGAAAGCTGGCAATGGGCCAGTGTGGGGGCTCCACGCAGGTGCGTCCTACCAGGGCGGGTCCGCAGTCATGGGATACTGCCCCCGTGCAGCAGCCCCTTCTGCTCGTGGAGATGTGTGTCCTGTGAGGGGCAAGGGCTGCCAAGGAGAATGGTGGCTATGGAGACAGGCACGGAGGAGGAAGTCTGGGACATCAGTGGGCAAAGCCGGGGCAGACCCCAGGGAAGGCCAAGGGGGAGGAGGGGCAGGCCAGGAGTTGAGGCAGCCAGGGCGTCACCAGCTTAGCCACCCTTGGCCAGGGCTTAGTAGATAACCCCAGCCCCTTTCTTGGTGCCCCAAGTCTAGGGCTTTGCTCCTCTTGCTCGGGAACCTTGCCTGGGGGGAGCGCACATCAGTGCTCTTGGGGAAGACCCAGTTCTCTGTCAGCACTCCTTTCCCGGGGGTGTTCCTTTTCGCAGGGCCCCTGACCTAGGAATCTGTGCATCAGATTCAATGTGAGGATCGACCTCACCTTCAGAAGTTTTGATTTGGTAGGTTTGGGCGGGGTGGGGGGGGGACCTGGACATCCACGTTTTTAGAAGCTCCAGGTATTTCTGCTATAGATCCCAGGTTGACAACCCCCGACTCATGTGTCACTGGGATCACTGAAGCTATGTACACACTCATTCTTCCATTCACTCAGCCAGTGGCCGTGGGGCCGCTGCTTGTGCCAGGCGCTGTCTCAGCAGGTGGCGGGAGGGATGTGGAGACGGAAGAATTCAGTACCCGTTTTCAAGGAACTGGCAGTCTGGTGGGAGAGCCCGACAAGTCAATCTATGATGACAGCTCTCCACAATGCAGAGTGGGAGCCAGGTTGCCCAGGGTGCTCTTGGAATACAAACCTCTTCCCGTAAGGGCAGCCCTTGGCTTTGGGAAAATTTCCCAGAGCGGGTGACGTTTGAGCTGAGGCTTGAAGGGGAAGAGAGAGGTGTCTGGGCCCGTGTTCCTGGGTAGGGAAACACAGAGAGGTACTTGCAGCCGAGCTCTTAAAGAGCACAGCTTGCGTCAGGAAGGGAGGAAACGCAGGAGAGGAGGCTGGAGAAGCTGGCGGATCACAGGTCTTGCTCTGGAGTCTGGGCTCGATTGGAAAGATAAACGGGGGTTGGTTGAGGCGATGTGCACTGCTCTGGCTGGATGTTGCAGTTGGCTTGGAAGAGGTGGACACTGAGGAGTGGGAGGGGGTGGTGGTCACTGCGGGAGTGGCGCTGTCCAGCTGGGAGGGCCACACTCCAGGGTTTGGGAGGAATCCACTCCTAGGGGCCCGTGAAACAGCAGTGTGGCCGTGGAGTAAACAGGTTAGCATTCAGGGCCGTGGTCAGGCCTGGAAGTAAATGTCAGGAGCTGTAAGCTTGGTGGTGTGGTGGGGGACTCCACGATGGTGGCCGAGGCTGTCCTGGAAACGTACATGAATTTGTTAAGATGTCCTTGGGATGGGCTGTGGGGTAGATGAAGGGGAAAGAAGAGCCAGTCAGAGAAGGAGAAGACAGGGGTGAAGCCCAGGAGTGGGGCTGTCAGTAAGGAGAGGCCAGGCTGGGCTCGCACAGGACAGCGTGGGTGGTTCCCAGTGCCGCCCAGGACCACCCCTATCCATGCCCTGTTCCTCCACCCTCAGTGACAGGAGAGGATGGTGTCTCGGGTTCTTTTCTGGGAGCAGTTGTCCCTTGTCTGAGATCGTGTCCTTCCTGATGCCAGAGTGTTGCGATATGCTCCCTTCCGTGAAATGGTGGAAACGGTATTTGGTGGGTTTTTTTCTCAGTGTTTTTACCTAGGAACGAAGAAGAGCTAGTGTCTCCTTGTTAGTTCCCCTTTCCCCACTTAAAAAAAAAAAAAAACAGCCCACTATTTTTCGGCTCATGAAATACACAGATGGCAATAGAGTTCGATGGGAAAATGAGGGGCGAGAGCAGTGCGTGGGGCTGGGACATGCCGATGGCCTTGGAAGGTGGATTAAGAAACACTGAGTAGAGAAAGTTGTATGTCTGTTTCTGTTTTTAACTTGGCCTTGAGGAGTAGGGGACTTCTAATGTAGTGGAGATTTGAGCAGACACGCTGAGGGCCGGGGCGGCTGGTAGAGGAAGAGGTGGGAGGATTCAGGGGGAGAGGTGATGAGGACCCGTCCTGCGGCCTGCGATGGATGGCCTCTCCGGGCAGTGACCTGGGGCCTCCAGGGCGATGCTGAGTGCGGCCTCGTTCCCTCCAGGGCGAGCCACCCTTGGCCCTGGGCCTGTCTACCCGGAAGGCCCTCAGCATCCTGAAGGAGCAGCTGGAGGCGGTGCTGGAGGGACACCTGAAAGAACGGAAGAAATGTCTCACGTGGAAGGTGAAGCTTCTCGGCGGGGAAGTGAGAGCCGAGGTGGGATGGCAGAGAGGTGTGGGAGGCCCGGGCTCGGGGCCCCGGGAGCCCGTGCTCGCTGGGCGGCGTGACCCGACTGAAGCCTCAGTAAAAATCAGAAGGAAGCCGGGGCTGCCCCGCGGAGTGATGTCCTGACCCCCGCTTGCTACAGGAGCCCAAGCGGCTGGACCCCAGCCCAGACCAAGGCCAGAAGACCGGGGCAGCCCCAGGCTGGGTCGGGCGGGTGTGGGAGCAGGGCGGGCCCCTCACTCCCCGCCGCCGCTCCGCAGGAGCTGTGGAGAAGCAGCTTCCTGCACCACAGTAACCGCTGCTCCTGCTTCCACTGGCCCGGAGCCTCGCTCATGCTGCTGGCCGTGCTGCTGCTGCTCGGCTGCCACGGGAGCCAGCCGGCCGGCAGGTAACCTTCCTTCCGGGGAGCTCGCTGCCCCACGGTCACGGGCTGGGTCCCCGGGAATCCTCGGTCCCTGGGCTGGCTGCCGTCAGCACCCGAACGACGCACTCTCCGCAGGAGGCACCGGGGTGGGGCGTCTTGGGTTGGCCGGCCGGGGGAGCCTGTCCCCTGCTAGCACCCCCGTGCCTCTTCCCGCCAGCCACGGGGCCGAGCTGGTGAATGCCTCGGCGCTGCTGCTCTTGCTGTTGCTCAACCTCGTCCTCATTGGGCGGCAAGACCGGCTGAAGCGGAGGGAGGTGCAGCGGAGGCTCCGAGGGATCATTGACCAGATCCAAGGTGAGGCCGAGGGTCAGGCACGCTGGGTGGGAAAGGGTGCCCTGCGATGTGTCAGCCCTACGAGCGCTTCTCCCGAATCCTGGCCAGGAGCCCCGCGCGATGGCGCTGCCTCTGGTCAGCATCCTGGGGGCTCTTGGCATCAGGAGAGTGAGAAGGCTGCCCTGCCCTCTTTTGAGCGGGACAGTGAGAGCCAGGGACATGTGAGCATTGGCCTGAGCACGGCACGCAGGGAGGCTGATGGCAGCCCAGTTGGCTTGCAGGCTTGCTAATGATGGGAGACTAACAGAGAAGGCCCTCTCTTGGCAGGAGGACAGTTGAGGTTTTCTCTTCCAAGTCTGTCTTGTCTGGCGGTACTGGGCCAGGGCAGGTAGGACGCTGGGCCAGGGAAGTCTAAGACCCGCAAGAGTCAGGGTTGGGGGCCCAGAGCCGGGCGCCCAAAACAGAGCAGCACTGTTCCTAAAGAAGGGAGTTGCTGAGTCCGATTTCTGCTTGTTCTTTCATTCAGGTAGTGTTTATTAAGCCCGAGCTATGGATTGGGAATATTAGGCTCTTCTGAGAGACAGTGGTTCCCACTTTCCAAGGGCCTGTGGTCTTGTAAGAGAAACATCTACTGTCTGAGACCTTTCTTGCACCCAATCAGGCAGTGGACATTTAAATGCTAAGTGAGAAGGGGTTGGTTGCTTCATTCTGGAATGATCAGTTACTTGCAGCCACGTGCCACCATGGGAAGTACAACAGTGATTGAGAAGAATGGGCCTTGCTCTCTGAGAACTTAGTCTCTTGCTCAGGAACCATCAGTGGCTCCCTCTTGCTTATCAAAGCTGCCCAGAACCCCTGGGCCAGGCTTCAGCCTCCCTCACCGCACTCTTCTCTTATTGTCATTGTTACCCGAAAACTCCCCAGTGCCAAACCCACTGCGGACCTCCTGCTTCTGTGCCTTTGCCCTGCTGTCCCCCTGCCTGGCGTGCTCCTCCCTCCCTCGGCTCCAGCTGACAGATCTGGCCCATCCGTCAAGACCCATCTTAAAAGCTCCTTTTTCCCTGAAGCTGCCTCTGACCACATCAGCTGTGCTGTGCTCCTGCAGCATTGGGATCATTCCTAACGCTCTGAGCACGTGTTTGCCTTGATTTGTGTTATCTGCCCACATACATCTCTCTTTTCGGTTGCGGCTCCTCCAGGGCAGGGACTGTGTCATCTTCACCTTTGACCTTTGCATCCCTCAAAGCCCTCAGCAATGCTTGTGAAATGTATTTGAATGGAGTGAGGGTACAAAGAATAAGAGCTTCAGGTGTTCAGAGGAGGTAGAAGTGCCCGGGCTGGAGGGGTGGGAGGGGCTTCGTGGGGGGTGACCTTGAGAGGGGGTGGTGTTGGAACGGGTGGTGTGGGTTGCTGTAAGCCTTCTGGGAAAGGAAGGAGAGCAGGCAGAGCTCCGCGCTCCGCGGCGTGTGCTGGGTGGCTGATGTACGGAGCTGTGGGTGAGGTGGTTTCCTTCCTTCCGTCCTCCTTAGATGCACTCAGGGATGGCAAGGAGATCAAGTGGCCAGATGCCATGTACCCAGACCTCCACATGCCCTTTGCACCATCCTGGTCCCTGCACTGGGCCTACAGAGATGGACATCTGGTCAACCTGCCAGTTAGCCTGTTGGTAGAAGGAGACATCATAGCGCTGAGGCCCGGCCAGGAATCGTTCGCCTCTCTGAGGGGGATCAAGGTAGCTCGAGGCTTCTCTCGTTCCCTGGAAATGCTGTGGGAGCATCTACAGGCAATGGTGGGAGGGTCCCAGGGCTTAATCCTGAAGCTTCCTGGCTGGCTCACAGGCTTCTTGGCAAGGGCTCTGGAGGAATGGAGAAGAGCTGGAATGTCTTTCTCCTTGTCCCGTTCTTTCTTTTCTCCAATCCTTAAGCTGCTAGGAATCCAGTTCTACAGCCCCCCCTCCCCCAGCTGACTCTTTGCTAACTGATGGTCCCTAACCCAGTGAGATGTCCCCACTTAGTTGGAATTGTCAAGAAAGAGTGGCTTCTAATTGAACCAATGCCCTCGCCCTCCTCCCCTGACCCTCTGGCAGGATGATGAGCACATCGTCTTAGAGCCAGGAGACCTGTTCCCCCCTTTCTCTCCACCCCCTTCCCCCCGGGGAGAAGTGAAGAAAGGGCCGCAGAACCCCCAGCAGCACCGGCTCTTCCGCGTCCTTGAGACCCCTGTGATCGACAACGTCAGGTAGGGTTGCTGCCCTGCCTTCCTTCTGGCCCCTGAGTTCTCTCCCCTGGTGCCTTTGGGAGCAGGGGACAGGGTGACAAGGAGCGAGCCTGGTTTATACTGAGTCCCCCTTAGGGTAGACATCTCTGTGGATTCTTGAACTTTAGTATCTCATGAGAATTCCTAGTCTGGGTGATTGTTCCTCTCCCTGTTGGAAGTCTGAGGGGACAGCTCTGGAGGTTGTCCCAGACCCCTCTCCCAGGGTCCCCCTTGGTGGGGGCCAGGGAACAGGAGAGGTGGCCTGACTCAGTGATGCCCAGTGCAGGTGGGCATTTCTGGCCTCTTCCCCTGAGGGCTTGCCCAACTAAAGGGTCACCCCTTTCTGCAGATGGTGCCTGGACATGGCCCTGTCCCGCCCAGTCACCGCTCTGGACAACGAGAGGTTCACGGTGCAGTCGGTGATGCTGCACTATGCCGTGCCTGTGGTCCTGGTGCGTGAGGCGGGCCTCTCGGGGCAGGGCAGAGGGCTGGGAAATGGGGGAGCCTCAGATTCAGGTGAGCGTGTGAGTGAAGATGGGGGGCCCAGAGTGAGATGGCCAGTGCTGGGGCTGGGGGGTATGAGTGGGCAGAGGAAGGGGAGCCTTAGAGCCTGGGTCCCTTTCCGGGGAGGGCGGATGCTAAGGCTGCACTTCTCCTGTTCCCCAAAGGCCGGCTTCCTCATCACCAATGCCCTGCGCTTCATGCTGACCGCCCCTGGCGTCACCTCCTGGCAGTATACCCTCCTCCAGCTACAGGTAACCCCCGCCCTTTCCCCTTTGTTGTGCTTGGCTCTTTCCTTGGAGGCTGGGTCCACTCAGGGTGCCCTGGCTGTCCCTCCCTCTCTGTAGCCCAGAGGTCCCTCCAGCTTCAGCTTAAGAATGCCTCTCCTCTTCTCTTCCTGGCCTGGACAGCTGTCCCTTTCTGCTCAGGGAATGGCTTCCGGGCTGGGGAAGGCCTTCCGTCCCTCCCTCTTTCCAGGTCAGCGGCTCTTTGGGAGCCTTCAGTGTGGTTCGTGCTTCCCCAGGTGAATGGCGTCCTGCCCATCCTCCCCCTGCTCTTTCCAGTCCTCTGGGTTCTGGCAACTGCCTGTGGAGAAGCTCGAGTCCTGGCCCAGATGAGCAAGGCCTCTCCCAGCTCCCTGGTAGGTTGTTCCAAGGCATCTGGGGGACGGTATAAAAAGAAAAAAAATCAGGAGCAAAAAGAGGATGTCAGCTGTGCCCCAGGGAACAGATGCAGAGGTCCAGTCCCACCGTGGGCCCCGTGCACGAGCGGGCCCTGAGCAGCTCCCCGTGTGGCAGAGCCTCCAGGCCAGGCCCTGGGAGGCGGGAGATCGTCCGTCCCAGCACTCAGTGGACAGGGGACCCGGGGAATGCCCAGGTGTCTTTTACCAAAGGTGTCAGGAGCCTTGCTGGTGTGGGGTCCCCACCCCTGCAGCTGGGAGGCCTGTGTAAGGGCGTCTCCCTGAGCTGGTGCCCTCTTCTCCATGCAGCTGGCCAAGTTCTCGGAGGACACCCTCAGCAGCTATACGGAAGCCGTCTCCTCTCAGGTACACACACCTGGGACACCTTCTTCCCCAGGCCCCTGTAGCACCAACCCGAGCTCCCTCAAGGGGGCCCCTCCCGAACCCTGGGACTCCCCTACTTTATGGCCATGGAGGCTCCTGTCTCACGTGGGCAGTGCGCTCTGCCCGGACAAATGCCTCTCCACGGCAGCTTCCTGGTGCCCCTGGACTGCTTCCTCTGCTCGCCCCAGAGGCTACCTCTGGGGGAATAACACGGACTTTGTCTCTCCCACCAGGAAATGCTACGTTGCATTTGGGGTCACTTCCTGAGGGTGATCCAAGGGACATCGCCGACCCTGAGCCATAGCTCCAGCCTGCTGCACAGCCTGGGCTCCGTCACGGTGAGGGCGGGCCCTGCGGGAGGACCCCGCCTCCGCTGGCCTGCCCTGGGCTGTGTCCGGCTGCCCGCCCGCTGCTGAGGTGGACGCTGGCAGGACAGGGAATGCCAGGCCCCCTTCCCAATCCCTGTCTCTCCCTGCAGGTCCTGTGCTGTGTGGACAAACAGGGGATCCTGTCATGGCCAAACCCCAGCCCAGAGACCGTGCTGTTCTTCAGTGGGAAGGTGGAGCCCCCGCACAGCAGCCACGAGGACCTAACAGATGACCTGTCCACCCGCTCCTTCTGCCATCCCGAGGTACAGGAGGAGGTACGGCGGCTCCCGAGGACCCAGCTCTGGGCCCGGCCAGCGGCCTCAGGGAGGGCGAGGTTGGAGGGAGAAGGGAGGCTGGAGCAGCGTTAGTATCTGCTTCCGGGCCGTGTTCGGCCAGAGCCTCCATCCCAGGCAGCGAGGGGACATCACTGCCCTGCCTCCCTGGTCCAAGGCGGCCAGCGGGACCCTGGTCCGAGGCCTGTGCTCCTTGTTCTCCTCAGCCCCACGAACGAGATGTCCTCCTGGCCGGTTCCCTGAACACTACCCTGCACCTTTCCAATGAGCAGGAACGTGGTGACTGGCCTGGTGACGGTCCCAAGCCCACTGAATTCTACTCTCACCACAAAGCACACGGCCGCAGCAAACACCCGTCCGGCTCCAACGTGAGCTTCAGCCGGGACACGGAGGGCGGTGAAGAAGAGGCTGGCAAGGTGAGAGGAGCGTGGAGAACAGCCGCGGGGTGCCCTGGCCTCCCTGCTGAAGGGGCCAAGGGGTGCAGCCCGTCCTGGATGGATGTGGCCAAAGGACAGATGTGACGGCCTCCATTCTCAGGCCTCCAGGCTCGGCCAGGCAGGATGGCTTCCTGAGGCCTCATCCAGGCCCCAGGGCCCTTCCAGGAAGGAGGCCCTTTCCCCATCTCTGGGCCTTACAGATGGTAACTGGTTGGGCATGGCCCTTCCTCCTCGTCACAGCCTTCTAAAGACAGAAAGCTGGTGACTCCCTCTAAAATACCTCCCCCTGGCTGAGAGAGACCCTGCATTGTGCCCTCCCTGCTCTGGCGCCCTCTTCTGAGGCGCTGCCGTTGTTGGGCACAGCTACCGGAAGCAGCCGAAGCCCAGCAGGGACGGGGAGAGGGTTTCTGGGAGGGATGAGAAGAGCGTGGGTGCGAGCATGCTCGCCAGGAAGGGGTGCCTTCTCCCCGGCTGAGGCTCCCCCCTCCCCTCCCCGTTTCCCTGCCACCCAGCCCGGGCTGGAGGGCGAGCCCTACGAAGCAGAGGACTTCGTGTGTGACTACCACCTGGAGATGCTGAGCCTGTCCCAGGACCAGCAGAACCCCTCCTGCATCCAGTTCGATGACTCCAACTGGCAGCTGCACCTCACGTCCCTGAAGCCCCTGGGCCTCAACGTGCTGCTGAACCTGTGTAACGCCGGCGTCACCGAGCGGCTGTGCCGCTTCTCCGACCACCTGTGCAACATCGCCCTGCAGGAGAGCCACAGCGCCGTCCTGCCCGTGCACGTGCCCTGGGGCCTCTGCGAGCTCGCCCGCCTCATAGGTGCGCTGGCCCCCGGCTCCGAGCAGACCGGTGCCCCGGGCCTTCGCCAGGAGCCCCGTCAGCCCTGGAAGCTTCTGACCACCCCCGGGAACCAGGCCCCGTTCGACAGTGCTGCCTAGGCTGGGAAAATAACCAAGGGCGGGATGAAAGGGGGAAAGAACCAGCCCAGCCTGACGGGGGTTCTCTCCCTGCGAGCGAGGGAGCTGTAGGTGCTGTGGGCTTCCTCCCAGACACCCCGAGTTGCTGTGCCTTCCCCTGCAGGCTTCACTCCTGGGGCCAAGGAGCTCTTCAAACAGGAGAACCACCTCGCACTCTACCGCCTCCCCAGCGCCGAGATGGTGAAGGAGACCTCGCTGGGGAGGCTGTCCTGTGTCACCAAGCGGCGCCCCCCGCTCAGCCACATGATCAGTCTCTTCATCAAGGACACCACCACCAGTGAGCCTCCCACGCTCGGCCAGCATCAGGCCAGACCTGCCCGGAGCTTGGCAGGGCAGGGCTTCTTTTAGGCGTCCTTTTTTTTTTTTTTAAAGATTTTATTTATTTATTTGACAGAGATAGAGACAGCCAGCGAGAGAGGGAACACAAGCAGGGGGAGTGGGAGAGGAAGAAGCAGGCTCATAGCAGAAGAGCCTGATGTGGGGCTCGATCCCATAACGCCAGGATCACGCCCTGAGCCGAAGGCAGACGCTTAACCACTGTGCCACCCAGGCGCCCCTTTTTAGGCGTCCTTTTTTCGGGGAGCCTGGGCAGATGAGCACTAGACTGCTTCCGGAGTCTTCCTCAGATGTGGCAGGGATTCGATTTGGGGACTGGTGCTGGGAGGGTGGTGGCCACAGGGGTTGGGGACTGAAGGGTCGCAAGCCCACAGAGGCCTGGGGCATCCTACTCCCTAAGGGCTCCCTAGCACCCTTCTCAGGGATGGCAGGGTGTTACCTGAGGCAGGAGTGACAGGTGGCAGTGGCTAGGGCCGCTCATGGTTTGACCTCGTCCTCCCCGCCTCAGGCACAGAACAGATGCTGTCCCATGGCACGGCTGACGTGGTCTTAGAGGCCTGCACAGACTTCTGGGATGGGGCGGACATCTACCCTCTTTCGGGTTCTGACAGGTGGGTGAGGAAGCACCCTCGTGCTGATGGCAGACAGCCTTGGCCATCTGCCTGCCTGGCTCACAGGCACAGCGGCATCTCGGGGGCATCTTGGGGCCACTCCCCTCACTTCTGCTCTACTTTCCTGGCAGAAAGAAAGTGCTGGATTTTTACCAGCGAGCCTGCTTGTCTGGGTACTGCTCTGCCTTCGCCTACAAGCCCATGAGCTGCACGCTGTCGTCCCAGCTCAGCGGCAAGTGCATCGAGCTGGTGCAGGCGCCTGGCCAGAGCAGCATCTTCACCACGTGTGAGCTGCCCAGCACCGTCCCCATCAAGCTGAGCACGCGCCGCAGCAGCTGGAGCTCGGACGGTACCGTGCGCGTCTGTCCCGTGGGGGGCCCCCGTGGGGAGGGCTTCCGGAGGGCCGTGGAATCGATCGGAGCGGAGGGAACCGTGGGCGCACTGGACCTGGAGCAGCAGCATGGCACTCTCTGTCTGGTGGCCCGGGCAAGTCCGTCGCCTTCTCACGGGTCACCAGGTTCTTGCTCTGCCCTCCTCACGGGCTGCTTGTGACACTCCGGTGCGATGGCAGAGGGCTTTCTTTGAAAGTTATAAAGCAGCAGTATTTATAGACCATTAGCCTTATTCGATCGGACGAAAAGGCCAGGCTGCAGTGCTGCTGAAACAGAGGGACTCAGAGCCACCCCACCCCTCCCCATGCCACCAAACAGACAGACTCACAGAGTCTTATGACCCGAAAGACCATGAGCTGAGGCCAAGGCTGAGAGTGAGGGCAGCCCCCTAGCCCTGGACCAGGGCTGGGCTCTGTCATTACTCCTTAGGACCATCACCTGACTGATGAGTACCTTTCATTGTCTTTTCTCCTGTGTCTGTTGGCTCCTTTATGTGTCTCGGCTGTGTGTGTGTGTGTGTGTGTGGTGTGTGTGTGTGTGTGTGTGTGTGTGTGTGTGTGTGTGTGTGTGGTCCCCTGGGGCCCACATGCTTATTGATTTGGGTGTGGCATCTCTGTGTGTGGCCTGGGCTGCCTCCTGGGATCTGCTGGTTCCTGGGTATCCTGGCTGGGCTTTGTGCCTTGTGCCTACCTGAAGAAGGGATCGGGGAGGTGCTGGAGAAGGAAGACTGCATGCAGGCCCTGAGCGGCCAGATCTTCATGGGCATGGTGTCCTCCCAGTACCAGGCCCGGTTGGACATCGTGCGCCTCATCGACGGGCTGGTCAATGCCTGTATCCGCTTCGTCTACTTCTCTTTGGAGGATGAGCTCAAAAGCAAGGTGGGGAGAGCCATCCCACTCTGCTGCCACCGACCCTTTCTCCTGTGGGCTCGCGGGCCCATCTGTTCATTGCCATCTGCCTTTTGCAGGTGTTTGCAGAAAAGATGGGCCTGGAGACAGGCTGGAACTGCCACATCTCCCTCACACCCAATGGTGACATGCCTGGTTCTGAGATCCCCCCCTCCAGCCCCAGCCATGCTGGCTCCCTGCATGATGACCTGAATCAGGGTAAGGGTACACAGGTTTGTGGTTGGGACGAGGCGGGTGTGGGCAGTTCCCCCTCCTTGAAGCTACAGCTAGAAAGAGCCTCCACGGATCCCTCCCAAGAAGTACATTCCCTTGGAAAATGGCTCTCGTCTCCCTGAGGTAACAACAGTTGATAGTGGAGGAGAGGAGACCGGAAGCAGGAAGTTCTCTGCCATCTTCGGGGCAAGCAAGGGCCCGCAGAAGGCTGACTCCAAGGTGAGGGACAGGCTTTCATCCCCACAGTGTCCCGAGATGATGCGGAAGGGCTCCTTCTGATGGAGGAGGAGGGTCACTCAGACCTCATTAGCTTCCAGCCTACAGACAGTGACCTCCCCAGCTTCCTGGAGGACTGCAACCGGGTAGGATGGCAGGGTCTGTGCTCCTTGGCCCCCCGAGGTAGCGGACTGGCCAGTCCAGAGAAGGGAGGAAGGGAGGGAAGGAGGGAGGGACCCTTCTCCCGACCCTGAGGCTACTGACATCTCTGCTCCCTGCAGGCCAAGCTGCCGCGCGGTATCCACCAGGTGCGCCCCCACCTGCAGAACATTGACAACGTGCCCCTGCTAGTGCCCCTGTTCACCGACTGCACCCCCGAGAGTGAGTACCACAGCCACAGCTACAGGCCTGTGTTCCCGGTGGGCTCTGCAGGAGATATGGATGTCCCAAGCAGGGAGCTGAGCAACCTGAGCTGGGAGGAGCCGGGGAACGCGGGGGCTGGAGCTGTGGGTGTGCCCTTTCTAGGGAGTCAGAAGTGACAGTAGTTATATGATATTCACACTCTTGGGGGGGGAGGACTGTCCCCAAAGAGGGGCCTGCTTCCCCCTGTCTCCTGCTCTCCTGCCCTGAGTCTCTGCCTGGAGCCTCACATAGGGCTCCACCCACCTGACTCTGTGCCCCCCGACTCTGCCCCCTCAGCCATGTGTGAGATGATCAAGATCATGCAGGAATATGGGGAGGTGACCTGCTGCCTGGGCAGCTCTGCCAATGTGAGGAACAGCTGCCTTTTCCTCCAGAGTGACATCAGGTCAGGGGGATGCCCGAGAGTGGGGTTTTCGTGGGGCTGGGGCCTATTCCGTGGCTGATCTGGCTGTGGTTGGGACCAGCAGACCTGGGCACGGTGGGGAGAGAGGGGGTGGGTACTTGCCTAGTGCCATGGGAGATGGGATGTTTGCAGAGTGTGGCTGATGCCTATGCTTTGCCCCTACACTGAGCAGCATTGCCCTGGATCCCCTGTACCCATCCCGCTGCTCCTGGGAGACCTTTGGCTACGCCACCAGCACCAGCATGGCCCAGGCCTCGGATGGCCTTTCTCCCCTACAGCTCTCGGGGCAGCTCAACAGCCTCCCCTGCTCCCTGACCTTTCGCCAGGAGGAGACCATCAGCATCATCCGGCTCATTGAGCAGGTGGGGGCTGGGGCAGGTGGAGGGGGCAGGGATGGGGGTGCCGCGTGGGGTGGGGAAGAGGGACACCAGATCCATCTGGGCTCCCAGGGGCTGATTTCCCTCCAAGGGAGGCTTTCCCCGGCGGTTTCATTTGCCTCCACCCTTTCCTAGCAGGAGCATCTGGGGCATCTGGCTCTTGGCTGAGATTTGTCAGCTGTAGGCCCGGCCACAATCTGTCCCTCCCGGTCCCTAGGCACGGCACGCCACCTATGGCATTCGCAAGTGCTTCCTCTTCCTGCTGCAGTGCCAGCTGACCCTGGTGGTCATCCAGGTGAGCGGGGGCCTGCACAGGCACTCCCCCCAAGGCCCCACTGAGATCTGGGGTGGCAGGCTGGGAGGATGCTGCACGGCCTAGGGGGCCCCATGCCTCTGTGGAACCCCCGGGCTTTTGGAGATGACCCCATCGGCAGAACCGCAGCCCCTGTGGCCCCAGATCCTCTGGGCATGTCTGGGCATAGGGCAACGCAGCCCTGCGGCTCCCGGCATGCTACTGTTTGCCAGAACCTAATCCTGCTTGCTGGGGTCTCCTGGTCTAGTTCCTGTCTTGCCTGGTTCAGCTGCCGCCGCTGCTCAGCACCACCGACATCCTGTGGCTGTCCTGCTTTTGCTACCCTCTGCTCAGGTGAGAGTCAGGCTGCCCCTCCGGGGCCAGGCAGGCGGGGCAGGCCAGGGTCTGCGAGACCTGCTCAGTGCTCACGACCCCGGCACAGGAGACACTGGGGGGGACTCTCCCTTGTCTTATCCCATCTCCCCCCAGACCTGCCCTCACTCCCAAAACTCCTGAAAGGCTTCCCGCGTGGGAATTGGGAGCCAGAGGGTCACAGTCACCAGCCTTCACCCAGTCCCTCCTTTTTAGCATCTCTCTGCTGGGGAAGCCCCCCCATAGCTCCATCATGTCTATGGCCACAGGGAAGAACCTTCAGTCCATTCCTAAGAAGGTGAGCAATGCGGAGCCCGGTGTGCCTGGGCCTTTCCTGAGGAACATGGGTGCGGAGGGGGCCGAGGCTCGGGGGAGAGATGGGGGCTGCCGTCAGAACTTCCCCCAACCGAAGGGGAGGTGGTGGGAGGGAAGGATCCTCTTCCCCCAGCCTGCACGTTTCCTGAAGCGCGTGGAGCCCAGTGCCCGCGGTGCCACCGGGCCGGTGGCCGCGGGAGTGACCGGCCTCCCTTCTCTCTGCAGACCCAGCACTACTTCCTGCTCTGCTTCTTGCTCAAGTTCAGCCTCACCATCAGCTCCTGCCTTGTCTGCTTTGGCTTCACGCTGCAGAGCGTCTGTGACAGCTCCCGTGCCCGCAACCTCACCAACTGCTCCTCCATCATGCTGCGCAGGTGGGTCCTGACCCTGTCCGCCCCCCCAACTTTCCCGGGGCGCAGCAAGGGCTGAGGCCACCCCTTGCTTTGGCAGTCATGCCGACACAGCTCCAGCCTGGTTTGACGACTTTGCCAACGGGCTGCTGACAGCTCAGAAGCTCACCGCCGCCCTCATCGTCCTGCACACGGGTGAGGGGCTCCCAGGGAGCGGCCGGTGTGGAGGCTGGTGGGGCACCCGGGGGGCAAGGACTCGGGTGGGGGGAGGTCTGACGCCCCCCCCCACTGACCCTGTTTTCTCCAGTCTTCATTTCTATCACCCACGTGCATCGCACCAAGCCCCTGTGGAGAAAGAGCCCCCTGACAAACCTCTGGTGGGCCGTGACCGTGCCTGTGGTGTGAGTATCTGTGGATGGAGGTGGGGGAGGGGCAGGGGCCTTTGGCAGGACAGGGGTTTGAAGTCCTGCTTCAGGGAGTTGAGCCAGAGGTCGGTTGCTGCCCTCCTTGAGCTACTCCTACTGAGAAAGGGAAGGAAGCAAGAAGGTCCAGGTTCACGCACGGCTGCCACCTCTCCCTGCAGCCTGCTGGGGCAGGTGGTCCAGACGGTGGTGGACCTGCAGCTGTGGACACACAGGGACAGCCACGTCCACTTTGGCCTGGAGGACGTGCCTCTGCTGACATGGCTCCTGGGCTGCCTCTCCCTGGTCCTTGTGGTGGTCACCAACGAGATCGTGAAGCTGCATGAGATCCGGTGAGCCACCAGCAGGGCACGCCCTCTGGGCTCAGGCTCGTGCCCCAGGCCTATAACCTCCTGGGCACAGCTCCCCACTTGCCTTCACTGCCTGGACTTCCCTCCTCCTCTGGAGTCCTGCCCTGTCCCCCATCTTGGCTTCTGCTCTAACCCGGGCTCTCCTTTCCTGCCCCACCAGGGTCCGGGTTCGCTACCAGAAGCGGCAGAAACTGCAGTTTGAAACTAAGCTGGGCATGAACTCCCCCTTCTGAGCCATTGGCCACAGTGGTCCTCGTTGAGCTGGTCCCAGGGCTAAAGCCAGACCAGTTTCTGAATCTGGGGTGTTGGTATCATGACTGTTTCAGGGTTTCCTCTCGCGCCCTGTGGCAAGGCAGGCCCAGCTCCGCGTCAGACCCGGCTGTCGTCCTAACCCCCCCAGAGCTCACCATGGAGGAGCTGGTGGGCCGTGGCCTCGGCATCAGGACAGTCTGGTCTTGAATATATGACCTAGTGCACTTAGCAGAGGGGCCCTTAGCCTCTTCCACCTGCGGGCTGCCTCCTTTAGGGTCTCTTAACCCCAGGGCCCTCTGCTCTTGGGTCTCCGGGCAGAGCCATGAACCTGGGGGGCTGGGACCTCCATGGCAGCAGCCGTGGGAGGTCCAGACAGGCCATTATGGAAGGCAGCAGCCGTGCACCCTCCCTGTGCCCCACCTGTCTTCCTGGGGCAGGGGCCTGGAGGTGGTCGCATACTTCCCTTCCCTGCCTCTGTAGGGGAGCCTCAAGCTCAGACCTGAAGATGAAGATGACCCCCTGCCTTGCCCTGGAACCTCTTCCTGTGCCTGCCTTCAAGCTGGCCTGGAGCGTCAGTCTTGGAGATACAGCCCAGGGCTCCTTTTGGCCCCCTGCCCTAGTTCTGTGAGAATGTTTTTACTGGTGTATATTTTTTACTGGAAATGAGCCTTTTAGGAATGAATGTAGACTGGTTTGTATTAAAACTTGTAAATTGCTTAAGAAAAACCTGTGGCTGGTCCATGAGGCAGCCACTCAGGGGCCCACCCAAGGCTCTGGCCGGTGAGGGAGCCCCAAAGGGAAGGGGAGGGTCCAAGCCTTGCTCCTTCCCCACTGGCAGGAGCCCTCGGGTCTGGCCCAGGAGAGAACCCTGGGCTCAGAGGTCCGTGGCAGAGATCCAAACACATAGCCTGATCACGTGGAATGACACTTTCATTGGGGTTAGTTGGGATAAGAGGTTAATGGTTACAGAGCCGGGGCCTGGGCCACCCAGATCAGGCTTCCAGCCCCAAGGTGAGCCATGCACACTCTTGCGGTGGCCTAAAGCCCCTTCCCCGTGTCCTCTCAGGCGGTTATAGATAGAATAAATTCCATTTAAAATATATGCATTTCTCTCTGCTTAAAAAATAACATTTACAGTTGAAAAAGGTTGGACTTCAGGAATCTGTTAATCCCCCTGGCCCCACCCTGCCACCTTTGCCTCACTGAGGGCCGGCAGGGGCAGGGTCGGCTGGGGCTCAGCCGCCACCTCGGAGAGCAAGCCCCTGGCCCCTGATTTACATGGCCTGTGTACACCTGTGCAGCCCGGTCAGACACAGCCTCCTGCAGCCTTCTTGTGTGCCCAGACAGCATAGCAGGTGTCAGGAGGTCCTTGGCAAGGGACTGGAGACCCTGGAGGTGGGGAAGGGCAGGGGGAACACCCCAGGAGCCCTGCAGCCACCTCTTTCTCCCAGGGAAGGAAGCTCCTGCCAGGTCCCTGTCCACGGGGCAGGGCTGTCTGGTCAGGTTACACACCGGGAGGGGGCTCTGCTGAGATGTCAGCTGCTGACAAGTCCCCTCAGCCTCCCGGGGAGACTGCCCCCCCCCCCACCGCCGGCGCTGCAGCGCTGACAGCCGCGGGCCTGGAGTGGCAGGACGGACCCCGCTCAGGCAGCATGAGCTTCTGCGCCGGGGCGAAGGCAGCAGGCCCTGCAGGTCACGCTGGGCGCGGCTGAAGGCCACCAGAAGCTCTCAGTCCAGCATGGCATCCAGCTGGTCAGCCAGGGCGTCAAACATGGTGCTGATGTCATCCAGAATGTGCTTGGTGGAGGTGCCGGGAGGGCTGCAGCAGGGAGGGAACCAGGTCAGAGCAGAAAATGGGCCGTGGGGGGACCAGGGGCTGTGCCTGAGTTCCTGGCTGGCGCCAAGCCCCTCATGTGCCTCGCACTTCTCACGGCCTTCCGAGGCAGCAGGAGCTCCCGGCCCTGACGTGAGGGCACTAGGGCTCAGGAGGAAGTGATGCGCTCGAGCTCAATGCCTCCACGTGGCAGCCACCAGGATTCCCCACTGGTCAGATCTGGGTGACTTCAGAACCCGGGCTCCTCCCATTCCAACAACGGTCGCCCCAGCCTAAGGATCTGTCTCCCCCCGCCCCCCCGCCCCACGTGCCCACCACCATTCCCAGGACCCCAGGGAAGAGGAGTTAGGAGGAGCTGTTCCTCCATGGCAGCCCTCTCCCTCCCTGCCCACCCGCCCAGCACCCCTCACCCCTCTCGCTCCTCAGCGCCAATGCTCTTCTCTGCGGCCCTTAACGCAGCTGCCAGGGATGAGCTGGTCTGTTCCAGCCTCTGCTGGGCCCGGCCGGAGCCCATGGCCCCAGTGCTCTCTGGCCTTGGAGGAGGCACGGGGCGGGGACCAAGCCGGGGAGCCAGCTTAGGGCCAGAAAATGCCAGCTGGGTGCAGGCCACAGACACAGGCTTGGGGGCCGTTCCTGCAGAAACAAAAAGGTTGGCTGTGACTTGGATGTGCCGGACGCAACCCTTGCAAACAACACTCCCTCCCATGGGCCCTGCCTCATACCTGCGCCTGGCACCTTGATGAGGGCAGCAGGGGAAGCAGGGGGCTCCGTCTCCCCGGGCCGCCGACTGCCTGCCACGTTCTCCAGAGCAGGCCCAGGGCCGGGCGGTGCGGGGGGCTGGGATGGGGGGTTGGGAGAAAGAGGGGCTGGAGCTCCCTGAGTTGGAAGGCTGCTAGGGTCAGGCCGGGGAGGGCTGGGAGCAGCTGAGGAGGAGGGCTCGCTGGGGGTCTGGGAGGGCAGGGGGGCAGAGGGGCTGGGCGTGGCACTGGCCACTCCGAAGGCCAGAAGTGCCGTCTGCAGCGGCTCTCTCTCCCGGCATTTGGGCCTCCGCTTAACAGTGTCTGACTCCGTGAGGTTGAAATCCAGGCCGGCAGGCAAAGGCGCCTCCCGGGGTGGGGGGCCTGCTGGCTTCGGCCGCTGTTTGATGGTCAGGTTCCCCTCCTCCGCAAATGGGAGCCCCTCCCCTGAGCTGCCCCGAGATGGGGGCGTCCCCTCTGGCCCTGGCTCCTCCTCCTCTGTGTCCGACACGGGGCCAGTTGGGGCAGTTGGGCCGGAGGGCTCCGAGGGGCCTGCTGGTTCACTCAGTGTTCGCCTTCGGGGCACAGAGGCCCCCTCCTTCGGCCCCGGGCTTCCATCTACAGGAGGCGGCTCCGTGGTGGGGCCGGAGACGGAGCTGAGGCGTTTAGGGGGTGGGGGTGGCGGGCCTTTGCGTCGGGCACGAAGGGCAAAGGACTGGCTGCGGGGAGCCCCTCGAGCTGGGGTCGGGCTAGGGCTGGTCCGCGCTAGGGCACTGCGTCCTGGTCGCCGCGTGAGGGTGGCATAGCTGCCCAAGGCACTGCCCGCGGGCCCTTCAGCCTCCCCCTCTGCTTCCCCCTCAGCAGGGCCAGGGCGGCTCAGGCTGTGGGACCGGCGCTTGGGCCGAGGCGGGTCCGGAGGAGTGGCAGCGGGACCAGCCAAGTAAGAGAAGGCACGAGGTGCACCAGGAGGTGGCCCTGGGGCTGGGCTGGAGGGTGGGCCCTGGGGATACATAAACACGTAAGGGGGGGGCCCTTGGCCAGGAAGTGGGGAACAAAGCTTAGGGGGTCGCTCTGTGCCCTCTGGAAGGTTCCTCTCCTGGGGCGTGCTGGAGTCTCCACCACTAGATGGGGGGGCAGGCTGTTCCTGTGAATGACCAGACCCTCGAGAGCGTGCTCCAATACTCTCCTGGCTGGGGGAGCGGGCAGGGGGCAGGGGGAGTGGCTCAGGGCCACCCCCAGCCATGGCTGCCTGTAGCTCTGGGCTTAGCTCGCTGCCCTGAAAGGTGAGGAGGCGTGGGCCAGCTGCAGCCGGACCGTCCCCATTCTCCAGCCCCTCGATAGCCATCAGCTCCGGGCCTCTGGCTAGCCGGCGGCCGCCTTCCGCTGGGGCCTCCCCCTGAAGCAGGCCCCGCCGGAGCTCGGCCAGTCGCTTCACTCCCAGCATAAGCTTCTTCTGATGACCTGCGAGGGGATGGGTAGAGGCCACAGGGTCGGCTGGGGCTGCAAAGGGCCACCACCCTAGTCCCTCCCGGACCCCATTCTCCCTCCTGGACTTGAACCCTGAAACGTTTTAGAGCCCCTTGGAGGCACGTGGGGGCCCGGCCAGGAGGCCCCAGGGCAGTCCTCACCGAGCTTGTTGACCCCGATCTCCTGCAGTTCCTCCCAGGTGAGGTCGGCCACCAGCCCCATGGAGTCGTAGCCGCTGCTCACCAACTGCTTGTGGTACTGCGGCAGCCCTAGCGCGCACAGCCACTCCCGCAGGTCCGCCTGGAAAAGGACCCCGTGGGAGCCGGCTCCCGGGCCATCCTCAGCCCCCAGCCAGGAAGGGCCCACGCGGCACGGCTGAGGGTGGAGGCCGGTGCCGGCCACCTGCTTACCGGGATGTAGTTGGGCAGCCACTCGGCGATGCTGAGCTGAGCAATCTCCGAGGCGATCTTCTTCCTGTGGCCAGGCTTGGTCACGCCGATGGCCGTCAGGTCCTGCCACACAGACTCGTGCCATCAGGCCCCCTCCGATGCCCGCAGGGCCCTCCGCTGCCCTCCCACCATGGCGCCTACCTCGGGAGTCATGCGGCTGATGGTCGGCACGTCGTAGCCAGCCTGCAGGAAGTGGGTGGTGTAGCCCTCCAGCTGGAACTCACTCAGCCAGTTATGAATGGCCTGCGCGTCCTGCGGCATGGGGCAGAGGCTGAAGTTAACAGAGCGGGGTCCACTGCGGCACAGCGTGGCCCAGCCATCCGCCCCAGCCTCCTCTAGGCGCCTGGCCTGGGCAGGGGCTCGAGCCCACGCGGAGGCCCCCATCCCACGCCACCGCACCCCCGGGGCCCCAGCCCACTTCCCAGTGCAGGTCCCACCTTCCCCTCCAGCAGCTGCTCTGGCCTCACGTCCTGGGTGAAGAGCTGCTCCCCAGAGCGGTAGTTAACCAGAGGGCGGTGGCTCAGGTTGTCTTCAGGAGGGAGAGAGATGGCATCAGGAGCGGCACGACGGAGGGGTGTCTACCCAGATACCATTTACCCTTCCTACCTGCCAGGGATGGGGGGTGCAGGCCCGGCAGCACCTGGTCCTCTCCCGGGGAAGGCAGCGGCTAGAAACAGAGAAGGAGCTACTCAGCACGTGCGGCGCAGACAGTAGGGTGGAGGGCTCTGTTCTGGTCCCAACGCCCCCTCTCTCCTACCTGGGCATTCTCGATAAGAAGGCCAGTGCCATGGCCATTGGTGCCCTCGGAACTCTGCCCGCTGCCGGCACTGCGGATGCTGCCCACGCTGCCCTCGCTGCCCACGCTATTCCTGTCACCTGCTGCAGGGGCACAAGCAAAGGGGTTAGAGCCCCAGTTGGCCCTGCCAACAGCTGACTGGCAGCTTGCCAAGGCCAGACACCCACCCCAGTGCCTGGCACTGCCCTCTGGGGGGATGTACCTGGGCTGTCTGGGCTGAGGCCCACCCGAGGGACTTGGCCATAGGTCAAAGGGTGTAGGGGGTCCTCAGCAGGGAGCTGTGGTGTCCGGGAGAAGCCTGCACGCAGGGGGGTGGGGGCAGATGGGAGGCGGGGCGCAAGGACGCCCACCCGCTTGCTGACCACCTCCACGATGCCTGGGGGGAAGTAGCCCACCCGGTCCGTGCCCCTCTGGCTCTCGTGGATGTGACCCTTCCAGCGGCCATCGGGATGCTGCTCCAGCACCTGTGGTTAGACAGGGCGTTGGGGGGACGATGACAGTGATCACTTCCTGCAGCAAACAAGGGCAGGCAGCCAGCCCTACAGCCACAGTCCAGCTCCTCCCCATGAGAAGCTGATGCCCGAGTGCACCCACAGCTCTGCCCTTCCTGCCGGCATCCAGCCCAATCCTGTGTGTGCCTCCTGGGCCTACACACAAGAGTCCCAGAGTCGGCCTGGGTTCAAATCCCAATGCCGCTGCTTGCTATGGTGTCTAGGGCAAACCACTTCAATTTCTCTAAGACTCAATTTTGTCATCTCCAGAAAGGGAACAATTAAATAGTACCTACCTTACCGAAAGGGGAGATACTCAGTGAGATAGTGCACATAGAGACCTCAGCCCCGAGCCCGATCCACAGCAGGTGCCCACGTGAGTGACAGCGATCACTGGTGCTAGCAAAGGAATGCCCGCCCCCGGTCCTCACCGTGATGACGTCTCCTGCCCGGATGTTGAGAGCAGTGGGATCATGGAGGTTCCAAAAATCCTTCAGCGCTCGGACCTTCAGGATCCCTGAGGCCTCTGACAGAAGAGGCAGGGTTAGGGTGTCTTCCCGCCTGTCCTGTCCCCTTCGCAACCCTCCCCCAGGTTCCTGATGCAGGAGTCCCCTGAGCGGCCCTGGTTTGGGAGTGTGACATCTAGCTCCTGGGACACTGTTCCTGCCTCACGTCCTAGTCCCCACTGGAGTGGCTCTGGACCCCCAGCCTGAGCCGGGTCTTCTCTCACAGACTCACCTCGCAGGAGCTGCTTGATTTCTCGGCTGGCCTGGGAGGTGGTGAACTGATTGACGATGTCCAGAGCCGTCTGGTTATATGTGTTCCGGATATTCACGTCCACCCCGCCCTGGGTGCACAGAGCAGCGTGAGCAGGCACGAAGCGCTCTGCTTGCCATTTCCCCCAATCCTCACCATTACCCGGGAGGTAAACAGTCCTACTGTTCTTACATTTTACAGATGAAGAAATGGAAGCTCAGAGATAGGATCGAGGATGAGCTCAAGGACATTCATCTAGCAGAGGCAGAACCGGGGCTTGAACCAGGTCTGTCTGGTCTCCAGCTACAAGGCTGCCGCCCACCCAAACATCACGTTGTTGGTGGAGACCCCCTCCCGTGCTTCCCCACGCAGCACCCACTGGGGGGGCTCCACACCCGTGCGCGGGGTGACCGGGTGCCCACACCCACCTCCAGCAGCAGCCGCACCACCTCTGTCTTGCCATACAGCGCAGCCTCGTGGAGTGCCGTGCCGGTCTTGGTCTGGCGGTTGATCTCGATCCCGGCTCTAAGGAGCTGCCTGTGGACGTGGGGGGCAAGTCACAGGGGTGGTAGGGGGCAGGAGAGGAAGCAGATTGCCGGGGGCTGGAAGAGTGACCCAGAGTCAGGGTGAAGAAGGCCGCAGGGCAGGGCACCGAGGGGACATCACCCTTTCCGCAGGAAGGGGATGGGGAAGTGGGGGGGGGCAGTGGGTACCTGATGACCTCTCTGTGGCCATTCTTGGCAGCCAAGTGCAGGGGCGTGGTGTAGTTGGGGTCACAGGGGTCCTTGGCCTCACCCTCCAGCAGCGCCACACACAAGTGACTGTTTAGAAGCAGCTGGGCCACCTGTGGCGAGCAGCACCCAGGTGGGGCTTCCTCCTGAGACCCGCCCCCCCCAGCTGCCCAGGACCTAGTACCCCAAGAGCCGCAGGCCTCACCTTGAGCCGCCCAAACTCGCAGGCCAGATCCAGGGGCGTCTTCTTTGCCTTGTTGACCAGGCACGGGTTGGACTGATGCTGGAGAAGCATTTCTGACTGGGGTGGAGGAACCTGAGTGAGGGGTCTGGCCCGGCCAGCCCCCCTCCCCCGGCTCCAGAGCCCCTCACGGCGGGCAGGCTCCCGTACCACTTCGTAGTGTCCATACTGGGCGGCCAGATGCAGCGGGATCTGCCCATCCAGCGAGGCGGCGTTGACGGCCGCAGAGGCGCGCAGCAGAAGCCTCACTGGCTCCAGCCGGCCCTGCCAGGCAGCGTAGTGCAGTGGGCGCATGCCTGCAGTGGGGAAGGGGATCTGAGGACGTCCCGGGAGACTGTGGGGCCGGGGGAGGGGACTGAGGAGAGTCTGGAGCCACCCCAGGCGGAGGGGGAGACAGACCCAAGGGAGGGGACACTGGTTCGGTCAGGGAAATGTCCGGCTGTATGGGGCTGAAGTCGGAATCCCGCCTGGCCCACCACAGGTGATCTGGTGGGACCTCAGGCCAGGAAGGTAAGCTGAGCCTCCTCATCTGGGTAGCGGGGTATTAGGACCACCCAGCACCCCAGAAAGCCGTGAAGATGAAAGAGGTGACGCGTTTGCAAGCCGGAGAAGCTATGCCAACGTGTGTTAGCATTGCTAGGACGCGGCAGGGGCAGACTCTGACCACGGGGTGTGGCTAGCGGACACACTGGGGTCTCACCATTGCTGTCCTTGATGTCAACGGTGGCCTGAGCCTCCAGCAGCAAGGCTATGAGCTCCAGGCTGCCCCCCAAGGCGGCATGATGGAGAGCAGAGAATCTGGTATGGTGGGACACAAGGGAGGGGTGTCAACTGAGCAGTCCCCCACCCCCCAAATCCTGGTCTTCCACACCAGACTCATCCCGGAGGTTGGCAGGGCTGAGTTACTTGCCCACTGTGCCCTCGCTCCCCCACCCTGCCAGCCCTGCCGTGGGAGCGCAGAGCAGCCGGGCTACAGCATGAAAGGGCTCAGTGTCTGGGCTGAGAGGCCTGTTTGTCTGGCCTCCCCCCACAGCCAGCCCAGGGGAGGGGGCCGTGGGAGCAGGAGCCTGAGGGCTCCTACCCTCTGAGGAGAAAAGGGGGCCTAGCAGGAATCTGACCCAGGAGGCTCCTCATAGAGGCACTGGGGCTCCCTCCCCTCACTCGAGGACAGCTCCACAGGCAGGAAGGTGGGCAGGAACCAGAGCTCTCAGCAAACACAAGCCAAGGGCCAAGTTTGAGAGGGGAAGGGACCCTAGGGCCCAGGTCTTTCCCCTTACCCCTTCCCCACCCCACAGCTCTCGAGGAGGGATGCGGGCTCACACTCACCCATCAGCATCCTGGTAGTTGACGTTGAGTCTCTTCGTGGAGCCGAGGAGCTCTGGGGGATCAGAGCAGAGGGCATCAGGACACCCTAGAATGATCTGCCCTTACCTGCATCCTAACCAGTTCTCCCTCCCCATGCCGCTCCCCAATCCAGCTGACCTCTTGGGGTGCAAGAAAGCACCTGCCCCATGGCCCTTCGGCTGTCCTGTCCCTCTGGCTCCCCACCCGGTCGACTGGCCCATCAGCTCGAGAGCACCCAGTGCAGGGAGTAGCCGCAGCAGGGGCCTGGCTTCCCTGGGCCCCCAGCCCAGCTTGTTTATAGAGCCAAAGGGGGCGGGAAAGGGGGGGACTGGCATGCCGTGCCCTCAATGGACAGGCCCACGAGTGCATGGTTAGCATTCCTGCCTGAGCGGGCCAAGGAGAGTCTCATTGTCCCACTGGGCCGAGGGGGCTGGGAAAGAGGGGAGAGGGGCACTAGATGCCGGAGGGTAGCGAGGCAGACGCCTGGACTCAAGCTCGGGGACATCCCTGAATGGGGCACAGAGAACGCGGCATCAGACAGACCTGCACCGGGCTGTGTATCCTGAGCAAGTCACTCAGCCTGTCGGGCTTAGCGTCCTCATCTGTAAAACGGGCCAGTCACAGAACCTGCTCACCAGGTTGTGACCCTTGTTGGCCGGCACACCACAGCCGGGGGCCATCACCCTTCCGCGCTCCTTACATGTTAGCCATTACTGTCCACATGCTGTCCTCCAGCAGAACTGGTACAGGCCCCCCACCCCCCCGGGTCCTGTCAGGGGAGTAACTGCTGATTCTGCACCCACAGGCTCCCAGCAGAGATGTTCATGCCCCGGGGCAGAGGGCTCTCTGCTGGGTGGTGGCCAGAGCCACCAGGGGCACGGGCAGGACGCTGGTCCATCCCCCCGCCGTCTGCGAAGATGAGAGGATTCAGGCAGGTGTGCTCCAGACACCGGCCAGGGCCCAGGAGGGGGCGGTCCTTAATGAGTGGTGGGATGAGAAAAAGGAATGTCTGTCACAGGCGGGCCTCTGCCTCCTGCTGGAACCCACCCCTGCTGGGAAGGAGGAGGCCTGGCTCAACCCAGGCTGGGCAGGGTGCCAAGCATGCTGGTCCAGGCCTGCCCTCCAGGCCCTGGTGGGCCCCTGAATACCCCAGCAAGACAGGGCCTCATTCCAACAGGGAGGGATCAACTCGGGAGAGAGGAGCATGGGATGGGGAGAGAGGGGACAGCTACATTTAGGACTGAGCCGAATAACACTATATGCGACGCGGAAAAGGTAAATACAGAGCTGGGCAGTCACAGAAGGGGTGAGGGTGTGGGGGCCGCTGGAAAGAAATGGAGGCCTCCCAGGCTTCCTCTAGCCCCCCTCGGAAAGTCCTTGTCACACACAGCCAGTCAGGGAACGGAAAGGAGAGGGGCTTTAGGAGCCGGAAATGTGTGGTCCAAATTCTCCCCCTTACTAGCTGTGCGACCTTGGCCAGCAAGGGTACCTCTGTGAGCCTCACGGAAGACGATGAGGTTGGCAGGAAGGAGAAAAGTCCCTCCACCTGCTGCCAGTCCTGGCCAGTCCGGGATGGGGCAGCTCAGCAGTGAGATACAGTCCCTCCGGGGAGTGGCAGGACAATGTGACAGGAGGGACAGACAGGAACAGGGGCAGGGCCAGGCTGGGTGGCTCTGTTCTTTCCAGAACAATGGCCGGAAAGGCGGTGGGGGAGAGAGGCTCAGAGTGACTGGGCTAGGGACCTTGGCTGGAGGGCGGAGGGTCCTGGTTCCTGGCAGTGGTTCCAGCCACTTCCCCTGCAGCACAGCCTTCTTCCCGGCCCGGCTCTGGGGGTGGAAGGGTCGCTCCTGATTTAGGCTCAGGCAGAGGATGTGAGCTCATTGGGCCACCCTCAGCCCACTCCATTTCCTCTGGCCAGAGAAGGAGACAGCTCAGAAAAGGGAGCAGGGGAGGGAGGGAGGGCAGGGGCAAGGCCAGGGCAACTGCACCCTTCTCCTCCCAGCCACCTGCTCTGTCAAGAGGACCAGGGCAGGCAGGGAATGCCAACCCCCCAGTGACCACATAGCAAATGGAGGAGGCTAAGGGAGCATCTCTCTTTGGCCAGCCAGAAGGCTCCAGCCACCCACCAGAAGGAAAAAGGGGAGCCCTGACACCTCCTTTTCCATCAGTTTCCTTTGCCCCTCTGTGATACCGAGCAGGAATTCCCAGCTTCCCTTCTGAGGACTGCTTTAGAGTCACCTGGAGAACTTTCTGATTCGCAGGGTCTCAAGATCTCTGTGACGATTATTCTAATTCTGAGGGAGAACAGAGAATCTGTGCTTTCAGAACAATCACTAGGTAATTCTGATGGGCAGCCAAGTGTAGGAGTGGAGGGGAAAGGACAGGAACATAATGGCTGTGTGACCTTGGGCAAGTAACTAATCATCTCTGAGTGTCGGTTTCCTTATCTGTGAAGTAGATATAGCAATACCCATCTCATGGGGAATCGAGGGCTTATGGTATTTCATAACCTCTAGAATCTACAAACATCACCTTGTGATCTTGTTTTTGTACCAGCTTTCCCAGCTTTTCAGAGGACTGGGAGGGCAGGCTCGGGGCCAGGGCTTCACAAGGAGTCCCAGGACCCTGTCACTCTGTGTCCTTGCCTACACAATGTACCAGTCCCCTTTGGGGCTAAAGGAAGGAATCTCTTCCTCCACAGGCATTTCCCCTGGGGCACAGGGCACCTTGCCAGAGCCTAGGAGCCTGGCTGTGTGGTTCCTGCCACCAGCCTCCAGACCCTACCCGCTTGCCCTCCTGAGGCCCTTACTTTGAGGCCCCAGAGCTGTGAGGCCAGCAGCAGCTCAACCAAGGCCCTACTGGGCAGGTCGCCAAAAACAACACAGAGGTGAGGGGAAGAGGGGGAGTGGCTCCCACTCTTGGGCCTCCAGGGCCCTCCCGAGACCTCTCTGACACCTTCCTTCCATCGTGCTCACCCTGTATCCACTTCCCCAGGGCACAGGGGCCACACCACCTGTCCTCCTCTCCACCCCGAGGCCCAGCTCCATCTCCCCATACCCTGCGTCTCTTGCCCTGGTGTGCAAGTGGGTGCACACACATGTGCACATCTCCCAGGCCCTTCAAATCCATCCTTCTGGCACCCCAAACTCCCAGGTGTGGGTGAGGATAATTAGATGTCTTCATGCAGTCTAGGGGACCCCTTCTTGTGCACAGGGCTAAGGTGTGTCTTAGGGCTACAGCACTCTGAGGGAACCCTCCCTCCCCAAGCCCCAGTCTCGTGGCAGGAGCTACTTCCTACCCCTGCTGGTCTAGAAACTCAGGGGACAAGTCCAGTGTCCTCCTGGGACAGCTCAGAGAACTTGCCCTGAAGCCCAGAGGTTGGGGGCGGGGGGAATCTCACCACAGAGGTACCCAAGAAATGGGGTTCAGGTGTGGCCACCCATGCATGGAGCCCTCACAACCCTGTCAAGACTAGAGACCCAGGCTTTGGAGAAACCTCTAGAAAGTTAGCTTTGGCCACACACTTCCAGGGGACATAGGCAGTTAAGTCAAGGGGAAGGGACTTTAGGACGTGCTGAGATAGTGATGAACTCTGCTTTAAGCAGTAGAGCTCTTATTAAAAGCTATCTTATGGGCATCCCCAATAAGCTGCCATAAATGCAGAGATGCTATTGTTGAGTTGGGGGATGGGGTTGGAACTCTAGCTATTCAGTCTTTCCCAACCCCACTGCCAGAAATCTGCCTCCAAAGACTACGTCAGAAAAACCACCTGCTACAGGCAACTCCACGAGGGCAGGAATTTCAGTCTGTTTTATTCACTGCTGCCACATAATGGCCCGGTGCCTAGAACAAAGCCTGGCACACAGCAGAAACTTAAAAAAAAACTCAAAGGAATGTATTTCAGCCCATTCACTTTACAGGTAAGGAAACTGAGGCCCAGAGAGGCTAAGTGATTTGCCTAAGGATACAAAGCAAGGGGTGACCCAACATCCTCTCTGGCTCTCCCACTGAGGCATTCCTTACAGAACAGACAGTCCTCCCACCACAAGTCCCCAGATCACAGTGACCCACAAGCCTCTCTCTGTAGGCTGAGCACTCAGGGCAGGGTCTCAGCTAGACGGTCACCCCACCAAGCACTCACTTGTCTTTGTAGCCTTGACCTTAGCCACCAGTTTCTGCACACCAGTCACATCTCCGTTCTTGACGGCAACGATCAGGTCCTGTTCACGACCCATTCCGGTCCCTGGGCTGGGCTCTGTGATCAGGAGTCCAGGGCAGAGGCAGGAAAATTTTAGGTCTAAGCCAAAGCGTCAGGGTGCCATGCCTTGGCCCTTTGGGGGGCCAGGCGTCCTGGGGGAGCAAGTCTGGCTTCTTGTTAGGCACTGACGGGTGCTCCCTCAAAGTGTTTCATGAACAACCACCACAAGCAGGAAAACCGATCTCTGAGGGGGTGGTGGCCGCGTGGAAACCCGGACAGAAATCTGCTCGCCGCGTCTGACAGCCCAGGGATGAGCTGGGACTGGGCACGCCAATCTTCCCGGGGTGGCTCAGGAGCACCAGTGCCCACCCGGAGCGCAGTCAGCATTCCCTCGGGCCTCAGGAAGCAGCAGTGGACAAGTCTCAGGGGTCTGGAAAAGGTGCAGTGCCTCTGCTGCAGGCGGGGCCAGGCCTGCAAGGGTCCCAGAAGTGGGGCTCAGAAGGGTAGGACAGGGCTTCCAGGGAGCCCCCGAACCACCCGAGCTGCCCTTCTGAGTCAAGGAAGGGCCAAGCCACTCAAAGCGGGAAGACAGCTGCCAGGCATGAGAGGAGTATCTGGGGGGAGGCGGTGACTTTCTGGGAGAGGGAGGCTGAGTCACTAAGGCCCCAGGGCACCTGGCAGCACCTCAACCTGGGGCAGGAGGGGCCCTGGCAGCACGACACACTGGGGCAGGCTGGGCCAGCAGCCTGTTCTCCACAGCCCGGGGCTCTAACACCCACAGACAACTGGTGGGCCAGGAGGTGGGGCCTGGAAGGGTCAGGCACAGGCAGACAGGCAAGGGTCACTCCCTATGGAAGGTGCATACCCCCAGACTCCTCCCAATCTAAGCTTTACTATAATAGCTGGATGCCCTAGCCCCAGGCTCTTTACGAATTCAGAGGGTGGAGTGGGGAGCTTATAGCTCCCCATTTCTGGCAGGGGTCTGACTGCTGGACCGGGAGCCTTTACAGCACCTGTTGCTGACCCATCCTCACCCCTTGTGCGGGATGGGGAAGCAGCTGGGCAGAGAACAGAGACAAGAGCTGGGGCATGCTGGCAGATGGGGCTGCCTGACCCCCCAAGCCTGAACCTGAGGCCCGGAGCCCCGACTTCGCTGCAGAAAAGCTTACATCAGTTCTCAGTGGCCAGGAATTTGTTGCCCCAGCCCTGTGGCATGAGACCCATGCAGGCCTGGGGCCCTAGCTGGGGTCTCCTTACTCCTAGAACGTCCCAAGCCCAACCCAGATGGCACTCTTGCTCTTGCCCGCAGCCGACACAGGAGGAGGACGCCCCTGGTAGTGCTTGGGGTCGGGCTGGCTCCCCCGCCCCCCGGAATGCCCGTCCAGCGCCGCGCAATCCCCCCAACCCAGCCCAACCCAGGCCGACCCGGGAAACAAAGCGGTGGGAGCTACCGGGAGAGCCAAGCGCCGGAGGGATTGATGCGGGAAGACGGAACAGGAGCGCGAGGAGGACGGAAGGAACAGAGAGACGAAGGCGCCCGCGGATCCCGAAAGAAAAGTTAGTTTGTGCCCGCCCTCAAAGGTGCTGACCCCCCGCGCAGGCCCGCAGTCTCACCTCTCCCAGCTGCCCCGCTGGGGGTCTGGCTGGCCCTTCTCGGTCCCTGGCACTCTGGACGGTGGCTCTCACCGCCCCCCTTAGCCCTTTTCTCCTCCTTCTCCTCCTTTTCCAAGACCGGCTCGGCGCCTCCCGCAGGAAATCCCGCCCCTCCCCCCTCCCTCCCGCCGGATCGGGAGCAGAGGGACTGTCCCGGCCGCGCAGTCGGGCTGTCAGTCAGCGTATGCGGCCCCGCCCCCATCCGTACCAGACCCCGCCCCCACCGCTGTCGTCCGGACCTGGCACGCTGGCCGGGTCAGCGCATGCGCCCAGGTGAAGCGGCGTGGTTAGGGCGAGGAGTGCGCGCCCTGCATCCAGGTTGCTGTACCGCCGCAACCTGGGGCCCTAGAGTTCAAACCCAAGGGCGAGATGCCCTGTTTATGACTGAGCAGGAGCGAAGACGTGACGTGAAGGGGTCTGGAAACCGACACCTGGGGACCCCACTTGGGAAGCCCCCCCTTCCTTTTCGCTCCTCGCCCCTCCAGAGACTCCCACGTTGACCTCCGTCTGCGACTAGAGTCGCCGACCCACAGCCGCTGGTTGGAGCAATAGTGCCACCTAGCGGACGATGTCGGAGAGGCCCACGGTGGCGGCGGCGGGGACCCCAGCCTCGAGGGGGTGCTAATGACAGGCTGGAGTGGCGCTTCAGCACCATCGTGGGCCGGACAGCTCCTCCCGCCCCCAGCCCTCGAAACCCGGCTTCCGAGCCCCTCGGAAGAGACCCAAAGGAAGACCCAGAAAGAACTCCGAACCTACCCAGACCGCGTCTGACAGCCCCCGGTGGCCAGTGTGCGAGGCTGGAATGCGGGAACCCACTACTCTCCCTTCTCTAAACCCTCCCTCTTTCCTCTTTGTCCAGCCTGAGTGGTGGAGACTAAGCGGCCCAGGGCTGCGGAGGGGAGGGTCACGCATTTGACTGTCCATACTACACTCTCAGACGCCGCGTTCCTCAATTTTTACTAGAGAGGAGGGCTGGGGAGGAGAGGGGAGCTCCTACAAATCCAGAAACCCGCAATCTCTCTGCCCCGGAATCGAGGCACAAGTTTGTTGGCAGGCTCTAGGACAGCCAGGAAGGCGGGGTCCAACCGGTGGCTGGTGGAGCAGAGGGAGATTTCGCGGGCGCTAGGGCCGCGCGGAGTTCCGGCGGTGGGCTGATCGGGGGCGGTGCGCGCGCAGCCGCAGACGGCGGCCCGATGGAGCCCGAGCTCGAGCCCGCCGCGGTGGAGGTTCCCGCCGGGCGCGTGCTCTGGTGCGGCCCGGCCCGCGGAGGCGCGGGGCACGCGGAGGGGGCGTGGGGGAAGGGGATGGGAATCCCGGACCGGGCCTCGCGGCCCCGAGTGCCCCGCGCTGACCCCGCGTCTCTTCCTTCCCCAGTGCCCGGGAGCTCCTGGCCGCCCGCTCGCGGTCCCAGAAGCTGCCTCAGCGCTCGCATGGGCCCAAGGACTTCCTCCCCGACGGCTCGGCGGCCCAGGCCGAGCGGCTGCGCTTGTGCCGCGAGGAGCTCTGGCAGCTGCTGGCGGAGGAGCGCGTGGAGCGCCTGTGAGGGGGGCGGTCCGGGGCGGGGCCGGGGCAGGCGGGGCGGTCGGACCCCGTCGACTTCACGGGGACACTCAGACGGACCCCCTCCCCACTCTTCGCCAGGGGCAGTTTGGTGGCTGCCGAGTGGAGGCCGGAAGAGGGCTTTGTGGAATTGAAGTCTCCTGCGGTGAGCGGCCGGCTTCGGGGAGAGAGACCTTCCTTCTCTGCCTTCCTGGCTCCTTTGTGACATTTGCTCTGGGTCCCACACAGGGTAAATTCTGGCAGACCATGGGCTTCTCAGAGCAGGGCCGGCAGCGGCTTCACCCCGAAGAGGCCTTATATCTGCTGGAGTGTGTGAGTGGGGCCCCCGGAGGGTGAGGAAGGGTTGGGAGCAAGGAACAGAGAAGGACGTGTTTTTATTAGAGTAAACGTATATACACAACTGAGAATTCAAGAAGCTTGTAACCCGAATTCTAGAACTGATGACAAGAGTACCATGCAGAGAGCGGGGATTCCCGTCCAAATCAGTGGTGGTGCCCTCGTTCCCTGGTTGGCCACATTCTTGCTGTGACGCTGGGGGCGGGGTGGGGGGGGAGGACGCCCCTGTTTCACCACCTGAAAGTTGCCCCATTGGTTGAGCCACTGCAGGAGGGTCCACAAGCTGAGCTGTTGGCCCCACTTCCAGGGCTCCATCCAGCTTTTCCACCAAGATCTGCCACTGTCTATTCAAGAGGCCTACCAGCTACTGCTGACTGAGGACACTATGACTTTTCTGCAGTACCAGGTATCTGCCACCCTCTCCCAGGAGAGGAGCCACCCATCCACTGAGTCAGTGAGGATTTATAAGTACCCACGAGGTGCTAGACACAGAGCTATGTGTTGGGACTACAGGACAGCCAAGGGCTCTGCTGTCATGGGGCCTGCTTCCTAGTGGTGGCAATTGGGAATAAGTGAGCAAGCAACTGAATGACTGACTCCACAGAACTGAGGGCTGGGAAGAAGACAAAGCTGGGTAGGGCCACAAGGCTGGAAACATAAATGTGGACATCATGAGCGTGTGGAAAACCACAGGGCTGGGGCGCCTGGGTGGCACAGCTGTTAAGCGTCTGCCTTTGGCTCAGGGCGTGATCCCGGCGTTACGGGATCGAGCCCCACGTCAGGCTCCTCTGCTGGGAGCCTGTTTCTTCCTCTCCCACTCCCCCTGCTTGTGTTCCCTCTCTCACTGGCTGTCTCTATCTCTGTCAAATAAATAAATAAAATCTTTTAAAAAAAATAAATAAAAACCACAGGGCTGAACGGGAGTGTGGACAGAATAGAGGGCTGTTTCAGAGACTTGGAGCATTCCAGTGTGTGGAGGTCAGGGGGAAGATAAGGAACCAGAAACAGACCAAGGAGTGTCTGACAACAAAGGAGAAACACCAGGAGAGGTGGTCTCACAGAAGCCGAGAGAAGGGAGAAGTGATTGGCTATGTTTAAGACTGCTGAGAAATCAAGCACGATGGCGTCATTCCTCTGTACATCTCTCTGATATGGGTATTAGAACACAAGGATGGACATGTGGTTCTTTACCAAAGACCACTCCTACCCTACCCCTGTCTGTGGAGGTGTAGGGTGGAGTGGCAGGGGAGTGGGTGTGCTGTCTATCACCTTTTGCCACTTCCTTGTTCACACTGGTCAGCACCTTCGCTCCCGACAGCTTTGGTATCATAATATCCTAGCACATAGTTCTTTTCCTGATTTGTCAGCTATCAGCTTTTTTGGATTTTGCATTTAAATCAAGAAACTACTAAATGTTATTTGTGCCCAGAGTAAAGTAAGCAAGAGACAGGAATTTAGAGACTGAGACCTTAGTTTGGGGAGGGTGTTTATAATGGAGCGTCCAGCCAATCCCAGGGTTTGGAATTGGGGTGTGCATTAGGGACAAGGAAGGGGGCGTGGGGAGTGGCTCCTGTTTGGAGGAACTATTTGGTGTTTTCAGAAGTGGACCTCTGATCTTTACTTTTTCTCTTTGAGGCTTTCAGCCACCTGAAGAGACTGGGCTACGTGGTTCGACGATTCCAGCCAAGGTAAATCCCTATCCCATTTCTCTCCCATTTGTTCTAGTCCTGGGACCTGGTAGACTAGCCCCAAAGTGGAAAATGCCTCTCTTGACCTGGAATCCTTGTCTGGAGCTGCAGCTCCCTGGGCATGGGCTGGGGACCTCTGTTGGAAGTGTTCTATTGAGACAAGTCTGGGTCATTTCAGCTTATTCTGGTTTATCAAATTGAGCCCCATCTTCAGCCTGTTCGCTCTGCAGATAACAATTGAGCACTTAACAGCTCACAACAGTGCACTGGCACGTAGCTGTAATACCAGAACAGTGCCTCAGTGGGTGTGTAAGCAGATTTGTCTAGTGCATGCATGAATGAAGGGCCAAGCAGGAATTAACAGTTGAATAGGGTCTCACATTCCTTTGGCTAAGTTAGATGTTCTTTCCTTCTGGGGCCTCTAAAGATGATCACTTACTAGCCCAGCATTGCTAAGAGCCACAGAGACCATCAACCATAGAGTGGAAACTGGTATACTCTTTACTGTTTCATAGTATGTCACAAAAGCTCTAGAACAGGTATGCCCTTTAGTTCCTAAAAGTGGGATATATCCCAAGGAAACAGGCACAGATCTGTGTGTAAGTTCACCTGTGAGAATGTTCATTCATTCATTTGACAGTATTTGTTGATTCCTTACTGGGTGCCAGGCCCTGTGCTCGTTGCTGAGGAATAGCAGAGAGCAAAATCACTGTCCCCACAGGACTTGCATTTAGTGGGGAACTTACACAAAACATCATCACTTTGCAAACTTGGTGAACTTGGAAACATCCTCTGACTTCAATGGGGAAGGCATGGTCACACAAATTTGAGTTTGTCCCTTGGAGCAGCACTGTCCTGTAGAACTTTCTGCAGTGATAAAAATGTTCAGGTCTCTGCTGTCCAATATATGTGGCTTGTGCAACTGTGGGACTGAATTTTGTTCAATTTTAATGGATTTAAATTTAACCTTAATCACCCTTTTGTCCAGTGGTTACCATTTGGACAGTGCAGCCTCAGCACCATAAAAAAATCATGGTAGGGAAGAATGCTATAGTCAGAAGGGGTTGTGGCCATAGTATGTTACTGAGAGTAAGAGAAGATTAAACAGCAGTATGTTAGTACAAGGTCTTTTTTTTTTTTTAAGATTTTATTTATTTGAGAGAGAGAGGGCGCGTGCAGGTGAGTGCAGGAGCCGTGGTTGGGGGGTGCAGAGGGAGAGGGAGAAGCAGACTCCCTGCTGAGCAGGGACCTCGGATGTGGGGCTCAGTCCCGGGACCCTGAGATTACGACCTGAACTGAAGACAGATGCTTAACCGACTGAGCCACCCAGGCACCCCAGTACAATGTAATTTTTGATAGAAAAAAATCATATGGAGACAGGATGTGTGTTTATAAGAGCCGAAAATGTGTGTATTTTTATTTTTCTGTATTTCCCAAGTTTTCTGGTCTCTTGATTTTTCTCACTAGTGATTAATCATTTATTGCTGGCTCTGCAGAAGCCCTGGTTCCAGTAAGTCTCTGTTCAAAGGGGCCATTGGTAAGACCCAGAGGCCTGGGCAAAGACACATGGCCAAGCCCCTGTGGTTGCCCCCCTTTACCCTGCTTGCAGGTCTGCCCAGGGACTTAGCCCTTGGGTTTTGCTTTGACCCTGGCCCACTGACTTGTCTTCTGGGCCAGTCCCTCACGAATTCCACTGGGAACGCCAGGCTGAGGAAGTGGATCTGTTGCCCACCCAATTCTCACCCCACAGCTCCATCCTGTCCCCTTATGAGAGACAGCTGAACTTGGATGGCAGTGCCCAGTGCTTAGAGGATCAGAATGGCAAGAGGAAGAGGAGGAACTCCAGCTCTCGGTAATGCTTCCCACATGGCCAATCCCCCTCCCCCGGGAGTTCTGGGGAGCAGAGCTGTTAAGGGAGTGCTATTTTGGGGACCTTGGAGAATGCATTGGCTTAAGAGCTGGGCTTGGGTGGCTCCCTTGTAGGACCTTGGAGGCAGCAGGATATGTGTGGGACGTGTGCATCTCAGCAATCAAAAGCAGACGTGCTGAATTTCCTCCTCACATCCCTCAGGTCCATTAATAAGAAGGCCAGAGCCCTGGAGAATCCCCTGCAGGGGGTGAATGAGACACCTGAGAGCCCGACAACCTCCAGCCCACCTCCTTGCAACCAGAACAGCCGAGGCATAGAGGAGAAACCTCAGGAGTCAAGCCCTGTAAAGGGCCCAATGGGCCCATCTCGGCTGCTGGGATCCCTGGAGCCCTGGCCTGACCTGGCTAATGAGGGGGTGGGGTGCAGCCAGGAGAGTGGCAAAGTAGAGAATGGGGTCAAGGGGGTTTGTAAGCCACGCTGGAACTTTGAACAGATCTCCTTCCCCAACATGGCTCCAGATAGCCGCCACACCCTTCTGCTTGCCCCAGCCCCAGAGCTGCTCCCGGCCAACGTCGCTGGGCGGGAGACAGATGCTGAATCCTGGTGTCAGAAGCTGAACCAAAGGAAGGAGAAGCTGTCCAGGCGGGAACGGGAGCGGCAGGCAGAGGCCCAGCACTTCCGGGAGGATGTAAACTGGGACCCTGAGGTGCGGCGCTGCTCCAGCTGGCAGGAGTACAAGCAGCTGTTGCAGAGAAGGCGCCTGCAGGAGCAGAGCCGCCCCTCACACCTGTGGGACCAGCCCGTCAGACCCCTGCTGAGTCCTGGCCAGGCAGACTCCCCAGGTACCCCCTCACTCTGCCAAAGCCCCACAGGCCCCTGGCAGCTGAGGAATCATAAGACTTTGAAAGGGACATGGGTTGGCCATGACTAATTGAGGCTTAAGAAAGATGGGGCAGAGAGAGCTGTCCAGTGGAATGGAACCCACAAGGACAGTCTGTTCTCCTGGAAAGCAGCAAAAGGACCCATGTCGGCAGGTTTGGAAATGGCAAGTCTGTGTCTGGGGAGAGGCGAGGGGGAATGAAACTACAACTATATCCTTAAAATAATAAACAAGATGCATGTGGATGGCTCTGCCACCGACCATTTGTGATCCCTGTTCTCCCAACTCGGCCAAATAAAAGGAAGGCTTACTGTGTATGCCCTGCATGTTTAAGAATAGGGAACTAATAGGGAAGAACAGTATTAAGAGATTCAGAATTCTTTATAATCCTTATGAGAACATGGGAGATTCTAAGTAACTAGATTAGGGTTGCCAGAGGAGTTCAATTTGAAGTTCAGATAATCAGCTAATTTTTTTAGTATAAGTATATTCCAAATATTGCATGAGACATACCTACAATTTTTTTTTAATCTGTTAAATCTGGCAACACTAAACTAGGTGGCAGATCCAGAAACGCCTTATTTTCACTGTCCTTGCAGCCACAGCCCTAAAGCACATCTCTGTGATGCAGACCACACACCTTGCTGATGGAGGTGCCCGGTGAGTCTCCAGGCAGAGCCTGCTCCAGAGTACCTTGGCTGCCAGCAGGAGTTGGCAGCTGGGATTTGATTCCTGAAATTGGACCTGGGCTGGGGGATCATTCCAGGGCCCCTTAGCCTGCCTGATAATTCATGTGTGTCTAGGGGAGAGGGAGGGATTAAAGGCAAGAGTGGCTTTAGCCCAAGGGTTCTGAGATAGGCAGCAGAACCTCCCCCCTGCCCAAGTGGCACCTCACAGCAGGACCTCAGTTCCCCTGGATGAGGCTGCTTCCAGGAACTGTGGGAGGGAAAGTGTGGCATGGAAAGAAGAGGAGGAGGAGGGTCCCTGTTTCTTAAAGTTTCTCACTCTGTCCTCAGGCTGCTGGAGAAGTCTGGGGGCTTGGAGATCAGCTTTGACATTTACCAGGCTGATGCCGTGGCCACATTCCGCAAGAATAACCCTGGAAAGCCCTACGCCCGGATGTGCATTAGTGGGTATGAGACCAGTGAGCATTACCCCAGGCTGCTGCCAGTTCTCTTGTAAACCAAGGGGACCTCACTTCCGTGCCTCTGGCCAGTTTGCCAAGGAACCAGAGGTCCAGAGAGCTGTGACTGACTCAGGGCCACACAGCCAGTCAGTGCTATAGGAAGCAGAGCTTCCCAAGTCCTCAGCCCTCATTCCTAGCATCTTTGGTAGTTTCTCTCCTGTGCCACTTTATTGCAGGACTCATCCAGCGGAAGGAATGTGAATCAGAGGGATTCACAGGCTAAAAGTTGTGAGAACCTCACTCCTCCTAGCCCCCAGACCCAACCAAAGCCCTGGGTCACTCTTGGAGAACGTATCAAAGCCATGCAGTTTGCACACGAGAGTCCAGAGGCCAGACTTCTTTCACCCTCAACTCCTGTTTTATAATTTCCCTTCCTGGGTAGCCTGAGAGGGCTGGGGGCTCAGAGCGTATGGGTGGCCTTTGTCCACATCTCAGTCTAACTTTATCCCTGCAGATTTGATGAGCCAGTTCCAGACCTCCGTACCCTCAAGCGGTTATCCTACCAGAGTGGGGATGTTCCTCTGATCTTTGCCCTGGTGGATCATGGAGACATCTCCTTCTACAGCTTCAGGGACTTCACGCTGCCCAGGGATCTGGAACACTAATCATGCCGTTGTGGCAGGGCATGGGACTTGCTCTGGAGGACCTGGACTGTCTACTCTCAGGGACCATCTCAGCTGCCTCCTATACCCAGACCCTGACCTGTAGCTTCAGGGGCTAGTCTGGGCCGTTGGCCCTGGGTGTCTGATGCTTGCAGGAGAACGATGCCATGCCCCTCCCACCTGGCTTCCATAGTCCCAGGCCTGAGGTTGCTGTCTTGCAGTGATCCCCTTGGAACTCAGGACTAGATTTCAGAGACCCAGCGGGGTGGGGCAGAAGAGAGGACTCTGTGCCTTTAAACGAGAGGGTGCCTGCTTCGTGCGATAAAGCCAAAGCCATTAAAAAAAAAATCGCTTTTCTGCTGTGGCTGGAGATAGTGGACAAGTCGCCAGCCCGAGCCTCAAGCCCTTCTCCCCCCGCCCCCCCCCCGCGAGTCCCGATGTCCGTGGAGCTGGCCCCCAGGCCCTCACCCCTGCTTTGCCACCCGCAGACAACGCTGCTTTCTCTAGAGAGAAGAAAGTCCCAAGAGGGCAAGAACGCGACCCCGCACCTTTCTCAGGGCCTGCGCCCAGGGGACGGGAAGTCACAGACCTAATCATCTTGGCTTTCTGGGTGGTAGTCCACGGAGGGAGGCTGGCGCTCCATCGGGCTTTCCCTGAATGCAGCCGCTTTGGGATAGAAGGGCGGCGAAGAGGCGCCACGTCGGCGTGGTTTGAACCCCAGTAGCTTCGGGTCGTGCTGTGGCGCGCGTCATTCGCATGCCCTCCGCGCCCCTTCCGCTCCCGCCTCTCGTCGCTCCAACTCACTCGCCAGTGGTACTAAAAACTCTGGTCGATGTTGCTGTCCTTCGGGGCCTTGGACGCCTTCCTGCCTCCGGAGCGAATCGGAGGACCGGGGTCCAGGCTTGGGGCCCGCCCCGAGGGGAGGCGCGTTGCGGCGACGCCCCCGTCCCCAGGCCACCTCGCTCTTGGGTCCCGAAACTGGGCCCAGTGTCCGCCGGTCACCCGCTCTGATTGGGCTGGGCGTCCTCGGGAAGAGCAGCCCTGGCCACGTCCCTCCCTCAGCCGCTCCGGGCCGGCGTGGGGGAGGGACTGCTCCCCTCGGCCGTTAGGCCTGGGGAGCGGCCCAGGATGCCGTGCGTCCCAGGGACTATTTCCTCCCGGACGCGGCAGGACACTGGGCGCGGCGTGCCGTCCTCTGTCCAGGTGCGCGCAGGTGAGGCCGGGGGCGGGCCTGCAGTGCCTCATGCATTTTCTCGCCGGCCTCGGCCCCGCCCCCGCGGTCCCCGGGGCGCGGATTGGTCCGAGGGAAGCCGCCGCCCGCCCCCCGAAGGCGCCCTCGCTGCGCTCCCGCCCCGTCGGCTCTAAGCTGCGGAGGGGCGGGGCCAGGCTGGGGGGCGGGGCCGCCGGGGCCGGGCGCTCGCGGCTCTGCGAGCCCTGCTGGCTCTCCCTTTATGTAAATAACAGCGGCTCCGCCCCCTGCTCGCCGCGCCGGAGGTGAGCAGGAAGGAGACGGCCGCCCAGCAGCCCGTGGGCCGGCGGCGGAGTGAGCGGAGCCGGCGGCTGGTGCCGTGGAACGCCGAGGCCTCGGGCGGGGGCCGGCCTGGGGCTCCAGGTGAGGCGCTGGCCCGGAAACACCCGGCCGGGTCCACCCCTTCGGGGCGCCTTCCACTCAGGGCGGGAAAGCGAGGAAGGGCCAGGACCCCTGCTTTCCCCGGGCGGGGCGGGGCGGGGAGAGCTGTGCCCGGGTCCGCGCGCCTCGCCCTGGATCCCGTGGCTCCGTTTGTCTGGGCGAAGGACACCTGTAGGAAGTGCGGCTGGGAACTTTTCTCTGCCTGATCCGCCCGCGTTTACTGAATTTGAGCTCGGGGCTTGCCTAATGGTGTTGGTTTTGGGAAACGGGGAAACAAGTGCCCGGCCCGGCTGAGTGCAGGAGGTCACCGCGAGCGGGGGTGGAATCCCCGGCCCTTGGGCCCCACGTGCAAAGCGCCTGGCCCAGGAGCCTGACGACGCGCGTCTCAGGTAGCCCGCTCTCTGCGAGCAGCGGCCGCAGCACGTTACCTCGCAGGCTTAGTCCCTGCCATCTGGGCCCACTCCCTGCCGGCCCTTTGTGCCTCCTAATCCCCGGACGCAGGAAGCCCGCAGGAGGGACTTCGGTCTCAGGGCCTTTCTCCGCCTTTGGCGGCCTTGGACACCTTGAAGGGAAGGTATGGAAATACAGTATTTTCCACGACGACGGGGGTGGAGTTGCGCTGTGATACGTTAGGACTTGGTGAGGAGTGAAAAATAACCGTCTTGCCAAAGAAAGTGTGTAAAGTTTGCTCATGGTTTGTCCCTGCTGGGCAGTTTGTAGACACGCTGAGCTTTAGCTGTGGGGAGAACTGACTAACCAGGAGAGCCGTGGTCACCTGAGACCAGGTGAGCGTTGGGTGCGGGGGCAGGGCTTAGACTCGGTGCCCCTTCGCATGGGGATCCACGTGCCAGATGCGGGGCGTCTTAAGCGGGCTCTTGGGACCCTCTGCAGAGTTTACAACCTGGAGTCCTGTCAGGCTGGAGAGGAGATGGTGAGCAGGGAGGGGAGCTGGGAGGGCATGAATGTGTCAGGGAGACAGAAAACCCCAGGTGGGGAGAACAGAGCAGCGGTAGGGAATAGCTGTGGACCGGCCTGGGGAAGCTACGGTCAAAAAGACTTTTGAGGAAGACAGTCTGTGTCTTCCAGAGCTGAGGCATGGGAAGGGTCCTGGGAGAGATGGTCCTACTTATTTATCTTGTGGGCAGAGCATTCAGATTTGGTTTTCTTTTTCTTTCTTTCTTTCTTTCTTTCTTTCTTTCTTTCTTTCTTTCTTTCTTTCTTTCTTTGAGAGAGAGAGTGTGGGCACGAGGGGGGAGGGGCAGAGGAAGAGAAAGCCTCAAGCAGACCCCCTGCTGAGTGCAGAGCATGCCCCTGGGTCTCCGTCCTAGGACCGTGAGATCATGACCTGAGCCAAAATGAAAAGTCTGGTGCTCAACCAGCTGAGCCAACCAGGTGCCCCAGATTTGGTTTTCTTAAGTGATCTGTCCTCAGTGTTCACCTGTAGCAGTCAAGAGGCAAACCCAGCGTGGGGGGAGGCGGGGGAGGCTCTGACCACTGCTTACTCCTGTTCTCCAGAGTTAGATGAGGCCAATCTCTGGAGAGTGTTTCACTCTGGGCACTGGGCAGTGTTTCCAGCGTCTGAGGTCAGTCTGCATCCCTACTCTTCCTTGAGTCAATGGAATGCCCCTTTGGTGGCAGAATAATATAATTTTAATAACTTAATAATTGAGCACTTAGGAACTTTTTAAACAGTTGCATTGAAAGAAGAAAAAGGCCCGTAATTCCAGCTGACCCGTTATTTTAAAAAATTTAAAAGGTAATAGGAGCCCATGGTGGGGAAATTGAAATGTTTTAGAAAGGGTGAAGAGGCAACACTCCCTCTTGCTTCTCAGTCTTTTTCCTCAGACTTGGTGTTCTTAAGTTTTTTAGTGTCTTTCCAGATAACAGGTGTAGCTCTTAATCATGCCATGCTGATTTCTTGCTCCATAATCTTGGCTTAGTCACCTAACCTTGCCAAGCCTCAGCGAGCCTTGTTGACAGGAGAATGGGAAAAAAATGTCATGAACACGTGTGGCCTGGCATAGAGCAGGCATCGGGGGTGGTTGAGCTGCTTAACTTGCTCCATAAAGCATAAAAAGTGTCACTTCTGGGCCTTTGGGCAGACACCTGAACCTTTTGGACATACTTGCTGGGTTGTGAGAGAATTTGGCTTCTTTGTCCAGAAGTCGACTAGCCAAGAGTCCCTGATTTTTGAAAGCCTCTGGAGGTCAGACCTTTTAAAATACAGATATTGTTCCTTGAAACTCAGGAGGGAGAGATAGAGGACAGTGGCCTCTTCTAGCCTTACCTTGTGTTCCCAGGGCCCTTGGTACTTGCCCTGCTCCATGGTAGAGCCAGGAGTGAGGCCTGATGGCCAGACCCCAGTTGGGAGCCTTTCCCAGGAAGAAGGGGGTATAGAATCTAATCTCAGCCTTTTGCTCAGCAGAGGGCTTGGCTGTATACATTCTGTACCCTGTTGGGGGTGGAGGGGATCACATTCTTGTGCTGCTCTGTGGCCATTAAGGAGCTTTTCTGGGAATTCTGTAGTGCTTTCTTTCAACCTCATTTAGGGAAGAGGTGTCTTCCCCTGCCAGGACTTCCTGGCCCCAGGAGCCCACACACCCCCCACCCCGTAGAGAAAGTGGTACATGGAGCTAGTTTAGTTTAAAATTGTGGAGCCTCTACCGTCAGTCTGTGACCCCTTGTCTACCACTGGAGACATTGAGCATCCTGGGCAAGAGTCTCCAGGAGCACTATGGGGTTTTCTGAAGGATTCCTCAACTTTCCTGATCCTTCTAGAAGTGTCGGGGGCAGCTATTGAGACACCTGAGTGAAGGCCCAAGAGGCCCATGGTCTCCACCGCTGGGTTGGCTGCTCTGAGCAGCACTGGCTGCCTGGACTTACTTATCCTGAGTACTCAGCTCAGAGAAGGCTTCTTATCTCACTGAGGCGATATCACTATCAGGGCTCCTCCTGGGTCAAGGCATGCCAAGTCTGTTTGGCAATTTTATTTTCCCCTACCCAGGAACAATTTTCAGAGAGAAGTAGGGTATGGGGCAGGAGAGGGGTATCTGCCAGTGGGACCGTCAGTACTGTCTGCTCTTCCCCAGCCTTGGGTCCCGGGGTTCCCCAGGACACCCTCCCCTCCCTGTGCCCTGGCACCATGGGGTTGTGCCCATTTCCCTTTGAGGTGACCATCCCTCCCCGCCCTGCCTCTCGGAGGAAACTGGTACTTTGAAGAGTCACCCTGCTCCTTTCCCTTCCCAGGAACCACAGTGAATTCTTGAGCTAGGAGAGGCTCCTCTGGGCGTGGGGACAGGGAAGGTTCTAGGTACCTGACTCTACACTTAAGGAATTCAGCAGACACCAGTCTTCTCTCAAGACACCTGACTCAGTGTTCCCAGGGTTTGTTGAGAGGGACATCTGGGCACAGGACTACTTGACTCTAGTAAATAATATTATTCTTGGATTCTCCTTGCTGAGGAGCTGGCTGTCCTGGAGCCTTGGTCTGAGGCAGGGCCCACAAAAGTATCCCCAGCAGGATGCCAGGCATGATGTCTAGATGACCCTGGCCTTGGTCAGAGACTTGAGAACAGGGTGGGGAAGTTCCCTGAGGGGCCCCAGCCCAGTGCTCTTTGGGGTCAGTGGCTCCCGACTAGAGAAGACCTTTGCCTCAATCTCTCTTCAGTCCTGGCTGTTCACTTGGTCATGCAAAGAGTATCTGCTGGTGCCTCTATGGCAAAGATCTCTGCCGTCACAGGACTCAGGTTCTGAAGGGTGGGAGCGTGAGTAACAGGAAACAAGCATAAGTAATAAAAGTGTTAAAAGGTGATTCGAGTTACATAGAATAAGAACAAAGTAGGGGTTTGGGGTGGGGGGCAGGTTGCAGCTTGAGATGGTGATGAGGGTGGCCTCAGTGAGAAGGCCACATTTGAGCACAGACTTGCAGGAAGTGAGGGAGTTCTTCAAAGAACATGAGCGTCTCTCATGTGTCAGGGCACTAAGCACTGGGGGTACAACCATGGACAGGACAGGCATGGTCCCTTTCCTCTGGACCTGACATCTTTTGGAAGCTCCTTGGGTCAGCTGTTCAAGTTTTGAGGTAGGTAGGAGGCTGTGGAATGGGGCCTGGTAGGATGGGGCCTGGTAGGATGGGCCCGGCAGCCTCCCACCCCCACCCCAGGCAAGTTGTCCACCTCCTCCCCAGAATGGCTTTGGTCTTTGGGCTTGGCCATATCCAATCTGTCGCTTCCCTGGAGAGAGTCTGTTGTTGGGTTGCAGATAAGGGACTGAAGCCCCCAGAATAGGGATGTGTCCAGGGAATGTATGCATTTCTACTCCGCCCCCCTCCCCTCCATCCTCAGGGGCTTTGGGAGAAAACCTTGCAGGAGGAGCCTTGGGTGTGGCAAGGAAGGCCCTCCCAGGATTGCGGGACTGGCTTGTGGTTCCTTAGGTTGGGGTGGGACAAGACACTGACCTGGGCCCAGCCAGGGAGGATGAAGTCAGGCTCTGGCTGCTGACCCAGGTTGTCCCATCTGGGCTACTGCTGGCCATCCCTTTTGTCCTGGGGGAGAGGCCTGAACTGGGCAGAGAAAGGGTTCTGCAGTCAGGTTGGAGTTCAGACTGGGGATCAGACTCTACTAACTGCTGGGGCTTTATTAAGAGCTCTCCAAATCTGTTATTTCATAAGGAATAAAATTACATAAGATACTGTGGGTAAAGTGCTTCAAGTGGCATCTGGCCGTAGTTTGATCTCAGCCCTTTTTGTTTTGTTTTCATTTTTATTTTTTTTTAAAGATTTTATTTATTTACTTGAGAGAGCATGGGGGGGAGGGTCAGAGGGAGAAGCAGACCCCTCGCTGGGCATGGAGCCTGATGCAGGACTCGATCCCAGGACCCCAAGATCATGACCTGAGCCAAAGGCAGACGCTTAACTGACTGAGCCACCCAGGCGCCCCTGGTCTCAATCCTTTTTATTACCTAACAACAGCGGTGACAACGCTCTGGTTCCTGCCCCCTCTCTGGGTGTTCTCTCGTAGTCCCACCTAGTCCCACACCCTTTCAGCCACGGTTTGGTTGCTAGGCTGCTGGTTAGGGCCCTGTCCGGTGCCTCTGGGAGATTGGGTTTCCTGGGGTAACACGGGCACTTGCAAAGCAACCTTGGGCATCCCCAGTTGGCACAGACAAGATGCTGGAGGGGTCCGCAGCTGCCCCCGCTGGTGAGAGCCCTGCCCCACCCCTCCCCTCAGTAGGAGGTTCAGGGGTATACTCACACCCTTCAGACGGAAGGACACAGCCACACACCGGCCTCAGACAGGATGTCAGGAAGGGAGGGCAGCCTCTCAACAGTAGGGGGCTGTGGGGAGCACAAACAAAGGGGAGAGGAGAGCTTGGGACTCCAGTTCACCCTGTTTGTGCTCCTGGACATCAGGACCATAGCCAGGTGCTGAGTGTGGCAAGGGGCGCCTTTCCCTTGGGCCACGATGCCTAGAGCCCTGCCCCTGAGCGTAGCCTCTGCCAGCAGATGGATGGAGCTGACCGGGTTATCGAGCAGCCTTCTCGGCGGCCGGCCTGTCCCACACCTCCAGGACAGATGGGCAAACAGTAGCTGTGTGTGTGAGCAGCCTGGTCTGGGACCCTGCCTTTTTCCTCCCCACACCACCATCAGATCTGCTGCTTAGAGAAGGGTCCAGACAGGCCTGCGCCAGAAGGTTTATTTTGTCTCTGCCTCCCCTGGTCTCTTTACTGAGCGCCTGAGATGCGAGGGGGCAGGGTCTAGGCGTGTCTCAGTGGTGGGGTCTGCACAGAGGATGGGAAGGGCAGCCAGGTGTGGATTTATCAAGTAGACAGCTCTCCTGTCTTCCAGGATGGGCATCAGGGGGTGGGGAGAGCAGTCTTAGACCCTGGCATGATTTGTGGCTGGTGGCAGTGTTGGGTGACTGGAGCGGCAAGAAGGGGAGGGAATTAGCAGGTCAGGCTCCCACAGGGAACGCACAGACTAGTTCCACACACGAGGCACAGACCTGCGTGGGAAATTGGTAAGAATCAGGTCCCTCCCACACACACACACAGATCAGCCATTGGTCAGCAAGCCTCACGTGGGCCAGCTCTAAACCCAGAGTACCCACACTCAAGGGAGCAGAGGGCAGAGCGGGGAAGGCTGCTCAGAGTTTTGTCCTGTCAAGGATGGAGGGTGTGACAGGAACTGAGACTGAGTCCAGGGGATGGAGAAGGTGTTTCTTTTTCCAAAGCCCCCTCTCAGGGGCCATGCTTTGGCCAGGTGGCATGCCCGGTGCAGGAAGCCAGAACCCTCGGAGCTTCTTACATGTCTCCAGTGACTTTGCGTCAGACTCTTCTTGGCATCCCCGTTGTGCATGGCCTGGGCCCTGGGACCCTGAAGCCCAAGGTCAGACCTGGTCCCATCCACCTGTCCCTTCCCTGCCTCTGCACCCACTTGGTGTCCAGGGGTCAGGCCTTTCCCCTGTTCAGGTTAACATGGCTGGAGGGGAGCCCAGCTCCCAAGAGAGCAGGAGCGATCCCACCGACAGGACTGCCTCCTCTGAGCTGAGGGCCACCCTCATACCTGGCGGCTGCCTGAGCCTTCACCCCTTCTCCCATGTGATCCTCTTATCTACCCTGCCTGGGAGGCAGATAAACCAAAAGAAGAAAAAAAATCTCTACTAATCCCATAACCCTGCCGGTGTGGTGTCTGCTTATGTAAATAGTTTTAATAGCGTCTGCCTGACTTTAGGGTACATAGTACATATGCCTCTGCCACTGTCTCCTGCCTTTTTAATGACTGTGTGCCTTCGATTGTGACCCTGAGCATACTTCACCTGCTCCCTGTGTGGGCCACTTAGGTTGCTTCTGACTTTCCCTGATAGCTTCATGACCAGCACAACAAGACTGGGGAGAACATTCGAGGAGCTAGGTGGGTGCCCTTGTCCATGGTGGTTTAAGGGACCATTTTAGCATAAGATGTGCTGGAGCACTGAGGGAGGAGGGGGAGAGTGGCCAGGACAGGTTCAGAAAGAAAACGCTTTTTAGAAGATGATTTTTAATGGATTGCCTGAGGGGCAGGAAAGTTATTTCAGGTGAGAGCACAGAGACCATAGCAGAAGGGGCCTGGGGTCGGGGAGCTGAGCAGATGGGCCGACCCTGGGGCGGGGGGGCGGGGGCAGCGGCGGGGTGGAGGGCAGACCGAGGTAGGCCCTGCCCAGGACTGTCAGTGGACCCCCAGTGAACTGGGATTGAAGCCGCCAACCAGGCCCCCCCTTTCTGACCCACTCCATCTCTCCTGTTGCCTGCACTCGGCCCCGTGCTTGTCGTCATCCTCCTGGAAGATTCAGTCTTGTTCCGTTTCCCCTGACACGCCCTGCCCCCCGAATCTTACGCGGCTGACCACTTCCTATCATTCAGGTCAGGGTGGAGACTTGTCTTACCTCTCTTCATTCATTCAGTGGGGCTACCTCAGTGAAAAAGAGGGCAAAACTCCTCAGTAAGATGAGAAGGCTCGTCCCCGGGACGCTTGCACGGGTAATAAACGAGATTAGCAAGGCGGCAACTGTTAGGCACTGTGACTAGCGCTAAGGAGCAAAACAAAGCCAGGAGCAGGAAGGAGAAGGTCTGGAAAGGAACATTTGAGTAGAGGTGAGAGAGAGAGCGGGTGGGTATCTGGAAGAAAAGCATCCCGTGAAAGGAACAGCAAACCCATAGACCCAGAGCCGGGAATGCTCAGAGTCCTTCCAGCCACAGCCTGTCACTCTGTCTTGGCCCCTTTCCTTGCTGGCCATTCTATCTGAAACTATCCTACTGACTGATTTGTGTACTTGTGACTCATCACACAGTCCCCTGCATAGACATCAGCTTGGTGAAATAAAGCGTCCTGTCTTTCTCCACTGTTGTGTCCCCAGTGCTAGGACAGTGCGTGCTCTGTGCTAGGCACCTGGCGTGGCTCCCCTTCCTGCCAGTGGACAGGTGCATCCCCGCTTACGGACGAGCTCGCTGGGCCTCGAGCAGCTACCATGGGAGGCCACCCAGGCTTGGAGGAGCTGAGCTGTGGTAGTTGAGCCCTGGCTGTTGGTCCCAAGCCCTGGCTCTTTCCCTTACAACCCCCACGCCCCATTTCCCACCCCCAGGAGTGGGCTGAGGAGGTAGGATCTGTTCCATACCAGGGAGCTCCAGGTCTGGGTTTCTGGAGCTTCTCTCTGGAGAACACACTTAGCTGGGGTCCATGGAGCTGAGGGTTTGCTTGGAGGTGAGTCTAGCCAGTCCCAGACCTGTTCCCCTTCAAGAACGGGTGGCCCTTTAGACGCCTTGACCTGCGCAGTTATTTCTGTGTTGGGAGCAACAGTGAGAGGTTGGTGGGAGTGAGGAAGAGATGCCGTGGCTACCTGTGTTGGTCCTGGCTCCACCACCCCATGCCCATGAGATGCCAGGCCCCTGTGGAGTAGGTGGCCCCTTAGCAGCCCCACACCGGTAGTGACCAGGCCCCAGGCCCCAAACTGCTTGGTTGGCTCTGAGCTGAAGGCCCGCGTGTGCCCGTGCCTTTCACTTTCAGGGCTGTAATTAGGCCCCCTCTGTCCTATCCTCGCCACCCTCCCTGCCTTCCAGAGTCCTTAGATTTGGAGTTCATCAGAGCTGGGGGCAAATCCAAGTTCTGCTGGTTTCTCCTCGGTGACCTTGGACGAGTTACCCAGCCTCTGTGGTCTTCATTTCCTTGTCTGCCAAGTGGAGATCTTCCACAAACTTTCAGGGAGGCTGGTGGAGGGCGAACAAACATCCGGGACAGGGTTTAGGTGTACCTTGTACAGAAGTGTGAAGGAAGGAGGGGTCAGACGTGTCCCCACATGCCACTGTGCCCACTCCTGAGTAGTGGGATTTAGGGAGGATTGGAGGATTTTCTCCTCGGGATTGTTTTCTTTTCTTTTACAGTGAGCAGGGATTACTCGAGAAAAATGTTTAAAAAGTAGTAAAAATAACGCATACGGGTCTGGTACAGTGCCTGGTACGCAGCAGATGCTCTGAGGGGCATTTGGGTGCATGGAGTGCCTCCCATCTCCCACCACACTCCACCTCCCGGCTGCCTCCCTCCCACCCGCATCTCCTGCTCCTGGGGCTGTGCCGGGTCACCCTCGAGCCTGTATGGGTTCTTCAGGGCAGAGCTCAGATCCCCCTCTCCTTGGAGTCTGCAGGCCCCTCTCCTCCGAGGCACCACTCCCAGCTTCCTCCGGCTTCTGACCCAGTGACCTCAGCCCAGGAAGGGAGAGTGGACGCCCCCGAAGCCCGGAGCGGAGCTGCCGATTTATGAGCTTGGGCCTGTGCTGCCCTCCCCCACAGCTGGAATGCGAGGCCGTGGCTCAGCTGTTTGTCCGGGAGCCCCAGGTCACTGCTGCAGGCCCAGGGGTGTTTTCACTCCCAGTCCCCAGAGCCTCCAAGACTTCCCTGTGTTTCATCCCTGACCCACTTCGGGACCCCGGGTCAGCTGGGTACCTGGGAGTTTCCTGACTACCTGCCGTTCAGGAGGGAAGTGGGGCTCCCCGTTCTGCTCTGGCTCCCCCAGAACGGAAAGGCACAAATCTCTCGCATCCGCCCCACCCCCTCCTGCAAGTGGGGGTCTTTACAGTGCCCCCAGAAGGTGATGTCACCCTGTGGGGTTGGTATCCACCTGTTCCCAGCTGGGGTGGTGTTTGGATTGCCCCCGATGTGTGTCTCTGCCAAGTGGGGTGACCCCAGCATGGCCAGCCCATGGTTGTTCACCAGAGACCACCACCATGGTGCCCCTCTGCCATCCACATGCCTTAGAGGGAACCCCCAGTCTTGGACCATACGGGGTCCTTTCATACGCAAAGTCCTAGCCCGGTGGTTAATTTTTGTCACCTCACAAGAAGCCAGAAACTAAAGGGCATCTTCCAGGTCTCAGATACCTTCCTCTCCCCTAGGACATCCACCGTGTCCTGGCCAGGTGCTCCCCCAAACCCTCACCCCAGCCTGATGCCTGCCTGGCAGGGCACTGCGTCCTAGCCCCGCATAAGCTCCTCCAGGGCCCGGACAGGTCTGTTAAATCTCTTTGTTGGGTGTGTCCAGGCCTGAGCCCCTGTGTTCCTGAGGACAGGCCTTGGTGTCCTGTGGTCAGTGGGAGGCCTTGCTGCTGCAAGCCGGAAACTGAAGTGAAGATGATCCTTCTCCCTTCCCCCAAGGATGATCCAGAAATAGTTCCCCCTGGATTGGGAGAGCATTCTGCATTCAGATGGTTTGGGCGGATGGGTTTTGGGTCTTGAGCTGGTTTCTTTATTGGGAGCAGATTTCTTCTCCTGATAAGGCTCCACTGAGGCCCATGGGAAAGGGAGTCTCCGTCCAGCACACTCATCAGAGCCCAGGGGAGCTGGGACCAGGATAGCCAGAGATGGGGGCGGGAGGCCAGCCAGAAAGCCCGGGGCTAGAGCTGCAGCTCCAGAAGGCCTAGCAGCCTTGTCGGGTGGACCCAGTTCCACTGTGGGTCCCGGGCATGGGGTAGCATGGGCCACAGCGCCCTCCGACCGTGCGCCCTGCTGCTCACCTGCTCAGGCTCCCGACGGTTGTGGTGGGAGAGCCTTCCCCACAGACAGCAGGAAGAGCGTGCCTGGGGGTGCTGACCCCAGAGACCTCTGCCAGGTGGACAACCTCTGTATCCCTACCTCCCAGCTGGGCTCTGGAGAGACAGGCCTGCGAAGTTTCCCTTTCTGTTTAGCTGGGGTTTTATGGTTTTCAGAAAACAGGTTAACAATTAAGCTCATTAACCTCAGGGCCTCCGTTCCTATAAAGCCGGGCTTTATAAGGCCCCAGTGGCCCGGGAGAAGCGTTGGAGCGGCAACCAGCCCCGGACCTCCAGATACAGATGTCCCTGAGGTTCCTCGGCTGTCCTTCGCAGGTGGAGCGAGGGCGCACAGGAGGGTGGATGGCGAAGCCACCGAGGGCCAGGGCCGGCCGCTGCTGGGCTTGGGGAGAGCGGCAGGGCTGGGCTAAGCCCTCGGCACCTGGGAGCCAGCGTGGGTGCTGGGGCCAGGGCTGCATGGCTACCTCTCGCTGTTGGTCAACGGCTGCTCATCTCTCTCTAGGGGGTTGCACACTGAGCACGATGAGGCGGTTCCTGAGGTCAGGACACGACCCTGCACGGGAGAGACTCAAGCGGGACCTTTTCCAGTTTAACAAGGTGAGGGGAAGCCCCGTGTTGTCCGCCCTCCATGGGCTGGGGCACTCAGGTGGCCTTCACCTGGACGGAGGGACTTCCTGGGTGCTGCCGGCAGTGCCTCACGGGCATCTGACTTTGGAAATGGGGTCTGGTTGGTGGGCTTTCCTGGGAAAGGGCAGTGGGATCCCCAGCCTTCGAGACTCCCTGTCCTGAGTCTCACTGGCTGTGTGACCTCAGCAGATCACTCTGCCTCTTCCAGCCTCAGTTTCCCCACCTGTAGAGTAAGGCTAAAACAGCCTACCTCCTCACAGGGCTGTGGAGGAGGCTCAGGGACAGGAAAGATGAAAGGATGCGGAACCCTGCCAGGTGTAGCAATGTTCCCGTGATGCCCGGTCCCTGGGACAGTGGCCACAGCCCATGGCTGTCCTCTTTCTCCTCACATGGCCTCCACAGGAAAACGCAGCTCTCTTTTAGGCGGAACCCAGTGATTGCTGTGGCACCCTTGAGGCAGGCGCTAGGAGGGGGTGCGTGGGGAGAGGCACCCGAGACAGTGTGCCAGGGCTGGCATTTGGCTACCCCAACCCCAGACCTGCTCCTAAGGCCCCCGAAGCCGGAGCAGCCTTCACCCGAGACCACAGGGCGGTCCCGGAAGCTCCCCACGGTGGCCGGTCCCTGAGAAGGCCAGAGCTGGCCTGTGAACAGGAGCAGCACAACGCGCCGTAATTAGCTCTGCAGCCACCTAGCAATCTGCTGCCGTTTCGGGGTAATTAGCCTCTCTTACGTCTGCTTTGATCTCAGCCTGTGGCCTGCATGCCCGAGCTTCCCTCTGCCCTGGGAGGTGGACTGCAGGAAGCGGAACACCCGGATGCTCTGCCCCTCGGGGGCCCAGGGACCCCTGCAGGAAGTGCTGATGGACAGGGCTCCCACTGCCACTTGGCCATGTAGAAGCTGGCTGCCCCTGTGCCTGTCTCCCACAGCATAGGCTTGTTACCCTTGTAACATGGGGTTCGATAATTTGTGGCCCAGGAGCACTAGCTGCTGTTCTCAGGGGCTGCCTCCCAGGGAGAGAGAGAGCTCCCAGGGGCTTGTTGGAGGTGGGTGGAGGTGCCCTGCCTCTTTCCTCTGATTTTCTTGACCTGTGGCAGGTGTGGTGATGGAGCTTTGCTGAGGCCACTCGCCTGTGGGACAAGGGTTTCCCTGAATGAACACCTCCTCCCGCTGGCAGAAGGAATCTGCGGGCAGGAATTTTGGACCTCAGGAAATGGGGTGCGGGTGTTGGGAATGGGAGATCTCGGGGCCCCTGGGTGCCTGCCACCCTTGGTTCCCAGGGAGTAACCCATGGGTGCCGGTCTCAGAACCTCAGCACCCACCTGGGGGCTGGGGTGACCCCCATCTGCCTCCATAGCTCCTGATGGCACTGAGAGATCTCACACCCCAAAAAGGTGGCCAATTCTAGTAGAAACCGGATAGACAGGCTTAGCAGAGGGAGGAACCCCTGCCCCAAGTTCCAGCTGTGCAGCGGGGTGGGGCTGGGGTGGGGCTGGGCCAGAGGAATCACCCCTCCACGCCCCCTCCATGACCCACAGCTGGTGGCCCCAAAACTTGGCTGCCCCACCCCCAGGCCTGGCTGGAGAGAGGGGGAGGGGAGGCTCCTGGGATTCCTTCCTCCTTCCATTCATTTGCCAGAAACCTGCATTGAGCACCTACTGAAAGACAACCCAGGGCTGGGGCTGTGGGATCTCTTGATAAGATCTTTGCCCTCCAGGACTTTTATAGTCTTGAAGGAGGGAGGGGGCCGATGGTCTGAAATGCCACTTTCTGGGAGTAGAAAGGAGGAAGGGGAGGGGGGGAAGAGAGGGGGGCTGGTTTGGTCCCATCTGGACTCAGAGTGAATGTGGAGCCTGAAGGGTTGGGATTGGGGAATGAGGCCACATTCTGGAATATTTAGAAACCTGGGTGGTCCTACCCATGCCAGCCCCTCCCACGCCCCAGACTTCCCTGGGGTCAGCTCGAGGGGACCTGGAACCTGGGAGTCTGGGGCCTGACCCACCATAGCTGTGGGGGGTTTTCAGCAAGAGAGAAAGGGATCCCAGTTACAGTTTGGGAAAGACCTTTTTAAAATTTTTTTAAGGGGTGCATTGCAGTGATTGGATGAGGCCCAGGCAGCGGGGTGGGGTGCAGGGCATGAGTAGAACAGGGTTTCTCACCCTTCTCACTGTTGGCGTTTGGGGCTGGCCTTATGGTGAGGGTGTTTAACAGCATCCCTGGCCCAGCCCCTCCAAGATGTACAACCGGAAATGTCCCCAGACGCCGCCCAGTGGCCCCTGGCCGAGGACCACTGGCTCAGAGAACTATTTAGGGCATGAGGGCTGGTGCTAGATGGGGATGGAGGAGTGAGGGGGGCAGGGAAGGGAGGTGGGTGTCCAGCACGACTGGGGGGGCTCCATCCTGGACACTAATGGTGCCAAGCCCTGGGAGGGGGAAGCCCAGGAGAGGTGAGGAGCAGGTGAAAGGGAAAGCGATGCGTTTGATTCAGACAGAAGAGCAGCAACGATGATCTCCATTGATGGAGAGGCCGTTCAGCCCAGGGGTTGGTTAGTGGTGCCAACCCCAGAATTGACTGCTGGGATTCACCAGCTGGGTGACCTCGGTCGGGCAAGTCACGCATCTCCACAAGATGATAGAAGCTGGGGTGCCTGGGTGGCTCAGTCGGTGAAGCATCTGCTTTTGGCTCAAGTCATGATCCCAGGTTCCTGGGATCAAGTCCTGCATCGGCCTCTTTGCTCGGCGGGGAGCCTGCTTCTCCCTCTGCCTGCTGCTCCCCCTGCTTGTGCGCTCTCGCTCTCTCTCTCTGACAAATAAATAAATAAATAAAATCTTTAAAAAAAGAAAAAAAAAGATGCTATAGAAGCGACCCCAGAGAGTTGGCGTGAGGATTATGTGAGTTAAGGTCTAAGCTGAAAGGCAGTGTGGGGCTGGTGGCCTCAGAGCACAGCTGTGTTTGAGTTCGGGGTGGCTTGGAACCCTGGGGTCTTCACAGACAGTGGGAGATATGGAGCTGGAGCCACAGGTGGCCTGTCCGAGCAGGTGTCATTCACACGTAGCTGAAGGTCAGCCCTCTGATGGGTACCCACAGCCGGTGAAGCGAGTAGTGTCCACACCGGACCACCGGTCCCTGGGAAGGAGCGGCGTCTGTAGACAGATTGATTCTCTGAACCCTCCGCCAGACAGCAAAGGGGCCAGGTAGTGCTGTGGTCAGGGGTAGGGGCGCTGGGGCCAGATGCCCACTGTGCGCGTTCTCACTGAGTGACTGCAGTCACGTTACCAAACCTCTCCGCTCCTCAGTTTCCTGATCTGTGACGCGGGTATCCTCATAGTTGCCACGTTCAGCTTGGTATGCTAAGCAGTTAAATTGCTTTGACTGGCACCAGGCACGCAGTTGGCGCCTCACAGCCAGGTGGCGTTCCCATTCTGCAGGTGAGAAAACTGAGGCCTCCAGGGCTTGCACACCCTGAGCATATGGCGGATGGTGGTGCCGGCCGGAGCAGGGGCTCCCAGCCCCATCTCCCACCAGCTGTGCTCTGAGGGTGGTGACCTTATCTCCCGAGCCTCAGTTTCTCTGCCTGTGAAGTAGTCCTCCCACCAGCTGTGCTCTGAGGGTGGTGACCTTATCTCCCGAGCCTCAGTTTCTCTGCCTGTGAAGTAGTCTTTTTTTTTTTTTTTTTAAAGGTTTTTTTGGTTTTTTTTTTTTTTTTTTTAAGATTTTTTATTTTTATTTATTTGGCAGAGATAGAGACAGACAGCGTCGATCCCATAACGCCGGGATCACGCCCTGAGCCGAAGGCAGACGCTTAACCGCTGTGCCACCCAGGCGCCCCGTGAAGTAGTCTTCTGAGCCATTGAGGGTCAGATGAGGGTCAGATGAGGGGACTGTGGAACCCACTGGACAGCTCAGTGGAGAGGAAGTGATTTCAAGGGGGCAGAAACTGATGCCACAGTAAAACTCCTTCCCTGGAAATCCCTTGCGGCCGCTCCCTCCCCTGGTGAAACCAGCCAGTTGATAAAGGCTCTGGGCCCTTCCTGCCCAGCCGCCCATGCTCCCCCCACCCCCAGGCCCCGAACAAACAGTGTGTTCCTGACTGGCCACCCCTGTCCAGGACCAGGTTGTTTTGTCTTGGCTTTTTTGTGACGGGTCCCCTGGTGTCAGGTGACAGCCACACAGGGAGGGCCAGGTTGCTGCCACCACCAGGAATCTGAGCTGACCACACCCAGTATAGGGCAGTGCCACCCAGCCCAGCAGCTGGGCGTGCCCCCTCCGGCCCCAGGCAGCCCTCCTTCCAGCCCCCCAACGAGGGCTAAGGACTTGTCAGCCCTGGATCTTGGCCGGCGTCCTCCCCTCACTTAGGGCAAGATGAAGGGCCCTCACTGTCTCTGACCAACACCCTTTGCTCTCTCCCTTCCAAGAACCTGAAATGGGGTCCTGGAGCCAGCATGAGACAGACAGGGCTTTCTTTCCCGCACCAGGCTAATGTTGCAGTTTGGCGGCTCCTGCAAATCTCTCCTTTCCCAGTTCCTGTCAAAAGAGTTCATTGTTCTTTCCTCCCTTGGCAGAGGTCACCTGAGCCAGGTAGCCGGGGTGGGGGCAGGGCCAGGTAGGCTGGATACTGAGCTCAGGAGGTAGGGGAGGCCGCCCCAGTGGTGGTCAGGCATCGGGCCATCTCCTAGCTTGACTCTGAGCCAGAGCTCTGCTGTCCTAGGCTGAGCCCCCACCTCACCGCGTCCCGGATGGAGGGATGATTTGAGGCTGCTATGTGCCTTGGAAGTCCCACAACAGGGCGCCCCTGGGGCTGAGCCCATTTCTTGTGCCCTATGTGGGGGGCTGAGTCTTGAAAGGCTGTTAGAATTTGGGGGAATGGAAGACCAAGGAACGGGGAGGACATCTGAGCTTGGGAGGACAGCTGGGGCGCAGGCCAGAGGTGCCTTGCAGAACCTTGCCACTTCCCCAGGCTGCTCCAGGTTTCTAGCTCCTCCCTAGTTGACCTTTGTCCTCTTCCCAAATCCAAATCCCTTCCTTCCCTATTCCCAACAGGACCCCGGGGCCTCTCATAACTGGCCTGGGGCCCCACACCTCTCCCCTCAGCCTGCAGGCAGGTTTGCAGCCTCCTATTGGATCATAATTGCCTCATTTGGGGATTTGTGGGCCTTATTTGCATGTCCACTTCTCCTCCCCACCCCTCCCCAGACCTGGGGAATCCCCTGTCACCACCACACGAATTCCATTTGAACCCACTCTCTTGGCCCCTGGCCAGGTAAGGGCACCATGATGTTTCCTTCCCTCATTTTGTTCTTGAGGGAGCCATGGTCCCCTGGCGAAGATGCCTGGAGAATACAAGGGAATGATGGAGAACTTTAGAAGTCAGGCAGGCTATGTGGGACAAGGCCTGTGTGCTCGTGGGGCGGGGTGGGGGGGGTGAGCTGAGCCTTCCAGCCACCGTCAGGTGGTCGGTCTAGTGGTTCGCGTTTAAGCTGCGGGCGGCCCCACTCAGTGTGGTCACTGGTATCATCCCATTGAGCAGATGTGAAATGAGGCTCAGAGAGGCAGAGGAATTCACCCAAGTCCCAAGGCATTTTAAGTGGCAGAGGGGGGATTCAAAGCCTAGTGGGCCTGGCTCAGTCCACATTCTTTCTAAACCAGCCGATGGAAAAGAAAGTAGAGATGAAAGTCAAGGGTGGTAGCAGTGTCCCCAGGACCCTGAAGGAAATAAGGAGTAAGTACAAGAGATTGAAGGACGGGCCCAACCTTTGTCTCCCTTCAGAGCAGGGAAAAGAGGCCAACCTGTAATAGGAGTGACTTGGGTGGGATGTTAGGAGAACTCCCTGCTGGGGAGTGGGTGGATAGCGGCCGGCCTGAGAGCCCGACAGAAAGAGAAAGCTGCATGCTGTTTACCCTTGGCTTGACTTTCTCGCCAGCATCCGGAGGCAGAGTTGTCTCGGGCAGCACCTCAGTCCAGTAGGGCTACAACACGAGCTACATGTGTAACTTAAAATATTCTAGCAGCTGCATTTCGGTTTTTTTAATGAGTGAAATTAACTTTGATAATATATTTTGTTTAACCCAGTATATCCAAAATATTACTGTTTCAACATGTAGTCAGTAGAAATTAATGAGGGTTTTTCTAGGTGGTTTTATTTTTTTTTTTTTAAGATCTTATTTATTCATTAGAGAGAGAGAGCCCACTTACAAGCAGGGCGAGAGGCAGAGGGAGACACAGAAGCAGACTCCCTGCTGAGCCGGGAGCCCACCGTGGGGCTCATCCCAGGACCTGGAGATCATGACCCAAGCCGAGGTCAGATGCTTAACCATCTGAGCCACCCAGGTGCCCCCCCCCTTTTTTTAAATACAGAACCTTGGAAGTGCCGAGTGTGTTTTACTCTTACAGCAGATTTCAGTTCAGACACAAAATCTTCTTTGGAGCTATGTCATCTGTAGTTAGAGTTGGAAGGTTTATAGCTGAAAAGGGAGATTCACAGCATGGTCTGCCTGACTCCGGCTGTTGCACAGGGCAGCCCAGGGCATGGGTCTCCTCCTGGGCACAGGGCTCCTTCCTGTAGGACATTTTCCCTGGACTCCAAATTCCAGAGGCTTTGGCCCCGCGCTGCTGCTGACTGGGATGAGAGAAAAACGCCACCATCGCAGGAACCTTTTCTCGGGCCCTGGCTGCCGACTTGCTGAGGCCCCAGCAGCCCAAAGCTGGCTGAGGCCTACCCGGGGGCCCTGGGGGAGCTGGTCCCCCACACACCATCACGTGCCCTGCCCTCCTTTTCCTGGGAAATGTTTACATTCCAGACACTGTGCTATCTCCCCAAGGCTTTTCCAGGCACTGCATTTTTCACATAGCTGAACAGGGACCTGGGCTGGCCAGGGGGGCTCCTGCTGGGTCACTTCTGCTCTCTAGTCTGTCCCTTCCAGGTACAGCCATTTGTAGGGCAGGCTAGTTTCTGGCAAAGAGCCAGATTGGGGGGGCGGGGGCTTACACCTCTGTGTCTCCAGAATAGCACTCTTTGGAGCTCTCCTCCCTGGCTGACCCCACCTCAGGGCCTCCTTGCATGAGCGGCGGGACTGGACAGAACAAGCCAGCAGCCAGCGGTCGGGTTTGCTAAACTGTCGTGCCCACTGTCACCAGGACTTCTCTCTCTCTGCTCCTTTGGGCGTGATGGGACAGCCCGGGGAAGCCCAAAGGAGAGCCCTGGGCCTAAGGAGAACCGCCTCATCGGTACAGCCTTCTTCCTGCAGGGCAGAGCCTCCATTGCTTTAAAAAAAAAAATGTAAAGCATCTGGCTGGCGTCCTTTGCCCTGCTCTGATCCAGCTCTACAGGTTCTGTACCCCCTGGGGTGGCAGGTGGGGGGCGGGGAGTGCTGAGTAAGAAACAACCGAAAGGTTCCTGAAGATGGTCTGTCAATCCAAGTCTGTAGTATGTGCATCCGTACCTTTTAAGCCCGTAGTTCCACCGCTGGGAGAGCTACCTGAGGAAACACCGAGTCGTAGGCGGAGATCGGAGTCCAAGGAAGGTCATCAGTGCAACTGGCAATTGTAAACCCTCTAGAAACAGAAAACGTTCACCAACAAAAGCCTGGCGAGTTCAGGCGCCTTGACACAGGGAACATTCCTTAGCTGTTTATTTTTTTTTTAAGATTTATTTGTTTATTTGAGAGGGAGAGCATGCGTGTGCAGGGGGTGTGGGTGGGACAGAGGGAGAGGGAGGGAGAGAGAATCCCAAGCAGACTCCCCACCGAGTGCAGAGGCCAACGCAGGGCTCGATCTCAGGATCCTGAGATCAAGGCCTGAGCCAAAATTAAGGGTTGGAATCTTAATAGACTGAGCCCCCCAGGCGCCCCTCCTTAGCCATTTAAAAGTCACTTCAGTGCTTTGGACAACTTGGTCTGGCTGCAGGTGGGCAAACAGGCTACGTAGCTCTGCGTGTGTGCACATAGCCGTGGGGCACGACCCCAGTCAGCTCTCTGTTAACTGTAGACACACAAATGTACGGTCACAATACAAGAAAGACTCACAGACACCAAGACGCTAGCCAGGGTCACTTCTGGTTGTGGGAGTACAGGTGATTTTTGTTTTGTTTTTCAAACTCCTTCCTATGTTTCAAGTTGTCTGCAATGTGTATTACTTCTATAGTAAGAAATGAGCAAAAGCGTGTGTCTGCAACAAAACTCTAGAAGCTTCTAGAGGTACAGGTAACAGGTACAGATGTTCAGGGCTGGAGGAGCCTCGGCCGGCCCAGAGCCAGGAAGGGCTGCTGTGGGTTCCGTCCCCCCGCAGGGACTGGCCCAGAGCTGCAGTACAGCCAGGCTTCCTGAGCCATCCAGTCTTCCACTGTGCCAACCCCCCCAAAGCTTCCCTTGCCCCCGTACCCCCACAGGAGGTCTGGGTCGGTCACCCATAGTGTGGGTGGTAGAGGAACCAAGTCAGAGTTCTTGGAGACCATCAAGTGGCCAATGTGGTGTCAGGGGAGAATGTGCTCCCACGGATGGCCACGGGGCCAAGGACTGGGTCAGAAGTGGGTCTGGGATTGGCTCTGCACTCAGGTGTCTGGGTAGGAACCTGAAAGTGACTGACTTGCTCCTTACTGCTGGGGGTGACTGTGTGCTGCAGCTCCTCTGTCCGGCACCGGCTCCCCAGCCATGGGGGGCAGAGGGGACATGTCTGCAGGTCCACGCCGACATGTTTCTCATTGCAGACGGTGGAGCATGGCTTCCCACACCAGCCCAGCGCCCTTGGCTACAGCCTGTCTCTGCACATCCTGGCCATTGGCACCCGCTCCGGAGCCGTCAAGCTGTATCCTTTCCATTCCCCCAGCTCCCACCTGGGGGACGCTGGCCTTGATGGGATTCAAATTAAAGCAAGTTGTAGACGACCCCTCCTGTTCCTGGGATAGTCCACATACACTCTTGGGAGTCAGCCCTGGATGCAGGAAGTGGAGGCAGGTTGGGGTTTTTTTTGTTTTTTTTTCCCCCCACTTTCTCCCGGTTAGTAGACTGGTCCCAGGGTGCTGTCCAAACCAGGGTGGCGTTGGGTGAAAGGAGCAGTGCTAAAGCTTCCAGATTTTGCCCCACCGTGCACGCCCTCTGCATATGCACAGGCACACGAGAGAGAATGGACTCCTGGTTGGCACGGACAGCCCTTCCCTGGCCTGAGGCTGGACATGGTCCAGTAGGGTCCTCCTCTATCCAAAGCACTGGTTCTGGGTATTTCAGAGGCAAGCCGGTGGGTTCCCGGATGGAGATCACGGCTTGGGTCCTCTGGCTGGCCTGGACTACAAGTCTGGGAGCTCCCCCAGCCCCAAATCCCACCCGAGTCCTTAGAGTGAGCCAGAGTGGCGCCTGGGGGCATTGGGAGATGGGGGGACAACCCGTAGAGAGCCCGGCTAGACCCTCCTCAGGGGAAGCCGTGCCTCCCTCCTGTCCCTCTGTGCAGCGCGAGCAGGGGAGGCGGGGGGCGGGGTGCCTCCAGTGGGCTGGCCTAGGCTGGAGGTGGTGTAGAGGGGCCCTCTCTCAGCTGGTTAATCATTGCCGGGGCACAGCCATATCCTGGTTACCAATCCCTGGTGTGGAGACTCAAGGCCATAGCTGCTGGGAGGGGTGGGGTGGGCGGGGAGGGCCCTGTCTCTTCTCAGGTGCCACCTTGTGGTAGCTGATGGGTCTGTTGCAGCTCAGGTGGCCGGGACGGGGAGGGTGTAGTAGCAAGCAGTCCAGCGGTTGCCAGGGTAAGGCGACACTCTCATGCTGGCTGGAAAAGCTCTCCCTGGTTGGAGCTGGCTCCCCCTTGGGGTCCTATCACCACGGGCCACGTGCCCTCAGGCCAGGGCCACTGCTGCCTCCTCCCACCCCCAGGCCCCATCTGGGAGGAGGGTGAGCCCATCTCTGTGGCTGAGGTATTTATATTCCTTGCCACATGGGCCCAGAGGTCCTGGCCCTTGAGCAGGAGGGGGGGTGTCCTGCCTTCCGGAGCTTTTCCTGAGCCTGGCGCGTAGCTATGGTGCCCCGGGGGTGGAGTTCATGGGGCTGCACCGGGAGAACAATGCTGTGGTACAGATCCACTTCCTACCTGGCCAGGTAAGGGGCCTGCCACACCCCCTTAGTCTCACGAGGCAGCCGTTTGGTGGCCCTGGGTTTGGGTCTGAGAGGAGGGCCGGGGACCACCTCCCTTTCCCCAGCTTCGGGTTCATGGGTCACCCTAAGAGTAGCCAGGGGTCTTTTGGTTCTGGGGCTCTGAATCAGCCAGCGCGGGGTGGGCCATCCCGGGGTGAGAGGCCACGGTGAGCAGTGGCTGAGACAGCACATTCCTGTCCCCGTGCCGTTCCTGCCCTAGTGCCAGCTGGTCACCCTGCTAGATGACAACAGCCTGCACCTGTGGAGCCTGAAGGTCAAAGGCGGCGTGTCAGAGCTGCAGGAAGATGAGAGTTTCACGCTGCGTGGTCCCCCCGGGTAAGGACTCGGTGCCGGTCCTCTCCCAGCCAGCCTGACCTGCACACCCAGCTCCAGGGCGGAATCACCCTTTGGAGGTCCTGTGGCGCCCTTGGCGGGGCTGGCAGTTGTCTGAGCCGACGCAGCCCCACCTGCAGGTGCTCTGGGGGAGCAGGTGCTGCGGCCTGCCTCCCTCCCCACACAGTGTCTGCGCTGGAGGCTTCTGCCTCCTAGCCCGGCCCAAGCCCTCCACCCTCTGTCTTCTGTCCTGGCAGAAAGTAATCAGTATATTTACACTGGCCCGAGACAACCATTGGACCCCATTAAAGGACCTCACAGGCCTGCTTTCCCTAGGCATGGCCTTTCCTGGGGGCGGTGAGAGCAGCCAGGAGCCCGGGGATCCTGGCCCTGGGACCCCCCCCCCCCCCGCCAGGGTCGCAGCTGGCTCACAGGCAGCTGTTCCCATCCTCAGGGCTGCCCCCAGTGCCACACAGATCACCGTGGTCCTGCCACATTCCTCCTGCGAGCTCCTCTACCTGGGCACCGAGAGCGGAAACGTGTTCGTGGTGCAGCTGCCGGCCTTCCACACACTGGAGGAGCGGACCATCAGCTCAGACACCGTGCTCCAGCGGTGAGCCTGCAGCCGCCTTGCCGTGAGGACGCCTTCCCTGGCAGCCGGCCACGGCCTGCTCCCTTCTGTCCCGTAACATCTCAGGGGCTTCTGCTTTCTCTCCTGGGAAGTCTATAGGGACGGGAGGACAGACTCTCAGCTCTCCAGCTGTCCCCTGAACGGAGACTCTCACCCCATAGTGTGTTAGCGTCACGGCACTCTCCAACGGGCCTTGGGGATAACTTGTCATTTCATTTAAAGTTGAGGAAAGGGAGGCTCAGATGCTTTGCACTGTCACCAGTTCTTAGTGCAGTGTTGTTCGCACTGCTACCACGAATTTCAAAGCCCCAGGGGCTCCGCGGTGGAGCAGGTGGGGCCCGAACTTACCGAGTCAGGTGGGGCAACTTCTGGGGATGTTTCTGCTTTGGAGTCTGTGCTGAGTTTTCATTTGTATTCAGGCCCCGTGGCCAAAATCCTGAACAGCCATGACCCTGCAGGCTTCTTCAGATCATGGTGGAGGCTTTGTCCCATGACGGTCATGTCTGCAACAGAGAGGGGATCAGATCGAGTCTGGGTGTGGAGAGAGGGTGCTGGGGCCCAGAGGAGGAGGAGGTGAAGGATTAGCTGCAGTGGAATGTTCCGCAGTTTCACGGGACAGAGAGGAGGCCAGGGTCCTTGGACGGGAGCTGCTTCTGGCTGGCTTGAGCCAGAGGGACCCTGTTCCTGAAAGGACCAGGCTTCCAGGGTACCCACGTCCCTCAGGGCCCACTGTCCAGGCTGGGGCAGGAGGCTTCCTGCTTGGGGCTGGGTCCCTCTGAGCACACACCTCTGTCTTTCCCACTCGGCAGGGCAGAGTCAGGGCAGCACGGCCATGGTCAGAGCAGGACTGTTTGCAGGTCAGCAGGCATGGCTGCTTCTCGGCCTGGGCTCCCAGTCTGTGGGCAGGGCAGCGGGAGACCCTGCTTCTCACAGGTGGCCACACCAGTGCCCCCCTCACTCTGCTGGTAGGAGTCTAGTTGGGGGCCTGAGTGCCCTGGGAACCCCCTCCTACCAATCTAAATCTGCATTCTAAATGAAAAGAGGTTTGGCTTGGTTGGGTGCCTAGAAATGCCCTGGGGTCCAGGCTGTTTGCGTGTCCTACCCTCCATCTGCTCTGTGGTGTTGGCTCTGGGGTCTGTGCCTGCCACCTCTTAGTCCTCTCTTGGCTGCAGCACCCCCGGACTTCACATCAGCATTCCAGGCCCAGAAAAGGAGGAGGGGGTCAAAGCTCAAGGCCAGGCCAACTCACATAGAGAGTTTTGTGTAGTGGGTTTTAAAAACTTTTTTATTATGGAACACCACCTCTGTGCAGAAGTGCACTAAGTACGAATGGACAGTCTAGTGGACTCTTGTAAAGTGAGCATCCCCCCCTGGGCAAAGAACTAGAACTTTGCTGGCCTCCCTGGAGCCCCCACGTGCCCCTCCCAGTCCCATCCGCCTCCCTCCCCGGAGGTAACCACCACATCAACTCTTCTGGAAGTCACTTCCTTGCCTTTCCTTGTAGCAGTGCCCCGTGGCTTCTGTTTATCACTGTCCTGTTCTGTGCACGGCTTCCCCCCTTGGCGGTGTGTCCCCGCCATCTTCCCACGCTGGCACATCCACGCGGTGTGCGCCTGTGCCGGGTGCTCAGCCCTGCCTGCCTGCGGCAGCGATAACATGGCCTTCCCCCATTCCTTCCACCAGGTTGCCCGAGGAGGCCCGCCACCGGCGGGTGTTTGAGATGGTGGAGGCTCTGCAGGAACACCCCCGTGACCCCAACCAGGTCCTCATCGGCTACAGCCGGGGCCTCATCGTTGTCTGGGACCTGCGGGGCAGCCGCGTGCTCTGCCATTTCCTCAGCAGCCAGGTAGGCCATGCCGGGGACAGTGGCAGGTGCCACGCGGCTCTCCCAGACCCCCGTCTCCCACACACCCTGTGCTGAGACCTGGGGGTGCGGGAGATAGAACCAGCACCCTGATCCCGGCCTGCACGCTCTCCCTCTCCCCCTCTGAAGCAACTAGAGAACGTCTGCTGGCAGCGGGACGGCAACCTGATCGTCAGCTGCCATTCTGACGGCAGCTACTGCCGGTGGCGCGTGTCCAGTGACGCCCAGCAGCCAGAGCCCCTGCGCAACTGCGTGCCTTACGGTCAGTGCTCCACCTGTCACATGGGGGCCTGGCCCTGCCCTGTTACGTGGGACGACCTTCCTGCCGGCAAAGCAGTGTCCTCCCTCCGTTCCCAGTCTGTCCTTCCCAGATCTGGGTGTAGGTGCCCGCCTCCTAGCAGCAAAACCAGGGCCCTGAGGAGTGAAGGCTTTGTCCAGAGACACGTGGTGGGTTTTCTGCTACTGGTCATGGCTTTCTCGGGGGACTGCTCAGAGCAGGACTTCTGAGCACAGGTCTGCTGTGCAGGTGTGGGCGTGAAGGGTCTGTGCCCTGCAGACACTGGAGTGGAGGGCCCCGTTCCAGCTGGTTCCTTTTTTGGGGCACCTGGGTGGCTCAGTCAGTTAAGCATCCAACTCTTGATCTCAGCCCAGGTCTTGATCTCAGGGTTATGAGTTCAAGCCCCGTGTTGGGCTTCAGTGTGGGACCTACTTCAAAAAAAAAAAAAAAGAAAAGAAAAAAAAAGAATTCAAACTGAGACTCTTTATAAAAAGTTTCTGCAAGCTGGTTCCTTTTCTTGTAGGTCCTTTTCCTTGCAAAGCTATTACCAAAATCTTCTGGCTGACCACCAAGCAGGGGTAGGTATCCATGCTCTGTCCTTGTCCCAGTCTGCAGCCTCCCTGGGGGGCTGCTCCGGCCTCTGCTTGCGGCAGGCAGCGTCTAGGGGATGCCTTTGGGTCCCACATCACGTCTCAGATGCCAGCGAAGGAAAAGCAAGCTGTTCATACCTCTCATGGCTAATTCCCGAGCGAACATTCTTGACCCTTCCCTCCACCCTCCTAGAGAGATGATTCAGATCAGCAGTTTTCAAACCCTGTTGTAGCAGACCTATTTCTTCAAACAGAAACCTACAGGGAGATCCGACCTATAAGCAGCAGCGGGATCGGGTGGGGGGCCAGAGGCTCGGGAGCCACAGCGGGCCTGCTGCCACCTCACGCCCAAGGTCTCCTGGGTTATTGCAATCAGGAAGTGATGGGGGTCCGGCCCGCCCCTCCCGGAAACCTTGAGTGAGTGCTTACCTCCAGACTGGCCTCCCTCCCAGGTCCTACCCCTTTGGTCACAGGACAGTCCAAGCTGCTAGCTCAGCCCAGGGCTCTCTGAGCTAGTGTTGAGAGCCCCAGCCCAGCCCACGGCTCTTCTGTACCTGCCAGGTTGCCCTTCACCATCTTCCAGGGGGGCATGCCCCGGGCCAGCTACGGGGACCGCCACTGCATCTCAGTGGTCCACGATGGCCAGCAGACAGCCTTCGACTTCACCTCCCGTGTCATCGACTTCACTGTCCTCACCGAAGCAGACCCAGCGGCAGGTAGGTGGGCTTCAGGAGTGGGTGTGGAGGGCTAGCCTCGGGGAGGTGTGGGGATGCGGCCGCCTGTCCCAAACCGGCCACCTGAGTCCCTCAGCCCTGCCACACCCCTCTCAGTGCCTCTCCCTCCCCCTGCCTGCCTGTGGCTTCGTCCTTGCCGGCCGCACCTCCCGCCCACCGGCAGCGCTCTCTGCCCTCGCCCAGCTCCGACGGGACTTAGCCCGAAGAGGGCAGATTTGGGCCGTTGGGTTGAACTGCCACCGGCTGAGGCAAGGAGGTCCTGGCTTGGACATGTGAAGCCCTCCCATTTGTGGGGTGGGCCAGAGTGCAGTGCGGGTCTGGCTCTGAGCCGGCCTCCCGGAGCCCGGCCAAGGCAGCAGAGCCCTGAGTCAGCCTTATGAATTGGTGACAGGCAAGACCAGAAAGGGCTGGTGTGGAAACCTGGAGAGGAGGCCTGGCAGGAGGTTTCCAGGAGGGCGGGCCTCCCCTCCACATGAGTTTGGCCTGACGAGGCCAAGGCCTCCAGGTGAGGGGCTTGGGCCTGCTGGGGACATGCAGGGCCCTATTCTCCCAGCCTCACCACCATGGGCCATTTGAAGGGAGACCGCAAACCTGCTTTTCCTCCCGTCCCAGCTCCTTCCCTCCATGCACCTGATACAGGATGCTGGGAGTAGGGTTGATCAGCGTTTTCTGCAGAGATGATCACGTCATCTGTGAATAAGGACAGCATTATTTCTTCCTTTCCGACCTGTATACCTTTTATTTCCCTGTCTTGCCTTATGCATCAGCTAGGACTTGTAAAGAAGCAGAGAGGGGCCGTCTGCCTTATTCTTAATCTTAGTGGAAAGCTTCCCATTTCTCACCATTAAGTTATGCAAGCTGCTGCTTCTTCGTAGATAATCTTGACCAAGTTAAGGAAGTTCTTTTCCTAGTTTACTGAGAGTTTATCCTAAATGGGTGTTAGGTTCTGTCAGATACTTTTCCCGCATATACCAACATAGTCACATGTTTTTCTTTAGCCTGTGGTTGTGATGGGTTCCATTCGTGGGTGTTCACACATTGGGGCAGCCTTGCACACTCACGATAAGTCCCACTGGGTTGTGGTGTGTAATTCTCTCCGTACGTTGCTGGACCTGGAGCTTGTTTTTAAAATACACGTTCTCTGAGTCCGGCCCTAGAGCTTCAGACTCCGCAGGAATGGTCTGGGGCAGAAGGCTTCCCGCGGCTCCCGCAGCCCCTGACACTCCGCCTGTCCCCCAGCCTTTGACGACCCCTACGCCCTGGTGGTGCTGGCCGAGGAGGAGCTGGTGGTGATTGACCTGCAGGCGGCTGGTTGGCCGCCAGTGCAGCCTCCCTACCTGGCCTCCCTGCACTGCTCTGCCATCACCTGCTCCCACCACGTCTCCAACATCCCCTTGAAGCTGTGGGAGCGTATCGTCGCCGCGGGCAGCCAGCAGCACACACACTTCTCCACCATGGTACGTACGCCACCAGCCCCAGCCACACCTCGGGCCAAGCTCTCCCATGGACTTCTTGGTCTCATTCTTTAGGAGTGGCCCATTGATGGTGGCACCAGTCTGGCCCCAGCCCCTCCCCAGAGGGACCTGCTGCTCACGGGGTAGGCGACGTTCCTGGCACTCTCCTTCTGCTGAGTAGCTACGCAGGGTGGGAGCGGAGCCCAGAGGGGTGCGTGCCAGTCCGGGGCCTCCCTGGGCTCCCCCGGCCCAGCCTCCCTCATAACTGGCAGGTGGGCCCTGCCCACAGGCACGAGGATGGCACAGTGCGGTTCTGGGACGCGTCCGGCGTCTGCTTACGACTGCTCTACAAACTGAGCACGGTCCGGGTGTTCCTCACCGACACAGACCCCAGCGACAGCCTCAATGCCCAGGGTGAGGACGAGTGGCCCCCACTCCGCAAGGTGAGGCCAGAAGCCTGGAAACTAGGGAGGGCAAGGACGGGCTGGGTCTGGTGCTTACGGCCACCTGTGCACCTCCTCTCCGTTGTCAGGTGGGCTCCTTCGACCCCTACAGTGATGATCCCAGGCTGGGCATCCAGAAGATTTTCCTCTGCAAATACAGTGGCTACCTGGCTGTGGCAGGCACGGCAGGGCAGGTAGCCGGCTGGGCTGGGGGGGGGGCGGGGGGAGGCAGCTAGGAGGAGTGGTCAGGTGACTTTGGGCAGTGTCCAGGGATTGGGGGGCAGCAAGGACAGGAGCCAGTCTCCTGAACGCCCACAGGTGGTGTCACCAGGACCGTCACCTGCTTCTGTGGCTCTGGGCTTTTCCCCGTGGATAGAGGTTGCCTGGTCCCCTTAGAGACAGGCTTGTGGGATGATTGTTTCTCCTCCAGAAACCAGGATTAAGGGCCAAAGGTTGGGCAGACGCCTTCTGGCTCTCCTTGGGCCCCGGGACTGGGCATGGGTCTCGGGCCCTTTTGTGTCCACCCTCAGGGTCCCTGAGGTCCCGCTGTTGCTTAGTGCTGAGAGGGTCACTCAGCCCACCTGCTCTGTCCCCCAGGTGCTGATGCTGGAGCTGAATGACGAGGAGGCGGAGCATGCTGTGGAGCAGGTGGAGGCCGACCTGCTGCAGGACCAGGAGGGCTACCGCTGGAAGGGGCACGAGCGCCTGTGTGCCCGCCCGGGGCCCGTGCATTTTGAGCCCGGCTTCCAGCCCTTCATGCTGGTGCAGTGCCAGCCCCCGGCAGTGGTCACCTCCTTGGCCTTGCACTCTGAGTGGCGGCTTGTGGCCTTTGGCACGAGCCATGGTTTTGGCCTCTTCGACCATCAGCAGCGACGGCAGGTCTTTGTCAAGTGAGCAGCCTGCCCAGGGTGGCTGGGGCCTGAAGCTAGGATTGCCACTGCACAATGACCCTGGGGCCTTGGCAGCACAGATGACTGGATGTGTCCTGCCCCCAGATGCACGCTGCACCCCAGTGACCAGCTAGCTTTGGAGGGCCCGCTGTCCCGCGTGAAGTCCCTGAAGAAGTCCCTGCGCCAGTCTTTCCGCCGGATACGTCGGAGCCGGGTGTCCAGCCGGAAGCGGCGGCCAGCTGGTCCCCCTGGGGAGGTGAGGCTGAGACCAGCCACAAACCCAGGGAGAGCTCCGGGCAGCCCGCAGCAGGTCCAAACTAGCCCTCACTGCCCCCCAGCCATGTGGCCCTGGATACATCACACCATCTCTGGGCCTCGGCTTCCCCAAGTGTAAAGGTCAAGTCCTCAGTAAATGTCATCAGATGGATGGTGGCATGAAGGGTTGGTGGTAAGCAGTCCAATAACCCCAGGACAGGGAGGCCAGAGCCCCCCCACCTCAGGCCTGACCCAACCCCCTGCAGGTGCAGGAGGGGGGCTCCAGGGCCGAGCGGACAGGGGTGCAGAGCATGGAGCTGGCACCGGTGCAGCGTAAGATCGAGGCTCGCTCAGCAGAGGATTCCTTCACGGGATTTGTGCGGACCCTCTACTTTGCCGACACCTATCTGAGGGACAGTGAGTGGCCAGCCTGTGGTGGGGGTGGGGGTGGGGGCGG